>NW_011967242.1:1715228-1753576 GCF_000949405.1 Vollenhovia emeryi | reverse complement strand
GAGAGAGAGAGAGAGAGAGAGAGAGAGTGTGTGTGTGTGTGTGTGTGTGTGTGTGTGTGTGTGTGTGTGTGTGTGTGTGTGTGTGTGTGTGTGTGTGTGTGTGTGTGTGTGTGTGTGTGTGTGTGTGTGTGTGTGTGTGTGCGTGCGTGCGCGTGCGTGTGTATCACTAAGGCCCTGACGAGCGAGCAATAATTTTAATCTTCCCGTTTCCTACACATTTTACGTCGGATAAATAAATCGTAATGAATAGAAGCAAGCAATTATCTGATGTCATTCATAAATTATTCATTATCCCGATGGGATATTGGAATATCGGAAAGTCCTTGCGATCGCGCAACGGATAAATATAATAAACGCTGAGGTCGCGTGTACAATGCAGTAGTACAACAGTAGTACAGGTCTAATACGAGAGCGTCGCCAGGACAATTCATTCGCGGCGAGTGTGCGCGATTTTTGCGTGTACACGGAAAAAAAGAATTCCTTCCTTTGAAAATATGTTTAGTTTCAACGTGAAAATCGTGAAAAGAGATTATTGCATCGCGTCGAAGGAAGCAAAACTTGCTCGAATGAAACAACTTTGTATAATTCGATCAGGAACAGTATATGCTTATTATTTAAGAACAATTTTCTGAATGGAAAGGAAACAATATTGGGTAGAAAATAACGTGTTTCCAAATCAAAGATTACAATGATTAAAATGATTTCATTGTTAAAATAATTATATGTGAAGTGAATACTTGAATAAGGCTGTAATATTTGGTGGAATGGAAGATTATTAAATGCTTCAAAGAAGATATAGGTTGTCGCGTATACACAAAACAATGAACGCGTTCATTTGAGTATACAGGGTGTCCCAGGAGGAAGGATCAATACTCTGGAAGGTGATAGTATCGGTCATTTTAAGCAAAAATGTTCATGTAAACGTATGTCCCATTCCCCACTGTTTCCGAGATAGAACTACTTGAACGTCTCGTGTATTCACTTTTCTTCTGTACACTTCTCTCTTCCAACATCATGAACAAAAATCCAATAGGATTAGGTTAGGTCTAGAGATTCTCGTGGCCAATTAATGGCGCTGCCACGACCAATCCACCGATTAGGGAAAGTGCCGTTGAGGGGTTGCATCACAAATCGGGTATAATGAGGAGGAGCTCCGTCATGCTGAAAGTATTATATAATGCATAACGCGCCGCGTAGCCGTAGGAACGTCTCCTAGTTGTTCTGGTAATGCATTTAGCAGAAATTGTGTGTTGTCCTGGCAAATTGAATTTGTCCTGTCATACGATCTTCTAAAATAACGGTATTTGCAAAGTAATTTTGCAACTGTACATTCAAATAGCTCCACTTTCCCCAGCTCACTTTCCCTAATCGGTGGACTGGTCGTGGCAGCGCCATTAATTGGCCACCATGATCTCCAGACCTAATCTAATCCCATTGGATTTTTGTTTATGATGTTGGATGAAGAGAGAAGTATACAGAAGAAAAGTGAATGCACGAGACGTTCAAGTAGCTCTAGCTCGGAAACAGTGGGGAATGGGACATACATTCACATGAACATTTTTGCTTAAAATGACCGGTACTATCGCCTCTCAGAATATTGACCTTTCCTCCTGGGACACCCTGTATAAGAGTTGATCTGACGCGTTCATCTTTTTTTCGGTGTACCGTTTTCGAATACAACGTCACGCGGGAGTCTCGCTCTCGCGATCTCACGTTATGCTCCGATTATATGTATAACCGCACTTCTTATTACGAGAGTCATTAAAGATGGCACATATTTCCTCTGCGTGCTTTCCGTGCGAGTTCGAAGTAGCGGAGACGTCGGAAAGCAGGGGGGATATCATTAAAAGTAACGAGACGAGACGCGTAGCGAAGTGACGGGACGCGAAAGTAATCGAGCTGATGAAGTAATTAAGACAATCGAGGCCCCGAAGGATCGGGCGAAATTTATAACCCGCCGCCGGAGTACGGCCGAATTTCCGGTCCCGACGCTGTCTGCGAGCGATTATCTGAAATTCCACTCGATCGTCATCGTCGCGGACCCGCCAATTTAAACGCACCTGCAAGCGACGCGAAAGGATGTAACCCGCGCTCTTGCGCATTTCATTTCAATTCGAAACCGAAACCCCTACGTTACCGCTGCCGGGCGCGGGTTAGTCTGCGTTAAACGATCGCCCTTTGAAATCCATGTGTTGCAACATTGCCGCCCATAAATTTGACTCGATCGCGCGTTCGCTCGCTGTTTTCGAGTGGATAAACGCTTAGAAATGACCGCGATAATTCTTCGCGCCGCTGGAACCCCGGGCATCGCGTTGGCACCCGCGAGAGTGTTAAATGTTACCGCGTTAGAAAGTTTGCAGCTAAAACACAGAAATCTATCACGATGCTAAAACATCATGTGATACGCAAATTGCATTTGGGTCAAAATGTAATGTCCACTTGTGATGATCGGGAAATTACTATAATTAAACGGCTATCACGAATGGAAGAGCAAAATTAATTAAATGCTATTCTGTAGAAGAAACTCATCATTTTTATTAATCCACCATGGAGGAATATCTAAAAGAGTACACGCACAAAAAAATGTTGAAAAGTATTTTATTGAAGATAAAGGTAGCAGAGGGAAGTACCGTATTATGAGATAGGATCTTAATATGGGATAGCGGGGTTTCCGTTGAATTAACACGCATTATCAGTTGATTCCATGATTTATTGCCCTTGGAGCGAAATCTGTTTAGCGGAAAGTTCGTCGTTAAATTGTGTAATCGTTGCAGAAAAAGATTTGTGATCGAATTTGGGTGTTGAAAACCTGCTGTCTCATATTAAACGCCTATCTTATAATAGAGGACTTTCCTCTACATACATGTATGTAGATCTTTCGATTAATGGAATTTTTTTTTCATATATAAAAGATACGAAAAAATGGGAGAGAATATATGGAAAGGATGGTTGGTAAAAATACGCTTGGTTTAGAAATCTTCCCTCTTGTGTATTTTCTCTTGAAAAACATCGGGATTTCTGCAAATTATTTGACCAACGTGAGAAAGTGGATAGTCTGAAGTGATATAGAAGTCGGAAAATCCCACGGAGGATTTGCGAATCGCGAGAAAGCCACAGAACGACATAGACTTGAAGTAGCATAGCAAATTGAAAACTCCGAAGGGGGACTTGCGTGTACAAAGACACAGGAGATATATTTATCAGTATGTGCAGGCAATATCGAATTTATGATGTTCCCCTTCAATCACGGACTCTTCCACGTTTGAATCAAGTTTGCGAACTCTAAACTTTTCAATTGCAGCAGATATCACTTTAGATCCGACAGTGATACAGGCGCCATAAATATTATACGTAACAAATTTCTGTTCCGTTTTTAATCCAGGGCGATACCGAAAATATAAACGTGTCGTGGATGTGCGGTATTAGAGTAAAATTATAATGAAAATTAATGATATAGAATTACGTAAAATTACAAAATTTGAAAATCGTCAGCTGCGTACAGTACAAGAGAATAAATATTCGAGAACACAATAGGCTGATTGAAACGGACGGAAGAGAGAAGTATTATCGAAATCGTGAATAATATTTACGAAACGGACACAGAATAATTAACCCCATCCGGTTACGGGAACTGAAAATTCACTTTTTCTTCAAAATTATGTGTTATTCGAGCCGTAAACAATAGCTATTTATAAAACACATGTAGAGCCTTTGGCCCGCCCGATGGGAGCTAAATCCCGATATTTTCCGGAGATGCAGTTGATGCACTGCGGTCACCGGGCGACTCGGTAAAATGCAACTGTAAACCGCAAATTCGAAGTGAGATCATTACATGGGCTCGAAACCGACGGATGCTCTTCGCTGGTAGTTGCGTAACTCGGTTTCCGTAATTTAGCTCGATCAATCGCAGATCTCTGCGTAAACGTTTCGCAGTCGCATGCGCTATTCTGAAAACGTAACCGCGCGTATAAAAGTGGCTTATACTTGCTCTATCTGCTTTCGCTTGCACAAACGTCGAATCGATTTTATTTTCAGCACTAAACTTTTTTAATTACAAAAACAGAAAATTTTAATTATGACAGCACAAGAGGCTAACGAATTTGCGAATATTTCTCGAGCAGAGAGGACTTAAAGTTAACAATATTAACGAGAGAGTTGTCGGTTTTTTCTATATTTAACCAGATCTAATTTGATATTCTCGGGATCTCATTTAACGTAAAATTAAATTCAAATTAAATTAATAAATGTACATATTTACCACGCTCCTCTCAAATATCGATCGCCGTGTTTAATAACATTATTTAATAACGTTAATTAGCTTCCCTACATAATGCAAATTGTCTCAATTGTCATGATGGGTCTTAAATTGAAAAGGCCGTTAAAACAACGCGAAACTTTCTCTCGTAAAATGAAACATCGTCGTGTCGCGGTGTATTATACCGAGGCGGTTATCCGGGCGGTAATATCGATTGGGTAAATACGCGTAATCTAATCGTATGATAAAGCGTGGGTCCCGCCGTATGACCGCTATATCTCCACCGTAGCGCAAATTAGGACAATTTGGTAACGACGATAAATCGAACCTGTCGCTTAGAAATTCGCTGAACGAACGAAATGTTGTCGATTCAC
The DNA here is from genome assembly GCF_000949405.1 of Vollenhovia emeryi. Taxonomy (NCBI): domain Eukaryota; kingdom Metazoa; phylum Arthropoda; class Insecta; order Hymenoptera; family Formicidae; genus Vollenhovia; species Vollenhovia emeryi. The sequence goes on along the minus strand of NW_011967242.1, from coordinate 1,748,947 downwards.
CGGGCGCCGTTACGTTTACAATAAAATATTTAAATGCCTAGCGTCGGCTCCGTCGACTCCGGAGCGAGGGGAAGGCCCCTCGATTGATCGCCCATCGAAAGCACGAAAATAGTGGATACGCGCGAGTGCTCGGAGCCCGATCGATGGCCGAGCTGTACTACTGGAGATCTCGAGGGCACTCGGTCGGGCCGTAGCAGCTCTGATGCGCGGAGTGGCGTTACCGCGTTGGACTCGCTTACCGAGTCACCAATTGCTCCACTTAACGCTTGCTAAATCCAACTTTCATCGACTTTTAGCTCGGACTCGTCCCTCCCAATCGCAGTAAGTACCTCGCGCTCAAGAATATCGGAAAAATGTGTATCCTTACGTATATATATAACTTGCAGCTTGATGTCGGATACCCAGCTTTACGGAAAATTATGCGCACTGATCCTCGAATTTGTAAAAATTACTTGCTCTTGCGCGTAAGTTTGTTTATTACGCGTCTGCGGAGAGGAGCTTATTCGCCGCGTTAGCGTAACCGCGGTGGCTAATGAACGATATTGGGACGCCGGCAGCGAATCTGTAGCTTTATAAAAATCTAGACTCAAGAAGATTGTATCGTACATCTTTCGCGACTCGGTGGCGATTTCCTGGAGAGTGTCGCGATAACGTTTTCAACAATCGCGAACACGACACTGCTACTGAAGTTCGAGGCACGGCTGGCCGATTTCATTCTAATGCGTTACGATTTGCCGAAACCACGAGACCGCTTTGTTAGGCAAAAGCTATAGGAAACTTCCGAAACAAGTAATTAAATCCCGATAATTAATGATCTTCGTTAATCAACGATTTTATAATTATATCCATGGCGAAATGCCGTGCCACCATCCCGCGTGCAATTTCAACGCCTTCATTATACTAATGGATCTTTCAACCCACCCGCTAGCGTTGGGATAATATCAATTCAGCAACCTACACATTTCGGAAGGTATCGACGCGTAATTTTGTGATGCATAGATGTACAACAAATTTTTGGAATATTCCAACACTGTCGCTGACACTGAAGGAAGCAGTTTAAAGCGTTATGCAATTAAACTCGAAAGAGAGAGAGAGAGAAAGAGAGACTTTTGTTAGTTATTTTCGACTAAGTAATTGCGACTAATGAGTTGGTGAGAAAAGTTAATTTCGAATGTTTAGAGCTGTGAGCCCGATTTCTAGGCTATTTATGCTCTTACATTGTACGCCATTTACTCACTTCTTATCAGTCACCTGAAACTAGCGCGAACGGGTACGGAATAGTTTTAGATGACAAAGAGTGAAAGCTCGCGCTTTATTTCTGCGGATTTCCGCTCACCTTTGCGGACCGAGTCGCCCGCGGACGTTCGAATTCCTTACCGTAAAGATGACCATCAATCTTCGTTGCGTATCTCCCATCCGAATTATTTCGATTGAATGGCTGCGTGATATATCGACTCATGATACGCGACAAAAACTCTCAGATTGAAGATGAACACTCCATTGATCAAATCTCGGTCGGTCATTGATATCGGTTTGTTTTCGCGCTATCGTATTATGAATAATATTTTTTTTTTACCTGAAATATGACATTTCTTTAGATAATGTATTGCTATAAATCTTGAAATGTTTAAAGGGCGACGATATTGGTCTTTTACAGTTCCATCATTTGTCATATTGCTTATATACAAAATGTAATATGTTCATCTGGCTAATATACTTTGCTGTCGAGAATATCTTTATTTGAAGTTGTTGCTCTCGGCAAAGTAATATTAAACGTCATTTTAAAATTGCTCGATCGTCTTTTCCGAGAAGAGTCACACTTGCAAATTCCGGATGGCTTGAATGATTGACGCGGTAGGTGAGACAGCTTGAATGTTTGCTAACTGCTTAGTCAGGATTTTACGCTGACCACTGGCTATCGCAAATAAGACAGAGAAATGCAAGAGAACACGCTCTGGATAGGCGAGAGATCGGAAAACGGCCTTCGCAGATCCGGTTTTTCTATAAGGTTGCGACCGTGCGGCAAGGGAGCGACCCTCCGAAATTCCTAAGATCCCCTTCTTGTCAGGTTTCGATGGCATAAATGGGCCGAGCTAAAAGACGTTCCGAGTAATCTCTTTCTCGTTCTAGCGACGTCGCCAAACAGAAATCCTCCCGTCGCGTTCTTTTTGCCGCGTTTCGACTTAACTCTACAAAATTCAACAAAGATGGATCGTATCTCGTTCGCTTTGAATTTCGCTGATGAATTTTATGTCGCTTCCTTTTTCACTCTCCCTTCCTAATCTGGCCCCGCGAATGTACAGAGACACGCGATATGAATATTCAAAGCATTTTATCTGATCGAAACTAATCGGAATTGCGTGTATACGCGTAATTAATTTCGCAAATGGTGCGTATCGTCAAGTTACAGTAAATGATATTAAATATTATTAACTATATTATTACGCTATAAACCATGCTTTCGCACCAATTTCCACAACAAAAATGCATTTACGTGCGACACGAAGTAAAATGACTTGCGTCAATAGGTGACGACGCTTAATTCGCAGCTATTCGTAATCTCTTCGCGGCGCGTCATGAATTCGGATTAAAGATCGCGCAATTGCACTCCGTGAAGAGGGACATACATATATACGCGCTTGTTTGTTATCAGACCAACGCGCTTATTTATCTCGCCCCGGCGAATAGAAAACGGGACATATTGTCCCGAGGCCGCTAGGCGAGAACGACTTTAATTGATTCCTTAAATTGCGCCGCGCACCCTCACGTCGACGGTTAGCGGAAACGTGCCGCGTAGACGGCGCATTTGAATAGACAGTATGTCGACGGGGGCGCGGGCGGGCGGGGTGAAAAGGAAAGAATGAAAGGTTATACGAGGGAATCGCGGCGGTACGGCGCGGGGACGGGGGAGAAAAATAGAAATGGGTTCAGCAGTTAATATCGGAGTGAATAGAGGAGCAATCGGTATGAACCGAAGCGGAATGACCTTATTGCCGGACCCATCCCGCCTCATTCAGTGTTTTCTTTTTTCTTTCTCTCTCTCTTTCTCTCTCTCTCTCTTTTTTACATTTCATCATTCAGCGGACAGAGTCAAATTTAGCTGCCCCCGTTCAGACTGTTTGTCCTTGTACGTTCGTTCATCTCGATAACGCCCGCCTTCACCTCGGTGACGAACTCGAGAGAGTTGATTTCAGTAGTAAAGACAGCGCAGGAGGAAACTTTCCACTCTTCTTTCTCTCTCTATCTCTCTCTCTCTCTCTCTCTCTCTCTCTCTCTCTCTCCCTGTTTCTTTCTCTCTCTGTCTCTCCTGGAGCGCGTCGATTTAAGTTTGTCCGCTGTCTTTTTCTTCATCCCCCTCTCTCCCCCTCTGTCTCTTTTCCGTATGTAAGTTACGTTCCGTGTGATTCACGTGAATTTTCGAGCAGACAAAGAGTTTTATGGCAGGATCAAATTATTCATGTACGAGACGTTGAACGGGTGGTATAGTGGTACATAAGTCATGCTTCTCATTTCGCGGGATAAAAGGATTTGCGAATGAATGTAACTGATGTAAAATCCAACCGGTCTCCGCCGCGGCGTTTCTTTTCGCGCGCGCCGTAAGGGGGAAAATCGGTGCTTTTCTGTTACGAAGAAATTAATTCGGCGGGCGCGATACCGTACATTTCCATGTATATGAAATTCGACATTGATTTCATACACACCGACGCGTGGTGCCGAGCGTGTCGCAAATTGAACCGATACCGCATATGGTGCCCCATCGATCCCGGACGTTGCCACCGTCGTTTTTACAATGGGTCGCAATGTATTCCTACGCTTAACAGGCTGCTACGTAAGAAAAACGAGAATGCATCACCGAGAACGTGACGATCGCCTTCAGTACGCGTGGATAATAAACCGAATTATATAAGACAACACCGTCTAACCGGGGTCCAAAGAGAACTGCGCAGTTTCCTTTCGCGCATATTTATTTAATTTCCTTTGAACACGCCCGCACGCTCGTCCGCGCAAAATTGGCGTGCGAGACTCAGTTCGCCGAGCAATTTTCACTCCTCGGGTTTACATACACGGAGAGAATTTTCTCTTAAAATTTATCCTCAAGACCATATAATCGTGAGACGATTTGGCATTTTGGAGAATTTTATGAGGGTTTCCAGAAAATTTTCCCTGAAAATTATGTAATCGTGTGACAACTTGGCATTTTGAAGAACTTTATGAGAGCTTTTTCAAATGTTACCGTACATTTTACTAGTAATTATCCCTCGCAGAGTGCATTCGCTAAACATTGGCTAAATATGGGTCTAATGTTGGTTACATTAGAAATATCTTGGCCGATATTGTCCCTAGTAAATGTAAATATTGCACGATAACAATTATATAATATTAGATTTATATTGGAATGTGCATTGGCCAATATTTAACAACGTAATAAGAATATTGGGTCTAGTATTGATGCAATATTAGGCTAATATTGCTAAATAAACGTATTGGCTAAATAAGAGAAGGCGTCCGCTTTACAATACTGTACCAATATTGGGAATACTGGATTTACATTATTTCCCAATATTACGCCGATATATTCTGCCGTCCTAACCTAGAAAGCAGTATCTCCATTTTTTGGCCATTGTAGTTCACTCACTGTCCATGTTTCTTAGAGAAATATGCGTATAACAGGTGGACACAACGTGTATAAGTTATTTTATGTTAATCTAGTGCTCTTACTGTTCTTTAGCCTCGTAGGACAACGGATATTTCTCTAAGAAACATAGAAAGTGAGAAATGGAGATACTGCTTTTTAGGTTAGGACAGCAGTATTGTGCTACTAGGGATATTTAGTACACAGTTTACTAGTAAAATGTATGGTAAAATTTCCAAAAACTCTCGTCAAGTTCTTCGAAATGCCGCGTGGCCACACAATTGCACGATTTTCGGAAATTTCAAGAGAAAATTCTCTCCGTGTACGAATGAGCGTACGTAAATATGTTCAAGGTCCTCCTTCGCTTCTTTAAAACGGTGATTTTCTCGACAACTCGCCCAACGAGTGCCGTTTACGCCACATCCAAGTCCTGCATAATAATCGAGTGATCGAATAGTTGATAAATCATTGCTCACGCTGATTACTCATATTACGATCGTCGCGCTATTTAATTATTCCGTTCCGCGTATGCGTGGAGACATTTTGATGAATTTCTGCCAGAAATAATGGATACACCAATTACAGGGTTTACTGCATTTATATCCCGATAAACTATTAAGAGATACATCAATTGCGGGGCTTACTATACATTTATCAAACTATTATTAAGAGCAGATTTATATATTATATATGTACATTGTATATACGTCGCGGAAATGCGACAATATTAGTTGCGCATTAATGGCGGGCGGGACGGAACACAAGCGGATAATCACAGTCCTTCGTCCCGAAACTCATTCTACCAATTATTTTCGGATCGTTGCATCTGCCATCTAACCGCGCGCTTTTATCCTTATCCTTATTATCCGACGCATTATTATAATCGATAATGATTCTCGCCGAAGTTATCGCGAGCGCGAGAACAATTTATTCCACCTCTCTATTGCACCGCCGCTAGAACAAGCAATTTCGAGCTGGATGGAAGCTGGTCTATTCGAGGAGCCGCGCTCCTCAGGGTCAACATACAAAAAACTCTGCAGGCAACTCCGCATGTCAATAGGCAAACGCGATTTTTCTGCAAATCTATTATTTGCATACGTATCGCAATAAATTTCGACCAATTGACGTACGAGCGGCGAAATATTTATGGACTTGACGCGCCAACGGATGATGTATCTACAAAAAGAGACCGATACCTTTTTCCAGTGAGAGACAAACGATTCGGATCGGGAAATCGAAACGTAAACTAGAAAGTCTACTCTTTCCGTTAGTTTAACACGAGTTTGCATTTAATATTTATTTTATGTATTTATTTAATGTATTTATTACACCTCGATTTCCATGGTATGAAATATTTATACTGTAATATTCTACGAAAAATTTGGATACACGCAAAATTATATTAAGGATGAAAAACAGTTTGCGTGTTTTCAGCTGAAGAATATTCTCGGCTTACAAATATTTTTGCAAATTACAATTCAAATTGTAATCAAAATGCAAATTAACTTCCATTAACTTCTGCTTCCAGCAGACGCGCGTCGGCACGATGGCTCGGCACGAAAATTTTATGCGTCAGTTAGACGCAAGATTACGAAGAATCTCACGTGTCTGAAACTTTAACAACATCTACGGGCGCGTCGTCCGCGAGTACGCGTTGTCTTCGTTTGACGGCCGAGTGTAGTTTCTTTCCTGGAAACGTGTTTCGGGGCACAAGGCGCCATTCAAACGCCGTGTGCCATCGATCGACGAAATTCTCAAGTATCGAGTGTCTCATATCCGCGGGCCCTTATTTATGGTCCGCCATAAATTCGTATTGTACGTTCAGCGACGCGCGCGGGGACGGCGACGCGACTAACGTTCGCTCCTCGACAGTAGTGTCCTCGTATCAACGGATACGCCCGTGTTCGACCATCGCTACGGTTTTACTACTGCGAAAATCTGATCGACGTGCGCGCGATGCTTCACGGCGCGACGCCGACGCCGACGACGAGTCTTTAATTTTGGACGTCGAAATACGAGGGGTAAACCGCTGTGGGCATTGTAGTGTAGACACAAGATTTGCGGCATTGCCAAGTACTTTTTGGACATTACTACTACTTTAAAAGTCAATCGGTGAATTATCGCTGAAAACAGCCAATAGTCACTGATTTGCGGTTGTAAGTATACCACTGAAAATGGCAGTGGGGGATATACTTATAATTGTAAAGCAGCGACTACTCACTGTTTGCAGTAATAATTCACTGATTGACTTTTAGAGAGTAGGCATTTTTTGGCATTAGTTTGGGCATAAGCCTTGCTTAATTATAAAGATAAAACAAGATAAATAAGAAAATAAGATAAAGTAATGCCCACTGAGCATTAGTAGGCATTGGTGTATGTACGTGACTTTGGTCAGCGGTTTATCCCTCGTTGAAATACTTTCTCTTTAAAAATCAATCAGCGGGTTATCACTGAAAGCGGTGTATAGTCACTGATTTGCATTTCTAAGTATAGCCCTGAAAATCGCAGTATACTTACAACTGTAAATCAGTGACTACTCACTGCTTTCAGTGATAATCCACTGATTGACTTTTAGAGAGTTCTTTGTCTTTCGTCATTTTGACAGTGTTATAAAAATACCTCGTAATGTAGTAGCCTCATAATCAGCCGTCAGTAAGACACCTGGAAAATAAATAAAAAGGGTACCTGTTAATTAAATATCCAACGGTTTGACGTAAAAATTTCTAAAGCTTTCTTTGAGACGATCACAATTATGACGATACAAAGTCCAACAATAGCCCGATAATTACGATAAATTTTGAAACGTTTAGCACAATTGTGTGAGAAAGCACTCTCTCCTTCCTTCTCTCTGATGTATCAGCAATTAGTCGACATGAGTATAAAAATAGAGATATTCGCGTTACACCGTTGATTTACAGCTATTGCCGACTTTTCACAATTTTCCAAACGAGATATTTCACACAGGCCATATTCGCACGCTACGGAATGTTCTGTCAATATTGAAGAGATCAATTGCACGTTGATTTTCATTTTATTCGCTCGATTCTAAAATTTTAAATAACATTGCACGGGATTAATTTTGCAAGGAAATGCTGCTATCCCATATTAGAAGCCTATCTCACAATAGGGGACTTGCCTCTATGTTTTCAAATTTCTTTTCGTAGCTCAAAAGAAATCCTCCTGTAGCAGTCACTCTCCGTGAGGGTTTGTTTAATTAACTTGAGAAATAATTACGCGCTCAGTCGTTTCATATTCTATTTACGTCTTCTGTATCGTGTAACATATTGCGCGCAAGTTATTACTTTCATTATCGTAATTAGTTAAATATATCATGTATTTTTATCACAAATTATATTAATAAATTAACGGAATTCGCGTAATAATTTAATTTTTATTAATTAATTTAAATACTTAAACTCAATAATTCGGAATGTACCGAACTTCAGTACCGATTCACGATGAACAGTCGCATCTCGCGTCCCCAAATTAAAGTTGAATTGAAGTCAAATTGTTATGATTCACGATTCTATCGGGACTGAAAAAATAATTTTCTTAAAAAAAAAGAAAAGATTAATAAGAACTTTTGTAACAAAACACAAGGAAAGAATATGAGAAAGTGGGATTTTATTTTAAACAATAAAACACTTTCTTTTCTCCGCGATTTTTATAGACGTTAATCGCAGTGTCACGAAACTAGCTCGTAATGAAGTAGTCACGTATTAAGGCGCATGGAAATAAAATGAAACGAAGGTGCCTGCTAATGAAATAACCAACGGTTTGTCGTTAAACGATGTCGTTCAGCAAAACGATCTCGCTTCTGTCCCTCCGCGAGGACACCCGGAAGAATAAGAATTCGCTGACTGATATCTCGACTTTAACCGCGCGTCTCTCGAGATCCGAGGTCGTGTATGGTCTTACAACCGCCTTTACAGTCGCCGCTTTTACTACCGCGGGAACCCAACGTGTATAACGTCGTCTCGGCAACCATAGCAATCCGCGGAAAGGCCAACAGCCCTGTAAATCGGCGAAGCTCCCCTCGGGCGCGACTCGGTCTCTGCGCGACTACTTAGCAGCAGGACACGCACGCGGGGCGTCATCCCGGTGTTGCTGAACGTCGACCGGCGTTCCGCAGCGGAATTCCGCCGTGGCATCCGTCCCCCACAAAGCCGATACTTATACGTCTCTTAGACGCGAAACGTGCGCAAACTGCTACCAAGGTGTACTCGGCCCCGTGACCTACGGCGATGTTAAATGCCAGACAGGGCTTTTCCAGGCGAGATTTTAAGTCCTCTCGGTTTCCCATTGCGCTCACGACTCCGCCGTCTGGCCAGCCGACTAGCGAAGTCAGGGCTGATTCTCTTATTATTATCATTGCTGTCTACTATTGTTGCATTGGCTGCCGATACTTTCATTTGGTTGCTTAGAAAAGGGGTACATGTACTTTATGTAATATACGAGGGTGGGTTGAAGAGTTTTGAGCCTCAATGAAGATGGCATTATGTCGTCGCCACTTGCACATTTCGGGCAGATTTCGTAGACGACGCCCACTGTCCCCCCCACTACGGTCATTACGCTGGGCCTCACGCGCGATCGGCTCGGCCGTCGAGCTTCGAACGATGTTGACCGTAGTGGGGGGACAGTAGGCGTCGCCTACGAAATCTGCCCGAGATGTGCAGCCAACTCCGAGCACTGCATTATTCGATAACTATTGCGAATTTTGCAAAATGGTACATGACTTTTCTTCTTAGTCTGACCCAATCTACCACCGTGTTTCGTAGGGGTACTCTTGCGTCAGACACCCTGTATATTCTCGGGTGTAAATAATGTCTGCTCTTGATCAACGTGAACGCGTATTCTAAATAGTAAAATTGTAACGTCATCTAAAAAACAAGATCGCTTGGCATCCGTGTGCAAGAAACGCAGAACCCACGTCTCTTCCACCTCATCCTCCTCCTGTTTCATACAAAACTTTCTCGCGATCATATCGGATCGAAGCAGAGCGAACTGGTCCCTGTTGGCTCCTTGTTCGGCATCCAATTTCGGAACGAACCGGAAAATGGGCAGCTGTGCGAAGAGAATCGTACGTTGGTGCGAAGGCGTAAAGCCTGATCGCTTGTAGAGTAGGAATCCCCGATGATATCGCAAAATATGAAATTTGTCTACAACGCCATTATATTGCTATCTTATGAAGTGTTGATGCCGTTGAAAATAGACTGTTTCGAGACCAAGAGACTTCGAAGAAAAAGAAGACTCAAAGGAAGATGCTTCGCGGGACACTAGCTTGATTTCAACATCTTAAAAATAAACGTTATTTCAAGGTTCAATTTCGTTTCTGATATCTTAATATCGGGCGTAAGTAAGGTCGCCACCGTAAACGGTAATTTTGCCTTTTTGTCTAGAAAAAAACATACAATAAGCGCAGGCCGCAATGTGTACACAAAAATTAAGTATAAATGCATCGGGCGCGTTTTGTTCTTCAATCGCAAATTTAATCGCGTTGTTTTTGTTTCAGACGCATATAAATGCAACAGCACGGGGTGGCTTTTTTTTATTATTATTATTTCGAATTAAATCGCTCGAGGGGCGAAAAATAAAGGGGCTAATCAAATTCTCGAAATTTAAAACGTTATTTCGCGAGCATTGCAACGTTACGATGGGGACGCGCGGCAATCAAGTAAAGAGATAACTATTAATATCGTTATCAAGCGCGCGGACGTTTCCAAATTCCCCGACGAAATTTCTGGAAAATTACACGCGAGCCTCGCCCGGTGTTTTCGCGCACGGCCATTCGGTCCTCCGGAGCGCGGAGCACAATACTGATCCATTTGCTATGTTAAAATATGCAGACGATAGCCTTTGAAGTCACTTACCCGTGCGCCCATTGCGGAAGCTCTGTGTCGAGTGTTCCGGATCGTTTCGCGTGCCGCGCATCTCAAGTTTCTTTGCAAAAGGTTAACCACTTCCGCCGGCGAGTTTTAATTACGAGCCGCTTCAATTGCGAACCGTTTCCAATTTAGCATCCACGAGGCAAAAGTAATTCCGCTGACCTCCGCGCCGAGCCGAGGCCACGTGCTAAACCGGATATCTTGCGCTCCCGCGCATCGCTCGCCGAGACGCGAATCGCGCATAGAGATCGGGGACAAGTCCGTGGATACTGCGCGCGGGACGGCGCGAGCCGGAGCGACGTGAAGCAGAGGAATAGCTCGGGTCTCGGAGCCAAAGGAGCAAAGAACAAAGCGCGGTACCGCAGATTGCCGCCCGTTACGCGCGTCCTCTCCAAACGGGAGGGTGACAAAGTAACCGATCTTTTTTCTATCGGTCGAGATCACGTCGGCGCTTTCAACGTTAAATAACGTGCGGCGCCCTGGCTATTCCAGGCTGACGCGCGAAAGCTGACGATTTTGTACTTGTTTCTTGTCGAATATAATACGTGCGCGGGAGGGTTAATGAGCAGGCGGTGCCGGGCTTGCCATCGATCATCGGAGGTCGGGCAGAATTCGGGGCTTTGCACGGAGAAAGAAATAAAAATGAACGTGGGCGAAATTAACATCGCGGTACAGCGACGGATAGAATGGGGTTGCGACACTTATTCCTGTATTTTAATGCGTTTACGAACGTGCGTTTAGAGCCAGAGTTCCAAAATCTTCTTCTCCGAGGAATGTTCTTACTCGACGGCCATTCCGAAAGCATTTCGTGCATTTCCGATCTATCTTTCAAGTAAAATTTTCCTCAAAGAAAATGTTCTGGAACGTAAACCAGGGAGCCAATTTTACATCGTATATTATAGTGAAAATGCTAAAAGTGAGTAGCTCTGTTTCTTTCAACTTGGTCAGAGAAATGTGTAGCCAATCAACTTGCAGCTTGTATGGAATAGCTGCAGGTTGATTGGCCACACATTTCTCGAAAGTGGAACTTGGACCAAGTGGACACAGGCCTTTAGAGAGACAAAGCCGCTCACTTTTAATATTTTCACTACATTGTCCGGCAAACTAATATTCAGCAATAAATTAAGTGCAGGCTGCTTGAAAAAACCCGTGTACGGAGATACAAATTAATATGTACCTACGTCCTTTACGTTCATTACGTTGAGCATCTAATCAGAACAACGGCGCGGAACAATGCCGTTTTGTCCACGCGTATTTTTTCCCCATTTCTTCTTTTTCCTCCTATTTACGTCGCGCTCGAGTCCAGATGAGTCGACAGTTTTTATGTACGCGGTTTCCACGTCCACGTACGTGCGCGCCCGGTCGTCCTGCACACGGAAGAGCACGGTGTGCAAAAACCGCGAGAACACGGCGCCCCGCCTTGCTCCGGTCCACGGCGCTTATTCCGTTGTCCCGTCGGCACGTTCGTCACGTCCATAAGATTTTCACTCTCCGTGCGCGCGTAATCCGTATATCCAGGAGAACGCTACTCCAGCGCATGGTGTAAAGACACAAGGTGAAACATTGCGCATGTAACCGATTTTTGGGACAAATTGTTCATTGGTTCTTCCCATCGACATATACAGGGTGAGTCGTAAAGGCTGTCCCAACCCTTTACCATAAGAGATGAATTACTGACCGGAACTGTGTAGCCAACTCGGAAAAAAATTAATAAAATCTCGTTCTACATGTCTCAATCATGTAATATCTAACTACATTTCTCGAGAAATAATTGAGACATGTAGAACGAGATTTTGTCCACTTTTCCCCGAGTTGGCTACAGTTGTGGTCGGTAATTCACCTCTTATGGTAAAGGATTAGGAACGCCTTTACGACTTACCCTGTAGCACTGGACGGAGCATCAAACCAAAACCTTGTTCACAGACGTCGAAAGAAAACACAAGACGATGTGTGGGCAGTAGCGGCTCCTAGTACGGTGGTGTTCCTCTTTTTTTAAAAAAATGCAACCATACACGGAAAAAAAAGATTTGCTATGACAATCAAAAACCCTGCTAGTCTAGCAAATTTACCGCCGTAATATACGGACAGCCAGTTTGCTATGTTGCAGTAATCAAATCGCAAAGCTGCATAGGATTAGTAATTATACCTAATAAAATTTGATGTTACAGCACGGTAGATTTGTTAGTAGAGCAAAGATGATTCTTTACTACAACCAATGGAAAAAATAGCTTGGTACATGTAACTAATTTTTTTGCTGTTACATAAAAGAAAATTAGGTGCATTAATAAATCCTATTATAGCAAAATTATTAGTTACGCCAACAATTAAAATTAGGTAAAGTAATGCTCATTAAAACATTTACTCTGCAATTATTATTGTGCCGATCGCATTATGCGATACTTGCCCTGGCTTCCACGCCTTCCTTTATACCCTACGAGACTGAATTTTGATTCCGAGTTTTTGGCCGACACCATGCGCGGCCTAGCGGCGGTCGGCGAACTACTCAGAGGCTGGCGCTAGCTACGTCTCGCACTTAGCGAAAATGATTTGTTGCAGTAACTAAGATAATTTCAGCAAAAATCGATTTGTTTTATGAACAAAGTAACGATTGCTCTTACACACGACTTCTTTGCTGCATTAGCAAATTTACTTCTTTAAAACGTTTAATTTTGTTCAGCAAACTATAGATTTGCTGAATCAACTAAACCAGTTTTTTCCGTGTAGTAGTATGTAAACATAGTAGAGTGAGAGATCCGTGCCCACACATTTATTTTTCTCTCTCTAGGTCCCGGAACACGAAAGATCAAAGAAATCTTACCGCATGCTCCGTCCAGTAGTGTATGTCGATGGCTCTTCCTGCATTCGACCGCAATGATTTGCAGTTTGAAGGTTGGGGTAAATTTCTGATTGGTGGACACTGCGCATTCACCAGATCGCTTCACCTTGTATCTTTACACCATGCTCCAGCGGTTCTACGGGGTACGCAGGCGAGGTGCGAGGTAGCGATAAGATGGATACGATATCGCGATCGGCGTGTATCGATCCAGGTAGCACAAGATACGTTTCATACATGTTTTCTTTAAATGTATCTAATGTTTCATGGACATTTACAATAAACAGTCTAACGTTATCTCACGAATGTCACATATCGTGACTGAAACCGAGATAGAACAATATGTTCTACTTGGGGAGAAAGCGCCGGGCGAGTCGCAAACCTATTAAAAGTTAGCCCCCATTTTCTAAATTAACACTTTTATGCACAATTATATGAAAATGTATTAAGGATGATGAAAGTTTCGAGGGTAATTAATTTAAAAAATGGGGACTAATTTCTAACACTCGGAATTTTTCTCATACCGTGCGTGCAACTTCTTTGGATCCCATTAATGGTAAGCTAGATATCCCGTTGATTAAAAATCTCATTACGAGCCCTTTAACGTAGACACGTGCGTTAACAAGTCGCGGAACAAGTCCACTTATCAGCCCACTTTACATCCGAGTTCCCTGACTCGAGTAATGATATTTTCGACGCCGCTGCGCGCGAAAGGTTCCAACTCCGCTCCCTTTGAAGGGAGGCGGGGGGGGAATAAGACGCGCGAGGGAAACCGAGGGAGGTAGGGAAAGCAGTCGCGGGGTATCTGCAGTCTCGGCGGAGAGAACATTCGCGAAGAAGCGTGTCACTGAAACTTTATAAGCAACTCGGTCGGAGAATCCAGACAGGTAGCGAGATGAAAAGGCGGGGAGGGAGAAATTTTGCCTAGGAGGAAAACCAGGAGGGCGAAGACTACGGTTGCTCCAGCGGCTTTCCGGTAAGAACAACGTCACGAATGAAGGATCGACGCGAGAGCAATCGCCCCGGGGCGGCCCGGCCGGTTGCTTAATAAAGTAGAAAACGAAGAACCGCGTGCGTGGAACCCGCGAAAAAATATCTCGAGCGAATATCTGTAAATTATTGATCGCGACGCCGCGCCGGCTTTTAAATCGACATCATTTATTTGCCGCCCCGCACGCCGGTATCGCGCGCTTGACAGCCTGTTACGGAAGTTGCATAATCTTTGGCCCCGCTATAGCCGGCGTTACTCCGCTAGAAGGCTGCCACAACGGGACCTATTCCACTTGACGTCCGACGTTGATTGCCGTCGTGGTTGTCACTCATTGTCAGATTACAGCTACGTCTCTACCCGCTTTCAGCGGCGGCGCTCCGCCAGCTTCTTCGCGATATCTATATCAGAAGAATTTACATCGTCCCGCTTCCGCCCCAAGTGTGACTTCACAGGCATCGTAGCAAAATAGCGCGACGAGGATATTTCGCTGCAAATACACGCTTTTCGTTCGATCGCGCTCTCCATTTGTTCCTTCTTGTCAATTTGGAAGCGCGATTCTTTTCCTTTAACTAGTGCGAATTTGAACTAGTGCGATGAGGATATTTCGCTACAAATACACGCTTTCCGTTCGATCGCGCTCTCCATTTGTTCTTCCTTGTCAATTTGGAAGCGCGATTTCTTTCCCTGAACTAAAACGCACACGGCGATAATTTTCTTTACAATTAACGAAACAGAGAGGACTCCAATCTTTGTTTAATTTTTCCACGATTTCAATTCTTCTTCTGCCTCTCTTTAACCAATGTTCCGAATTTTTATTCGGAGATTAGTCGCAAAAATATTTACGGTCAGATGCTTAAAAAAAAAACTGCGCGAGAGACGCAATTAAAGCGTCTGTGGATAGAAGCGAGCGCGGTTAACGAGGTAATTTTCTCCATAATTCTCAGGTATGTTCAATAACCGTGGAATTAGGCAGCGTATACTTAATAACAAAAAAATGTATGCTTAATGATAGCGCAACTTTTTATAGTCAATTAATGCGAGGTGATTCCGTACGATTTATCGTTCACAAACAAGTCGTACGGATGCGAGCGCTGTGTGATAAATCCAACGTGATTAAGTTACCAACGACGCGATTTATGTGGGGAAACATAGCGCACAATGTGCGGATGGACGGACGGCACATAAATGTCGTAAATTTATCGAGGTAAATGTAAACATTATGAATCTGCTCGCGCGTTGCTGCGTCGAATCAGTCGCGGTGCTCGCATTTTCTATTTTTTATGAACACTGAGATTTTTATGACGTACACACACACGCGCGCGCGCACGCGCATTACAATGCATTTCAATAAAGCTAATTTCGAGAAGGGTATTAAAAATAGCGAGATTAACAGCGTATTTTCGACACTTGAGGAGAATTGAATGTGGACTTTAATATACATAATGGGCCGCGCGTGTATTTTGCCAACGGAATGAATTTCTCTCGAAAAGGAAGCGTCGTCTTTATTTAAAGCTGAAGCGCTCTCTCTAGCGTATTAAGTTTAAAAGCCACGTTTTCATGTAACATTGAATTACCGTAGGTCCATAATCAGCGCTCTTACGTCATGCTATTTAATTTTGTTACTTCGCGCAACATTTTCCCTCGTTCGGTTCTTAATAATTCGCATACTCGCCCCCCCCCCCCCCGGATTCATTTCGTTGTCCGTGCTGCAGTCGTTATCTCCCGCCGTGCGTTTCCGTTCATTATAATTAAAGTATTTCGCACTTGAAACTTCGCACTTGAAACTTCGCACTTGGAACTTTTCGGCGTCATTTCAAATTACCGTGTGACTCGGTACCGTGTAGAGAGAAAGTGCGAGGAACGATCGACATGTGACGTTCAACAATTAAGACGCGCTGGAGAGACGAGCCCTCGTGGCACTTTAACAAAGTCTAGCGATACCTTTGTACGTTGATTTCAGAAATTTATAATCTTAAACAGAGATATCATAAAATATACAGGAAAGTTCCATATTTCAAACAGAAAAAATTTATTTAGGTTAAACAAATGAGATACCTAGGAATCATGTTTCTTGGAATCTGCTAAATTTTTATTTACTTTATTTACTAACACATTTGCTAGATTTGAAGAAATAGATATGAATTTTCCTAGAAATTTCAGTCTCGATCAAATAAAAGTTTGGACAAGGTAAAGAAATGATTTCTTTGGAATTAAATAAAAGTCTAGTGAGGTCACAATTCAAAGAAAGTTTGTTTGATTTCAAAGAAACGTATTTCTGGGTGTAGGCTTCTAGTATGAGATGGCAGGTTTTCAACATACAAATTCAATCACAATCCTTTCATCGCGGCGATTACACAATGCAACGATGAATTTTCCACTAAACAGATCTCACTCCAAGGGCAATAAATTCCTGGTGAAACTAGCAGACGATGCCTATTAATTTAGAAGAAACCCCGTTGTTTCATATTAGGAACCTGTCTCATAATAGGGGACTTTCCTCTATGTATTAATTACTGGCAGTAATCGATTTTTCCCTGCATGACACTAGACAGAAATTTGAATGAATAACGATATCAATGATTTTCCACGGGCATCGCCGACCAACATCAAATAAACGTTTTTTCGTTGTCGCGAGTCTATGCGATTGGAAAAGCGAACAAACGCGCAAATATATTATTCGTTGGAAACTACTCTTGTTAGTTTTAAACAACCGAATACGTTTGTCATAGAATTTGATGATTTTGACGTTAATCACGTTCTGCTCTCGTTAAATCACAGGATTAAAGTTATAATTCTTTTCTCCTGATTTTTTTACGTTCCCGACGATAGAGAAATCCACGACAATCGGCTGAGCAGCAAGATTGCTTCGAATTAATGAAATTCCCGACAGTGCGTAAGAGAGGCAAACTAGCTGAAACGAAAGCGAGAGGCGAACGGAACGATCTCGGCCGAACTGCAGCAGGTTCTCCAATATTTCATTAAAATTATTTGGAAAACCTGCAATAAAAAAGTCGATCGCGGCCGCTCGGTACGGAACCCGCTTTTATCGATAAATTGGCGCTCGTTTTACTTCCTCCTTGCTTGTGCGCCCTCTCTTTTATTTTATCGCGGCGCTCCCGCTGCAATTCGTGATAGCTTCAGCTTGTTCCCGACGTATAACTGCGCCACTCGCTGTGTTTCTAAATTGCATGATTTAATTCCGTCAATATTCGCGATTTTTAAACGAAATGGCAAATGCGGAAATAACGAAGGCTCACTTTCAAAATCCCCTCTTCGCGCATTATCGTGAAAGACCGGAAGTATTTGTTATGCAAAGAATATTACAAAAGGCGAATGTATTTCTTTCATAATTTTACCAAGTAATCTGAGCTACGTGGAACGATACGGAAATCACATTTCCCGGTTATCTCATCCGCGATCAATGGCAGTCCGAATCTCGATAAATTGGCCTATTCAGAAACTTCCTAGGTATTCGCGTCGTCGTTCACAGTCACGTAGGAAAAACTCATGAAAAATTCAGGTCCCTCCTTTATTAAATAGAGACCCGGGACAGAAAGGATTTAACGTTGCAACTTCCTTTCTCTTAATCCCATTCGCCGGAATAGGAAAAGTATACTCCGGTCGAGGAGTCGGTCGCGTCGCGGCATTAATCAAGGCGGCTGCAAAACGGCGGGAGGGAGGGGGGGGGGAGGGGGGGCCCCACGACGCCGGGGGTGCCCCGCGGGGGGACTAAAAACCGGGAAGGGGTTCGCGCGCGCCACTCGTTGGGTGCCGACCCAGGCCCACTCCCACGAAACCGCCCCCCCCGAATTTCTTTTTTGCAACATTCCCCCTGTCCCCCCTCCCCTGAGGGGGAGGCCCAGCCCCTTTTCCTCCCCCCCCCCCCCCCCCCACGGCATCAATAGTCTTCGATCGCCCGGACAACCCGCTTCGAGGTTCTTTACGGCGTTTGCCATCGAGCTTACTCCTTTGCATTAAAGTTAATAAAGCAGCTGCTTGAATACGCTCAACTTCATTATTTCGTTCGGGTAATTCGTCCTCGAAATAGAACGACGAGGAGAACGATGACGACGACGACGACTACGACGGCGGCGACGACGACGGCGGCTATGGCGACGGTTGTACCGCTGTTTGATGTAATTATTGCGGGATTGTGGGAATAAAAGTGAGGAGGGGACGGCCTTTTACGCGGCTATTTCATTTTCCAAGGGAATGCCTTTTTTGTTACGTCACGAACGACGTAGAGATAACCGTGCTGTCTCGCTGCTTTTCCCAAAGGTGTCCCTCGTCTCGTAACATTTTTCCGCGAATTCGCTATTGGAACGCGCGACTTATATCCGGCGATGCAAACGTACCTCCGCGAGATAACCAAATACCCGGCGATAACTTGCGATAATACAGATCTGAATTCATGCAGAAGTTGCGGGTTCCTCGATTTGCTCGGCGTGTTAAAAATTGCGTATTCGCGCATTGTCAATATCCTTTTGGTGAAATCAGGATTAATTCAGGGCTCCTTTAACAATAAGATATGAAAAGGCGATAATAGAGTGACCATTTCTACCAAACTACGTCTTTATCGGTGTCCCCAAATCTTTTACGCAAAAATTCTCAAATTATTGCACGTCTCCTAACTATTGATCGCTCAATACCGAAACGTGACATTCGTTTCATTGTTAATTTAACTTGCGTTATACGCAATTGGGAAAAGCCGCAGCACTATTAAAGCAGTACATAACGTTATACAGGGTGTCACGGATAAGGTGTCCATCCGCTCGTATACAGGTAGAGTGGGTTAAACTGAAGAGGAAAGTCATGTACCATTTTGCAAAATTCCCAACAGTTATCGAGTAATTAATGAGATCGTCTGAGCGAATAAGCGCGAGGAAAGCGATAAGTCGGACTCGGGATGCTGGAGTGATTCTGCATTTTTGGCACCTTTTGCTCCTAGAACTGTCAATTCGTGAAAACATTTGTGTAATATATCTACAAATTATGTGGCTTTTGTGTACGAACCGAACAGTGTTCCACTATTCGGACTAAATCAGAGAACAGCATGGTATCATTGAAATTGAGTTTAGAAGCCTAACAAAAATCTATTATTATAGATCTAACCTATAACTCATTCGAGTGAATAGACTTCTTGTTAAGCTCCTAAGCTTAATTTCAACGGTACCACGCTGTTCTTTCACTTAATCTGAATAGTGGGACACTGTCGGTCTGTACACAAAAGCCACATAATCTGTATATAACACAAATGTTTTCACGAAGTGACAGTTCTAGGAGCAAAAGGTGCCAAGAGTGCAGAATCACTCCAGCATCCCCTTAAGTGGCTTATTTGTTTGGTCCTGTAACGGGGTGAGGGACGAGCTTCGTCCGAAGCTCGCCGCTCGCTGCGCGACAACTTTTTTCCGCTTTTTTTCCGGTGCGTCGCTCCACCTCCCGATATCGGACGCCCACCGTTGCTACGAGACTAAACAAATAAGGCATTTAACGCGCTTGCCGCGTCCGGCCTACTGCTTGCCGCGCGTTCATTCGCCCAGATGTTTTTATTCATCGCTCGAAAACTATTGCGAATTTTACAAAATGGTACCACATCTTTCCTCTTTAGTTTAACCCGCTCTACCTGCATACGAACGGATGGACATCTTATCTGTAACACTATAGAAACCCCGCTATCCCATATTAGGATCCCGTCTCATAATAGGAGGACTTTCCTCTATAAATCAGTCGTGCGGAAAAGAACTGCGTGAATTAAACTTAATTTCTTTTTAAGCGCAAAAACTTTGATTATTGTGTTTCCAATTTCGAACTCGCTGGTACATCCGTGCAATGCGTCTCACAAAACTTTGCTCGTAAACTGCAAAAATTTCGTTTTTATTCGTTCGTTACAGTTTCACGCTCTTTTCGACATAACTCGTTCGCACGAATGAATCAGTCAAATGTTTTCACGTACCAATTGGACGTACAGCTCCTCGCTCAGCGGTAATTTGACAGTCCGACGAACGATCCCCGACTCTTTCGTCTGAAAAGTGAATAACAGTGACACGTCAGTACTCTGCGTCGCATTTCGTTGTCGCGTGACATCGCAGATTCGCCGGGAGGATCTGTCGAAAGGCTCAAACGTCGGCGCGCAACGCGATTTCCCGTTGTTACTCCGTGAAATCACTTCTCCTCACTTGTCCCCGTCAATCTGGATGCGGGATCTTTACGGGCAACGTGTTGATTTCGCGACAGATCCTCCGAAGCGATTACCCTTTGCTGTCGCGAGAGACTCGCGGAGAGAAAGATATCGGGGGTTGCGACTGACGCAAGTCGCTTCCGTAAGTTCCGCAAAGTCAAGTCGCTCGAGAAGATCGTGGCGGGTGCTTACATATTGAGAACTCTCCACGGACGGGTGGGAGCCTTGTATCTTGCCGCAGCTATGAATAATTATTCCACGATACACGATCCACCGCAGCGTAACGTAACATAGTAAATGCCCGGAAACTCTGCGGGGGGTCGGGCGCGCCGGCTAAGGAGTATGCGGGGTTATAACTCGTTTAACCCTTGCACTATGCGTAACGCGAGGCTGCGATGGGGCGCAACCTTTCCTCTGAATTCCAATCGTTTCTTTTTTGTCTCTTTATCATAGCTTCTCTCGCGGTCGTTAGATCAAGATATCAATACGATGCGCTCTCGGATGGAATCTCCGTCGTGAAATTCTATGAAAAGCGTCCATTCTCGAGCTGTGTTTTTATGCATTCCGCGTTCCAACGAAAATAGAGGGATTGCATTAGAATGTTCTGAACCTCGCAATTTCCACCCCGGGCGTTTCATGATGATCTCGCAGATGGTATCGCCAACATTGTTGCGGGATGATCGGTTTTTCTCGTAATCGATATTTAGGACGAGTTACGCGAGGAAAGATGGGCTTTGAGGCTCAAACACGGTTAGTTGTGGGTGAGTTAACGTCATGCAATTGTTAAATGATCTCAGGCTTTCCGAGCATAACATATTCAAAAGTTGAATGTATGAAGATGGTATAATTTTCAAAGGAAAATACCAGAGAAATTCTGCTGATATCCATAGCTAGTTTTCCATTTCTAATCCGAATATTTCGCAGACTGTGAATATTAGCAGAATTTTTCTGCTATTTCCTCTGGAAAATTACATTATCTTAAATATTCACCTTACGCTCGTCGGAGAGCTTGAGATTACTTATCTATCATCGCATCGCTGTCGATGGCGCGAAGTAGAGTCGAAGCGTACGATTTTGAATTACTAATTAAATTTTATATGAAAAGTATTTTACCTGCACTGAAAAAAAGCTCCTGTCGCTAATCATGGTTTGTTAAAGATATTTTGCTGCCTATAAGTTTCTAAACCACAGCAAACGGTTTGCTGTCGCACGTAACACAATAAACACAGCAGCAAAATATTTAGTTGTCCATCTTTTACAACTGAAATTTAGTCACCACATGCAGTGTTTAGCTACGGCAGCTACACGTTTCCTTCCATGTGGGAGGTCTAGGTTCAAATCTTGGCTGAGGTATTAATTTTCGCAATTGAAAATAAAAATTATTTAGACACTAACATCCTGTCTCGGCGCTTACTCCTTTATTACTTCATATTTGCGTTTTCACATTAGAGCTTCATAAATTTTATTCATTGATTAAATTTTATATAATGTTAACTCACGCAGAGCCAGCCGCGTTTGGCTCTCGAGCCCACTTTTTCCTGTTACTTGTTAATTTTAATATCAAGAATCTTTAGGACATCCATCATTTATATCAATATTTATAACTAACCATAAACTTCTCCTCTGATGGATGTATCAGGTATTGAACTTTTGCTTTCACAGTTCACTACATAATTTATGACTTCTCGCGATTTATCTTAGTTTCTTGGTCTTCCGAAAAGACCGAAGGTGAGTGTGTCATTATTATTAAATGTGGAGTCGGAGTTTGTCGCTGCAATAATTATTTCTCCAGAAATAAACAATACGTTTTTGACGTATCAAAGAACCCTTTATCGACCGGATTATTTTCAAAAGTAAAGTAGAACGTTCCTCGCCAAATATTTGTTCGAATGAAAACAGTGGGAAGATTAATGTAAATGCCACTTCTCGAAATGCGATAAGAATCGAACATTATGGAATTATCAAATATAAAGACAATTTAAAACATGCATTTCTTTAAGTATTTACTAAATATCAAACAGTAGATAATTTCAAATTTAAAAATGTTACTTTAATTCTATAAAATGTTTACTAAGATATAAGTTTTACAGCGAAGAAAATTGGATTTCTTACCTGACAAAAACAATGATTTTGTTTAATAAATAGTATTCTCTGTCTCATGAAATCTTTAGTTGAATGTAAAAAAATGTAAATTATTTAAATTAATTTACTTAATATAATATACAGATGTACTTGTAATTTGATTTTTTAAAAATAGAATTTAAATAGAATAAATACTTCACAGTGAAAAAACAATTTTTAAGTAAATCTATTTACTTAGTTTAAAAACATTTTTGTCAGTGTATAATACAGGACTTTTCTTTACCACTGCAATTATCAGATAATGGCCGTGCGTTGAGAAGTCGCTTCTAGGGCGAAACAAATTCGAGAATAGAAATGCACTATCAGAATTGAGCAAGGCTACATTTCAAAATCAGATAATCTGCAGTGGGAAGGATATCCGATGATTCTGGGGGACACCCGAATGCATCACCCAAACATTTTCCCGTATTCTTCTATCAGATCCTTCACCGTCGAGGCCATGTTATCGTTGGTGCGCGCGCGCGCGCCCGCGCGGCGTGTCTTTCTCTTGTTAGATAAATTCCCCGGCACGTTTGTCGAGAAATCGTCCCTGAGGTAGAGTAATTCATCGTCTCTCTCGCAAGTAGGTAGGAAGGTACGTCCGACTCGACGGAAAAGCTTTAAAATTCGATCGAGCCAACCCGCAATTTCCAACGAGCGCATATCCCCCGGAGGTGGTGCACGTAGCATGGCCGACACAGGTGGGACGGACAAATGCATTCAACGCATCGAAAAAAGTGGGGGGGGGGGGGAAGGACAGCGGCCGTTAGTAAAAATGGGTCGCCGTGATGTAATTTTCCATTTCCGTCTCCGTCCCTCGTCCGCTCTTTGTGATAGGAGGGAACGGCAAAGAGCAAAAAGGACGAGGTAAATCGTGGTTTGTTAACCCGCATAACTCGCATTATCCCCGGGTGGGGAGGGGGGGGGAGAGTCGTGCCGCGGAAGACATTCCGCCGGATGCGGAACGACATTCCGCGCTGCCTGGACCGTCTGCTCGCCGATGCCGCGGCGAAACATCGGGATTCAATGTTGAAATTGTCGACGGAGAGGCGGAGGAATTACACGTGAAGAATTGATGCCACTCGAAACGGGAGAAAATTGCGAGAGCGGGTCGAGGAAGAGAAACGTCGGCGCAGTCGTACCTGGCTGGTACAATGACGTCTACTGAAAGAAACACCGCCTGCACGGGGGAAAAAAGAAAGAAAGGGGGAAGTCAACGCGGAAGCGTAGGTGATTTCCCCGTGGCCGTTTCAGAGAAGCCCGGTGCACGGCGAGGGAAACAAGCGACCAAAAAGAGCTATTCAGGACGCGTACCGTTGTCGCATTATATATATTTCCAATTTAAGGTCGGAGTTTATTTAATACGATATCCGAGTGTCGTTGGTCGACGAAAGGAACGAGGGGGAGGGGGAGGAATACTTTTGTACGTAAGAAGCGGGTCTTACCACTTCGTGGCGATATTGCTTTCTCCCGAGAAAGGAAACGATAAAGGACAGCGAGGGGCGCGCGCGCGCGCGCGGGAGGGCGGCGTTGTAAGCTCCGCGGATAATCCACGAAAACTTTATTATTACGCCGAAAATTCCCGGACTCGATCGGGAGCATAATGCGCGATACCATCCGGCGCGATTGAAAATATTAAAAGTCGTTGCGGGAGTGCCGAGCCGTTTCTACGCTCTCCTTGACGCTCTTCTGCCTGGCGAACTTTAGAGCCTCTCGTCGGGGCCCGTCGTTCCCCCGACGTGGAAAGTCATGTACCAATATTAATTCTAATTAATTGCAGAGCGCGACAGCGAGCAGAGGGCCGGGAGAGCTCGCTAGACGAACGCTCGACGAGGTGGATCTTTAACGCATCGCCGGGACGGAAAAAGCCAATGTGTAAACGTAACGACGCTCGAGGGAGCTATCGATCGAGACAGGATCGTCGTGCCCTTCCCTCTCTCTCTCTCTCTCTCTCTTTCCTGCCTCTCTATCTCTCTCCTTGCCGAAAATCCACCTCTCACCGGAGATTATCGCGAGAATGATAACATCATTCCAGAGATGAGCTTGCGAATGAAGTTGTAATGTTACGGTCACGTCAGCTCGCTGTGCGTTGTTCGTAATTCAGTAGAATTTGCCGCTAGACCGAGCAAAAGGGCGAGGAGGATCCCTTACACGGATAATAATTTCCGGATTTGCATGTGTATACGAGATACCGAGCGTAAATCACACCGCGCTCCAAATAAACGAGCCGTTTCCGCAGCGAAATTAGCATTAATTTACACGCATGGAAAAACGAGTGAGCCATCGTCGGCGCTGTTGCAGTAAGAAGCCGGCGACTCGAGGCGTGGAATAAACGACGTCCGGGTTCTGAGAGTGGTCAAGTCGTTTAGTGAAAACATTGGAGTTAAAGCAGGACTCTCGCTGAAACCAGGCAAGAAACAAGAATGGCCGAATAGGTAGCCTATACTAATTTTTAATAAACTGCGAAACGGATACATGAGTTCGCAATTTATTAAAAAATTACAAGTAAAGACTATCTACATCCTGCCCTGACTCGCATTGGCCATTCTTGTCTCTCATTTAGTGAAACTAATGCTTTCTATGTTTCAAAAAGGAGGATGGGGAGAGAGAGAGAGAGAGAGAAAGAGAGAGAGGATTGAGTAGTCGAGACGAAATAAAGGAGGGCAAACGAATCGGAGAACTGGGTGGTAGTTATCCGAAAGTTGGCTGTGTAATTACATAGGGACGGAAGATGCCGGGCGCTCTGTGGAGCCTCTTGATAGACGTGCATGTAATATTTCGAGTGTACACAGCGCTTAAGTCAACACTCTCGAAATCACGAATGCCGAGAGCACACGGCGTGGCCGATATTATAATACTTTCAGTGGGTACACACTGCGGACGCGCGCGCGGCCGGCGCGGCCCACCTGTGCGGAAACTGGCTCTCGTGCGGAACAATTCGGAATTTTTTCCAATTCTACACATCGTTCCGCATCGCCGAAGGTGAGTCAAACGTAGAAACGTCGGCGCTCCGCATTTGATATTACGTTGCATTATGTTGCGGTAACTCAATAACCCCTTTCGGAATGAAATCCGCGAAAGAAAAAAAAGAAGAAGAAATATACACGTATGCCCGCGCGCAGTCTATTTCGCATTGCGTCGCGGCCAAGAGCGCACCCGCGACTAATTCCAATCATGCGCGGGATAAAGTTCATTCGGCTAGGATTGAGGCAATAAACGAAAGTGTACAAATGAAAGCGAAGTTAAAATTCAGTTTGATAACCGGGTCAGGATATTTGGGTCGAGATTTCGTATACGATCCGTAGGGATTATTTAGCTCGGTGGTTGTGCGGCAAGTAATAACTGGCGACGCGGACACTTTTTTTTTTACATTTCGCGAGATCGTTAGGTCGCGATGCGATCCCATTTCACGGCAGATTTTCGTCCACGCTCGCTTTCAGCTTAAGAGATAAAAATATTAGATATCTGGCGTTAAAGCACCTCTCCCAGCCACCTCGGCATTTTCATCTTAATCGCCCCGTGGATTTTATATGTATATGTGTATAGCGTAATCGGTCAAGACAAATTGCCCGAATTAGTTTAATACTCCGTATCATTGAGTTACATTTCGCAAACGCTTGGAATAATGGAGGCATTATGCTGATACACCAAGAAAGAGATCAAGTTGGCGTAAGATATTATTATATGGACGGGGCTCGCGTTAAAAGAAAATTCAATTGAGTCCCGGGGTAATCAGCTTGCTCATTGATTATTTAACAAGATATTCCCTCAGCGTGTTTCATAATCGAAAAATTACACACAGAGAGAGAGAGAGAGAGAGAGAGAGAGAGAGAGAGAGAGAGAGAGAGAGAGAGAGAGAGAGAGAGAGAGACCAGGAATTAAAAGCAACAAGTTCTCAAGCGACTGACCGTGATTAAATTCGCAATTTAAACGTGAGCCAAGACACGGTTAACACAAGGCGACGGAGTTGTCTGGCAAAGAAGAGAGAAGAAACCGCGTTACGCTGTGTTACGGAATATTTCGGGAATCCCCGTGTCGACGCGTCCACGTGTGTCGCCGGTTTCGAGTCCCGGCCCGCGAAAACTGGGATTTGCGCGCGACCGCGTTTTAACAACCCGCCCAAGTTTTGATTGCTTTATTCCGCGACGGTGGGGTCATGGATGCGCTTCTGACGTCGAAGTTGAGACACACGTGAGCCGCGGTATCGTCAGCCGTGAATGGCTACGACAAATGCGGCCGGGGAGCCACAGAGACGCCGAGAGGACGCGTGTGCCGTAAGCTCGTGGTATGAATGCGCGCCCTCAAAGCCTCAGACTAATCACAGGGGGAGCAAGGAGGTGAATTTCCGGCCGGATGGATATGTAACGGCGCTACGCGCGTGTCGCGGTTGATTAAGGTAACGAATATTTGAAAAGACAGAATGGAGGATGCGCCAGACTCGCTTCCCGACGTGGCTAATGAGGCAGCTGATTCGCGAGTTAGCCCTGAGCGGCGCGAGAAGAACGGAGGAGTGGTTCGTGAGAAGTATCAGGGATTGCGCCGCCTCTTTCGTTCCGAGGGGGGCGTGCAAAAAAAAACACAGCGCGCAACGCAACGTAATTTCTCTCGCGCAAAACACTTCTTGGGTAATTTAGAAGATCTCGGCGAGATTCAGCACGATTATCTCGTGCAGCTCTCGCGGCGCGCTGGTAATTTCCACGTCGTTAGTATCACTGCGCGAGTTTAAGGGATCCCTCACGGAGAGCGCGAGGGGCCCCCGGTGTGGAATCGATTAATACGAGCGCCACGCCGTAGAGGCAGAACCTTGCAGATCGTAGATACCGCTCGCGCTCGCGCAAAACACCCCGGGGTGCGGGTATTATTTTATGGCGCTTAACAAAACATGAATCTCCGGCGTCGAGGCACTCGTGCGGCGACGTCGGCGCCGATATTTTCCGCGAGCGCGAACGGAGCGACGCGTCGCACCGTCGCGACGGTGCAGCTCGCCGACGATCGGCCTTCGCGATCGGCGACGCGTATCGATCACGGAGAATTACCCCGTGAATTGGGGGAAAGCCGGTAAAATCCAGCGGGACGCATAGATTTTCCGGGCGTCGGCAACTTAATTACAGCCGGGACGGATTATGTCGTGGCGCACGTCAGGCGCCGTTGCGAGAATTAATTTAATAGGCGAAACACGCGGGCCCGGCCATTTGTAAATAAATATATACGCGATAGTTATAATTAAAAGCGTCCGCGCTCATTATATGCGCGGCACGGAATTATTCCCGGTCGCAGTTAAACTCGCTAATGATCGCTGACCGCAACGTAATTCCGCGATTCCGTCGCCGCTGCTTTTAACAATGAATTGCATTAGTAACCGGGCGAAGGCCCTTTAAACTTTTGATATTGTTAAGGTCACTTAAGATTATCCGCCCGTTATTTCCCCCCCTCGCTCCCCCGCCCCGCGCAACCGAGGCGAGCAATCGCGATACAAATCCGTGAACTTGCTCGAGATACAGCCGTCAGTGGCGGTCAATTTATTATTCTTATGCAAATAACCGGGGGGAAGATTAAAGTTCCGGGTATAGTTAGGCGCATTAACGAAAACTTGGCGCAAATCTCTCTCTCTCTCTCTCTCTCTCTCTCTCTCTCTCTCTCTCTCTCTCTCTCTCTCTCTCTCTCTCTCTCTCTCGCTCGCAACAAGGTGTTCGTAGAGCCATATTAGCCTATCAAGTAGTTGGCTGGCAGGGCAGTTTCGCACCAAAAGTTACCTGCCGATATAACTATCCGCAACGGAAACTAACTTGCTGCAGGTACGCGGACTTGGGATTTTAGCTTAATTGCGAAAATATTTCTTCCCCGGTTTCCTAAACTTCGAACGGGAGAGAGAGACGTATATCTTTGTTATTTTAGACGACAGGCTGGCTTTGTATTTCAATTTAGCTGCAGCGCGAAGCAAGACGACGGGCTCTCTTCAACGTAAGGCATCTCCAGATAGAACGTGCCTCGCCCCCGATGTTGTTAATGACACTTTTTCCAAGTCATTATCGTAAATATACTCTTTGGCAATAAACGGATTTACTGGGTATATTCATTTAAACGTGATTAGGTCGACACGTTCGAACACGCACTTGCGCCTATCGTTAATGGGCGCATTCTCACTTTTCTTACTAACAGCTTTTACAACTTTTCTATTAAAAGCTTCATTAATTGCAGGAAAATTTCCTTATAATTGCCTTAGCGCGACATATTTATGCAACGTAATTTTGCCCGTGAAATGCGAAGAACTTCGGGGTGGCATGTGAGCTCGGGACAATTTAATTAGCAGTTCACGAGATGATTAACTTTACTGTCGCGCGCGCGCGTGTTCAAGGTGAAGCTGTGACCTAATTGCGCTCCAACGATCAGCGATATGTAAGATCGGTAACGGACGTCGAGTCGGGCGGCAGGTAATAGTGCATAATTAATAATTGAACGGCACACCGAGGCGGGAGCCTAATTGCAGCGGAAACTTCCGACATTTTGCGACATTTCGCGCCGACTGACCGCCGGGAAAAGTCATCGAATGTGCAAACCAGGAGCGACCTGGGTCGCGTAGCGTCGTGCAGTCAGCTTATTGTTAGTTCCACCCGAACGAATTGGATTCGCATGCAGGTGATTCACGCGACGACATGAATCTCCGACGCGTTCCGTTGAATACTCCACTTTGAACGAAAAGCGGGCCCCGGTTTACCGGCCGGCGAAAGGGGAAAGGGCGCAAAAGGAGAGCCTCTCGATTTGCCGTTCCGAAGGAGGCGATCGCACTTTTTAAAGTTTACCCGGAAGCACCGTATCGCCACGGCGATTGGCCACTGGCCAGTTTTTCGGAGACGGCCTTTCAAAACTTTCGGGACGTCGTCGGACGTCGACTCCGTTCGTCCCTGGAACAATGCCATTTCATTATCTTCGACGGCCTCGCCGACGGAGTCACGCTCTTTTACAATGCAGGAACCCCCGGCTCTCCTTCCGGCGCGGGTATCCGTCTGTTCTCTCCTCGCGAGGGGTTATCTCGAAAAATGACAAATTCGAAATGACGGCACTCGCGCCGAGGGATGTAAGTCCGCGATGCTGCGCTCGGTAATGGGGAAATAGACGCGAACGTCGATCCGACTGGAAGTACGTTTTCACGTGCCATAACATGCGTACGTGCCTGCAGTGATCGGCACGGTAGGACGAGGGTTCTCCGAGAGAAGCACTAGGGTTTTTTTTTACGGCACTGTAAAGTTCGGGAAAGGGCATATGGGATCTTTTATGCGTTTTCTGCAAAAAGTCTATAGTACGCTTGTTTTCATCGCACGTCACTGTATTAGAAATTGTAATTAGCAAAGTGGATCGAAAGGTAATTCAGTCGGCTGCAATTTTTCAAAATGGCGGCTAACGACTGGAAAATCTGCCAACTAAATTGTTTCAGGTTTTATATGCATTCTCGGAACTTCTGTCTGATCACGTAGCGATTGCATTTTATTAAACAAACAGAAATGCGTATTATTTTTATCAACATGATGATGATCGTTTTGACCACAAAATTCCAAATATCCCGTAAATTGGAAAATGTGTTTTGTTGCGAACAATTTCACGATCCTTTTATATAAACAATTGTGAGCGAGAATAAAATATAATATAATAAAATGTTTTTTAATTTTGGATCATTTGATGTTAAATTAGGACTGTCGTCTAATTCGGATTTTTAACAAACATTCTTTCAAAAGTATTTTCGATGCGGTACTTTTAATGTGCTTCTATTTTTTTTTTGTATAAAAGAGTATAGAGTTATTAAATGTAATATAAAGCCATGAAAATATCCACAATATACAATCGCATATTTTTAAATAATTTCCACATCTTCAAAATCAAAAAAATTTTATTGGCCTATTTTTCAACTACATGACCAATATTGGCTTTACGTTGGACAATATCGGCCAATGCCTTTCTAACATAACCGACATTGGGCCGAAGTTTAGCCAACGTTTAGCCAATGCTACCAGGGATTGGCACAGAGATACACGTCGCCCCAAAATATGTAAAGTGCATCTCAAGACACTCGAAGAAACTGGAAATGAGATTTCCGGGGAGAAATTACAAATTGTCTAAAGCGAGCTCTGACGTGCGGGCCGGAGATCGGATATAAATGGACGCGTCAATAACGGGAGGAAGTCGGCCGTGAATCAACAAAAATTGTAATAAAGAACGTTTCGCTGTCGCGAGTGATTTATTTTCGCGCGGCTAAGCGACGGAAGAGCCCGGGCGAGCGGAGGGAAGACTGACGAACTAATAAACGACGGGGGAAGAAATCTGGGTAATAAAGCCGGTAATAAGTGAAAGCTTCATTATCCTGGAGCCGGGCGACTCTGCATTCGCGTCCTCTTCTAAATCCGAGCCGCGGCCACGTATTCCCCGCACTCGTACAGAAATCAATAGCGGACACGTGCACATAATTGGTGTAACCGTCTCGTTCCTATTGAATTAGCAGCAATAATGACGTGATGATTTGTCCGGCTGTGCGAGCCATTTATTCATTAGCATACAATACACCGCGTAATGACAATAATAGCTAGACAGAGTAAGAAACGCAAGGAAAAAGAGAAACAGAGAGAGAGAGAGAGAGAGAGACATAGGAGAAAGGGAGGAGGGGGAGGGAAGTCATTTGACGTCTGCAAAATTCACCCCCAATAGAGATCAATCGCGCAACAGATTGGCTGGTTCGCTTTGCAGTCTATTAGATGGAATTTATCGCGCCGGGTTTTTTCCCCACCCTGGATGTAACACGCGTCTCCGCGTCCCGTGAACGACACCGGGATCGACATCCATCTCTTTACATCTCTACCGGGCGCCGTTAACGCTTGGGCGTATTGAATTTACGGCACCGCGAATGGAAATCTCGGTCGCTCGTAAATTTCGACGCCACGCCACGCCGCGCCCGACGCGCGACTTACGAGGTAACCTACGGGGCGGGGGCGGGAGCGGGGGGGATGGGGGTGACTCGAGAGGAACGGAGAAAAATAAAAAAAAAATTACCCTTCGGTAATTGAAATTCCGCGGGGACCGTGAGCTTTTTTCCATCGAGTTTTAACGACTCGCGACTCACCTCCCGCGGGCGCTCCCGTTCCTGAGGTCGAGGAACCTCGGGAGGAATCTCAGTTTCCGCCCCTCTAAGTTTACACCGTTGCTGATTCAGACGACGTTACTCTCCTCCTTTCTCTCCCTCTCTCTCTCTCTCTCTCTCTCTGGTACGAGTTTTATCTCTCGTTCATAAGCGACGATTTGTGCAGTCGCGAATCGAGTGCGGTCCGTCCAGCTCGACGCGAGCAATCGACTTGGTTTCGATTTACCGATAGTAGCGAATTGTTTAGCAAATTTCTCGAGCACTGGATACCGCGAGCAAATTAATCTTCCGTCGTGAGGAAATAGTTGCCGGTCGTGCGACCGGCTTGGAAGTTAACAATGCCCTTAACCAAGTTTGCATTCCCTCGTCCCGATCTTTATACAGGATGTTCCTGAATGGGATTTTAATAGCGGACGAGCTCTCCGTCCAATCTGCGGGCACGATTTTTCCGTAATTCAAATGTCAAAGGGCCAATGATTTCCGAGTTATGACCGATTGGAAATACAGGGCTCGGGCAGTCCCTGGGCAGCAGTGAAAATAACAAGAAACCCGACTGCTCGCTCAGATTTAAGTGGATCTTACTTTTGCAAACTTTTAATTGCCACGGTGTTTAATATTCAATATTAAGATAGCTGAGAAGCGGCGCTGGGAAATGTTCTTTGTGAAAGCGTCGAGTTCGAAAAATGATTCCGCGTGGAGGAAGGAAATAACACGTTGTATCTAAGATTAATAGAAACCGTTTCGATTTCTCTCACGTTGAATCTTTATGCTCGTTCAACCTTTTCGTGCTGTTCAATTAAGCTTGATCCATTACTAAACGCCCATCGAGAGACAATCCCGGTGCTCGGGACGCAGCCGTTCGACGCCGCGAAAGTTTGATCGCGGTATTCTCAGGCGACTCGCGCGAGCGACGAAAATCGAAGCGGCGCGCGGCGCGGCGTCCTGCGCGCGTCCGCCGTTAAATGAATAATGCCGCGACGACCGTGCGACGAGCGCGGACGGGGACGTTTGACATTTCCGCCGGTGGAAACGCGCGTAGGTTCCCCGGCTTTGATACGCGAGCCACGGGAAGAACGAGTACGTACGCGCGGGCTCTCGCGAATCGTGGCCCGGTCGGAAAGCATATGTACGTGCCCGCAATCACCGAACAGGCGGCGGCTGCTCAATAAATCAATACAAATGACCCCAAGACCAGATTGGAATCGAATAATGCAACGATTATTACGCGCACAAAGGGCGCTCGTAACCGATGCACCGCGCACGCTGCGTCCCGGCACGGCGCTCTGGCCGCGCGCGCGCTCGCCCCGTGGATATATCACGAAATTTGGGACACCGCTCAGGGTGGTCCCCCAGCTCTCGGCGTGTATAACCCGCGGGGCAGATTGCTTTTCGTCGAAACGAATCGATAGGGCCGAGCTCCGGATACGGAGCTGGATACGCTGGCCGGCGAGGAGTCGACGTATGTGTGTGTGTGTGTGTTGCCGAGAGAATCGCGAAATCACTGACAATGGAGAAGGAGGCAGATCGTACGATCATCCCAAAAACTGGAGACCCGGGCCGATTTGAGTCAGGTACTGGGACCCTATTCTGTACTCGGTTACCGACAACTATCGATATCGTTAACGACGTTCGCGCAGCTTTTCTATCGTGTAAAAAAGTTGCGCGAACGTCGTTAACGATATCGATAGTTGTCGTACAGAATAGAGCCCCTGGCTCGCTTTCACGAATCACGGAGAGTACACACGGCGTCATCAATGCCCAGCCGTCTGAAGTTGCACGCGGATCGAGATACGTTTGAAAGGCGCGCGACTTTCTAACTCTTCGTGCACCGCGGCTATGGAAACAGCGAATCAGCATTGCCGGTTTCAGTGTCATGATGCACGAAGTGTTAGAAAGTCGCACGCCTTTCAAACGCGTCTCGATCCGCGTGCAACTTCAGATGGCTAGGCATTAA
>NW_011967242.1:1705408-1712662 GCF_000949405.1 Vollenhovia emeryi | reverse complement strand
GGGGATGCTGGAGTGACTCTGCACTTTTGCACCTTCCTAACCTAAAAACTGTCAGTTCGCGGAAACATTTGTGTAATATACAAATTAAATGACTTACGTGTACAGATCGAAAGCTGCTCGCTATTCCGGCCAAATGAAAGAATAATACGGCATCATTGAAACTAAGTTTGTAAGTCTAATAAGAAATAATAGTGAGCAACACATACATACAGTACATGTAGTATGTGTGTTGCTCACTATTATTTTTTATTAGACTTACAAACATAGTTTTAGTGATGTCATATTGTTCTTTAATTTAGCCGGAATAGCAAGCTGCTTTCGATCATCTGTACACGTGCCATTTAATTTGTGTATTACACAAATCTTTCCACGAAACAGACAGTTTTAAGTGCAAAAGGTGCGAAAGTGCAGAATCACTCCAGCATCCCCTTAATTACGCCGTGTGTAAAGGCGCGCGACTTTCTAACTCTTCGTGCATCATGACACATGAAACCGGCAATGCTGATTCGCCGTTTCCATAGTCACGGAGCACGAAGAGTTGGAAAGTCGCGCGCTTTTTCAAACGTATCTCGATCCGCGCGCAACTTCAGACGGCTGGGCATTAATGACGCCGCGTCAGGATTGAAAGAGCGATGTGAAAGCTAATTTTCGATTGCGTTTAAACTGAAATAATTTCCTCGGTACCAATTTTATTTCTAATTTGTCAAACGTTGCAATTTGCGGAGTAAACTATCGTTCACCGTGTCAATAATACACAATCCGATTGTAAGAGCTATTAATGTTTCCATAAACTCAATTGCCGGTCGAAACTGAAACCAACAGACTCACTTTGAGCGCATATAAATACTTTACCCGAATCTTCCTTGCTCTTGCATCAACCAATCGATTATTGTCGCCAAATGATTACTAAATGACGAGTATCAAACGATCGAACATTGTTGCCGAGAACTTGATTTTTTAAATGCACCTTCCGCCGCCGGTGTTTGGCTGGTCAGCGTTTCTCTTAAGTACTTAAGTTCCGTCGTCGCGGGAAGCTTCAATTTGCATGGATAACGGTATAATTTAATATTTTGTTGCGTCTGACGTGTATACACAGCGCGGCAGAGGCGCGGGCCTCTCACCCGAGATATCCCATATTCGTCTCTCGTTTCAAGTTGCGGGGAGATGCGGGATAGAATATTTATAATACGTTGCTCCTCGCCGCGGTGGTTTCGCCCGCCGGAGGCTCCTAGTGTACCATGAATATTTAGAAAATTAAATCGGCCAACTTCGCCCGCGCGTCGTGAGCCTTCGCGGACGCCGGGGAGGCCTCGGGACGCCGCCCCCCGATCTCGGCCAGCGGAAAGGAAGCCGGGCTATCGATATTGTTGCCGTGCCGAGGACCGAACTCGTTCGCGGACGTGGCTTGCATTCGTAATCGTATCGGTAATCGCGACCTGGAACGTAATCGAAAAAGTGTTCGCGGGAGACGCGCCTTTTTATTTAGGGGCTTTCCGATCTATACTAATAGAAAAATATGTAATATTTGAAGCTATAATTGCACAGTAAAATAATTATAGTCAGGAATATCATTTTTATAGTATTTGTTACTACAATATTGGTAATAGCAACCATATAGACACAGTGATGCCAACTATTTAAAAAGTTTACTATAAAATATAAGCTTTTAACTATTGAAATAGCCAGGCAATGAATGGTAAATTAGTTAATTATTTTTATATAGTAAATACAATCGCAATAATAGTAAATTTAACTACATTTCTATCACCCGCCTTACTAATCGCATGGTATGAGGACTTTGAAGCGTAACGCTCGATCTGAATGCATGTTCCTAAACTCATTAAAAACCATACTGTCCCTCGCTGCACGTCCAAATATTTTTCCTATCGGCCCAAAGGCACCACGTGAAAACGGCGATTCGATTCTGACAGAATGCCAGAGGAAATTAATCGGGGATAATTAAGCATTTCGTCGATACTTGCCGAGAATATTTTGCACTGCGTACGAAATATGTAGCGCAATCGTATTTGTTACTATTTACCATTTGGACGGCATCTCCGTGTGAAATATGTTAAATAGAATAGCGCCGTCCAAAAAGGTAATTTAATTACACGGAGCACTCTGTCCAAGTAGCGGGTACGGAGGATATATTTTTGGATATGAAACACGGTCGGGGGAAGTAGCAATTTTCATCCCGCTGAATTTTAATAGAAGACAGTAATATATCATCGCGTACTAATCCGATTTGCCGTCTCGCATGAAATTTCTCTCACGGCGCAAAAACTCTCCCTACGTTATCTTTTTAATAACGTCACGTACAAAGAGCTGCAAGGTTGCACAAGACTATGTTACCTGGGCGCGTGAAAGGGCATTTTTATTTTGTTTCAGCGCTTTTCAATGCCGGAGGGACGAGAAGCCCGTTGCGGCGCTTCCGTCAGTAAGATTCTTTGTCGCGAAATTGGAGGCTGAAAATGTATCAATGATATTTTTTGCGCACGATGTCGCTTCAAGATACAAACGCGGTCGGGAATTGTGTCCGTAACAATGGCGTAACTAACGGATACGTCAGAAAAAAAACGAGGGGGAATATGTAGGGAGGCGGCGGGGGGGGGCAGGGGGGCAAAGAGGGAGGAGAGAGGAAAACAAGGATATCGAATTTGTTGTTTGAACAGGCGTGTTCGTGACATTTGGCCATATAAACTGCAACCTTTTGTTACGTCCTTTTCCCTTCAGGATCGGGCGCGCTATCGCGCATTGTTATCAAGCCCGCCGCGAGACTCGAGGAATAAAATAATCGAGGGTCGCCGCGCCGCGCGTTCCCGTGCGAAACGGAGCACGCGCGCCTTCGCGAGGCCGGTTGGATCTGTTTATGGCGCCCGTAAGCGTTAATTAAGCCGTTCGTAATTTAGTAATGATCTCATTCGCGCGCCCGAATACTCGTTCCCACGCATTAAATATAACATGTGCGCGGGATACAAGCGGCGGATAAAGCCGTTGCGTCATCGATGGTGCGCCGAAACGGCGCTATTAGGGAAACAATTTCGCCGTTATGGGACGAAACGCGCGACGTCGCGTCGCACGCGCGAGCTGATATTTTCCCCAAACAAAGCGCACGCAAGTCGTATAAGTATTTATTGCAGCCGTCGCGCCGTTGGACGAAAATTTGCAACTACTTGTTGCACGGCAATGAAATCGCGACTATTGAT
This sequence comes from Vollenhovia emeryi, assembly GCF_000949405.1. NCBI lineage: Eukaryota > Metazoa > Arthropoda > Insecta > Hymenoptera > Formicidae > Vollenhovia > Vollenhovia emeryi. The sequence goes on along the minus strand of NW_011967242.1, from coordinate 1,709,456 downwards.
CCGCCGCTCCGGCGCGGCGCTCGCCGGCATGGCGAAAACCCGCCGTCGGCTGCGCCCAATGAATTGCGTTTTTCATCAATTATCGAGGATACCTTTTCCTTTTGCCGCGGCTAATAAAGCTTACCCGCCACGGCAGTTATGTGACAATTCCTTTTTACTTGAAACAATTTAATATGTTTTCGATATTTAATAATACAATCCGCGTTTGAAAGAAATGGAATCCCACGCGGGTCCATTATAACGTTTTCACCGATTAATCGATCCCTTTTATGTACAGCAACACTGTGACGTAATTGTTACAATTGTTTTGCTTTAATTAGTTAATTGTAAATATTTAATTGTACAATATTATTCTCCTGCGTAGAATAAATTGCACGATATATGTGTACGTAATGTGACAGCTGATTTTAGAGCAGAAAGGATGATAAAATGACACTGATAATAATCAGATGATAAAAATTCTGGGATAAAAATTAGTTCACCAATGTGGGAAACCAATGATCGACACGAGTGGCAAGTTCCAATTAAAGAAATTCATTACTAATTAAAAAAGTTCACTCGCTTTCGCGTCACTTACGCATGTTGTAACCGTTGCGTATTGCTGAAACCTAATCTGCCATGTGCTCTTTGCGTCTAGAAACGTTTTAGTTTGTAGTCAACAAATGCGTTTAACAAATTTGCGCAGGTGGATAAATCGAGGGGGAAACCGCTGACCAAAATACTGTGACGTAATTGTTACAATTGTTTTGTTTTAATTAGTTAATTGTAAATATTTAATTGTACAATTGTAAATATTATTCTCTTGCGTAGAATAAATTGCACGATATATGTAACGTGACAGCTGTTTTTAGAGCATAGAAAGGAAATGGCACTGATAATAATTAGATGATAAGAATTCTGGGATAAAAATTAGTTCACCAATGTAGGAAACCAATGATCGACACGACTGGCAAGTTCCAGTTAAAGAAATTCATTACTAATTAAAAAAGGTTCATTCACTTTCGCGTCACTTACGCATGGTGTAACCGTTGCGTATTGCTGAAACCTAATCTGTGCTCTTTGCGTCTAGAAACGTTTTAGTTTGCAGTCCACAAATGTGTTTCACAAATTTGCGCAAGTGGATAAATCGAGGGGAAAACCGCTGACCAAAATCTTGTACACCAATGCCCACTAGTGTTCAGTGGGCATTGCTTTCTTGTTATCTTATTTATCTTACTTTATCTTTAGAATGCCCTAGTAAGGCCTGATGCCCAAAAATGCCTAGTAATTCCCAGTAATGCCGCAAATTTGTACACCACAATGCCCTCAGCAGTTTCCCCCTCGAGATAAATTGTATATTATACACTGTGCAATTGTCGTGCATTGTCGATAAATTTTTCAAGCTTTTCGACTTGTTTATATAACATGGGCTGTTTCCAGATGCAGAGACACTGTAGATTAGGACCCATCAAGGAAAAGTGTTAATTGTTTCGAGCAATCTCGAAAACACACACGTGAAGAACGAAACGAGCCAAGCTCTTCGTGTTCGCGAATTGTATGAGCGACAAAAATGAGATGTGCTTTTTGCTAAAAGAGAGAGAGAGAGAGAGAGGTGGAAGGCAAGAAAATTCGTTTGCGTGCCGCACGGCAGCGGACCGCTTTGAAAGTTTTCCCGGGGGCGATTTTGCGGGTCGATCGTAGGGCAACTTTCCTTAATTTTCCTCGAAAGTCCCGTCGACGCGACGTTACACGCTAACTCGGTCGTAAATAAAACACACTCGCACCCTAGAACCACGGACACTTAACAGGGCACGACGTCGACGGTGCCCTGAGCTTCGTCAACGGCAAATAAGAAAATCCCGCGAAAACCCTCGTGTCATACAACGGCGACGTAAGCCCAAAGTTTTGCGCGGCCTCCGAGCAATTCGGCGAGTGGGTAATTTGTCGTCGCGTCACATCAAACATTCGAGAGAGCACTTCCGCTCGGAAAAATGGAAAAATAATAATAGCGTTCGCACGTGTAGAATTGCGAGTGGAGTAAAAAAAAAATATTTATTTTTCATAGACGAAATAATTGACTTGAAATCTTTGAACGCTTCGGAATGTATGGTACAATACTTTTCTGTGTAGCGACAGATTCCCAGTGAACACACGCCAAGTAATAGTTGCGTAACATCAATATTACAATTTTCCCACTCAACAATGCAACTGTTGAGTACAGCATGCGTTGTATTACATTTATATTATTGAGTAGGAAATTGTATTATTGATGTTATGTAATTGTTAGATGGTGTTTACTGGGTTATTAATCTTAATACGCGCGATTAGCATAGAATTAATTAATTATTATAATTACTAATTAATATTAATAATAATTAATTATTATTAATAAATTTGTTAATCGTATTATTTTTTGTGGGTTGTCAATCTTTTAGAGATATTAAACATAATACTGGATAACAATTTAATAAAATGTATTAAGTTTGTTTACATTATATTTTTATTGAATAAGTATTAAAAGTTTGTCTCATTAATATTAACATTTCCATTATTTGTTCCGGTAAAATCTTCCGCTCTATTATTTAGATATAACACTTTAATATAAAAAAACAATTAAGTGTTTAGTTTGTATGAATATCCATTTTAGTTGTCGCAATTTGATGATATCATTACTTTTGTGGCGAAGACAAAAATGTTGTTTCCTAACAAATCTTTCCAAATAATTAAATTGTATAATTCTTGATTGGGTTGCGCTTATACTTGGCGTCTTTTGCTTATCTTTTGATTATCCTTTTGAAAGCATTATGAATGCTTTTGGCCGAACCTATCGGTTAGATTGTAGAAAATAAAAGAGCCCAAGAAAACAATTCACTTAATCCACCTAAGGGTTACTTAGGTTCATAGAAAATGCGGAACGATGTCGTTAGCATCGACCATTAGGAAACCTTTTAGTCTCCAACTCGGTTTTGGAATTTTTGAAGCCCGATATCTCTGGAACGTTAAACAGTGCACTGTGAGACTGACATATCTGTAATCAGCTTGACGAGACCTTTCGTTTGGTATCTACTCTGTGACCAAAATCGAATACGACCAAAATGGGGCCGATCTTGTTCTCACTCTTTAGCGAAATTAAATCATTGTTATTTTATGATTAACACAGAGGCGAAAGGAAACGAGGTAATTCAACGTTCAATATCTCAAGTTACATTCAGCAGCTGTTCAATTGCTATTTCACAAGACTTTAAAGTGACGTGACGTTGTTTAGATAAGACCCGGAGATATGGGAAATACGGAACGTCCTACATTCCAGCGCATACTCTTTCGCCTCCCGTTCTTTTGCAATATTTAATCGTTTGCACAGAAATGAGATTTTAGAGTAGGATTTATACCAGAATTATCTTCCCGTGTTTATCCTCTGGCGATGTAATTTATTGCGCGCAGCAGTTGCGCGAAAAGCGTGTATGCATTTCGGGATCGGGTGTCAAGGACGCGAATGATCATCGTCGTGATCGGCGTGTGTGTTCCATTCGCGCTGTGGCGAACGCGATTTCGCGGATCGCGTATGTATGCGGGGCACAAATCCGGATTTCGTGAGTTGAGACACGACGCACAGGCCGATCGATTGAAGCAGAGCGACTTAGGGGTAGCAGCAGATGAACTCTGACGTTTCGAGAAAATATGTTTCGGCAGAGGTTGCGCAGAAAAAAGGGGGACAGAGGGGGGAGGGTGAGAGTGATGAGGCGAGGGCGAGATAAAGGGCGGGAAAACACACCAGAGACGGCACGACAGGAGAAGGTGAAACGAACCGTGCGGAGGAATGTGACGTTACCAGAAATAGAAGGAAAGGAGGAAAGCTGGCGTGGCTGAAGACCGGGGTGGTGCGAGAACGCGCGAGGTAGAAATTCGCGAATCAAAAGTGGTAAACGACTACTATAAACAGACGGGGGAGAGAAAGCTGGAAGAAAAAAGAGAATGCGAGCAAGAGAGAGAGAGAGAGAGAGAGAGAGAGAGAGAGAGAGAGAGAGAGAGAGAGAGAGAGAGAGAGAGAGAGAGAGAGAGAGAGAGAGAG
>NW_011967242.1:1689224-1703091 GCF_000949405.1 Vollenhovia emeryi | reverse complement strand
AGAGAGAGAGAGAGGGGGGGGAAGGAAGATGGGGAGGATGTGCGTTCCTGCTCTCTAAACGAAACCGGGGAAAGTGCTTGTGTGCAAAAGTGTCAGTGACCCTAAAAAGTCACTCCTTTGGCATCCGTTTCCCTCGACGTTTGACGCGTCGTCAAATGGAATTGGCGAACGCGCTGTCGACGGGTTCGTAACCGATCGACCTGATCGCGTGACTCGTTAAAGTTCACCGATCGCGACACCGCGCCCGGGGAGCTTGTTCGGCGCGACACTTTTCTCGCGCATTGTCGAAGTGGCCGGGAACGTAAGGGGGCGAGTTTGCGCGACGCCCCTTCAGTACCCTTCGACCCTTAATTGTATCCGCGGCAAACGGAAACGATCTTGTTACCATATCATCAGAAATATTCGTTTGCATTTACTCGAAGAACATTGAGCGCGAGTCGTTCTTCTGGAAGACGCGACGTCTCCTGGAACGTTTGCCTTACAACATTAAATTCAGCAGACGAGGAGTAACTTGCGTTTAATAAATTTCACAATTTAACGCGGCACCAAACTCATTTCAATCGTTCTAGAATTCCACTTATAATTTTATGCGCAGTGCACTTTAGTGTAAAAGCATCAAGTTGAATTGTATACGCACAGTTTGATTTTTCTCAATTTTCGTGGCACGTAAGATTACAAACAGAATTCTTGAATACTGAATCTTGAGCTACGAGACAAATTAAAAAGATCGGTTCGTGTAAATTCAACTTATTTCTATTATTAAAGAAATACACTTGTTGTAGATGCCGGCTCTCGCGACGAGAAAATGTTATTGTTTCGGAAACAATGAAAACAATTTTGTTTTGTGTGAAAAACGAATACGCGCGGGAAGCGCATTTTAATATATGTCGTATGCAATACGGTGCTTCTAAAAGCACGGATATCTGAGGCTGGCGCGCGCGGAGATATTAAAAACGGTCTTGTTCTCAATTGCTATACCGATATCGGTATCGGTTTATAGTGCGCGGTCCACAACCGAGCAGCTTGCGGTTAAGTAAGTTACATTCTCTCTTGGAAACGGCGTATCGAATTAAAAAGAAATCTCCTTCCCGCGAGAGACCCGCTGTATCGAGAGCGGAAGCTCGTAAAGTGAGAGAAATTCCGTTAATCCGTGTTTCAGATTCCCGCCACGATATTATGTCATATTCATTGAGATAAGTAAATTATATGCAATCGTTGAACTTTTCTTGTTTCGCGAAAGCGGAAAGAAACGCTCTCTCGTTTTGTCTCGCATTTCTCAAATCTTCCGATCTCTAAATTTCAGAGACAGGAGTAAGAATTACACTTGATACGCGCAATAGAATAATTACGTAGATTTGATTGCACGCCGCGGGAATAGAATAATCCTCTTTACGTTATGCAAACGAATGTAATGCAAAGCAACGACGATAGCTCTAAAAAAAAAAATGCTTAACGCAACAGCGACACTAATCGTAGCATTCTTGATGAAAGATCTCACAATACTTTTGTATCTTCAATTTTACAATTTGATCGGTAAATTTTTATGTCCTTTAATTTTACAGTAACGACTGCGTAATTCTCTGTAGATATTTAATTTGCGAATCCATCCACGTGTTAAATCGAATTTATCTCTTCTTTATACTGAGGATAGTTCAATAAGGACCGAAGCGTATATATGCATTTGTAATTAAAATAATTTTATTGGACACTACAACCTTTCTCAGGCTCTGAGCCCCCTTTGTTATTACTTGATTTCGATAAATTAATTTCTTTGTTATTTGACGAGGTAACTTGAAATTTTCACTTTCCTACGGACTAATATAATCCTAGATAAGTGTACACCACAGAAATTGTGTGTGTGTGTGTGTGTGCTTTAACTTAAGATCATTATTACTCATCGTCGCGAAAATGGAGAGAATCGGTTTGATCGTTAAAAAAATTACGCCGAACGCGGAAGATCGTTTATAAAATCTACGCCGACGAGCGCGTAAACTCAATTGTGCTCGCTTTATATTTCGCGCAGCAATTAGCAATCTAGCCTCTCTTGACGCATGGCAATTATCAATTTACCTTCCCTCGCTGCATGGCAATTACAACCGCATTTCGCGCGGGCGCACCGGCACCCTCGGATGACTATCCCGAACGTGTTTGCTTATCGTTCGATATATCGTTCCTCTTTACGACATTCCCACAGGTACGTCCGGAAACGAGCAACACTGCGCACCGGGAAAATAAATTACGTTTTACTTGGATGCTCAGGCCGAACTGAAAACGTAGTTTTCCGCTGAATTGACTGATCGCGTCGGTTAATCCGCGCATGTGAGATAGCGAATTCATTGAACTCCGCATTGAGATACATCTATTACGAGACACGCCGGCGCACGCGGCGTAATCGCTCAATTTCTTCCTGCGAACCGCCAATTTCTTCCTGCGAACCGCGAAAACCAACCGACCGACTATTCAATCTTTGAGGCGCAAGCCGTTCTCTCGTTGAATCGTTTGTATTTTCATATTGCACTCGTAAGAAACACGGAACGATCATTTTCAGCTACTCAACAAAGCCTTTGCAATGGGAATTAATTGAAATTAATGTTACATCTTTTGTGGTAGTGCATTTTAGTAAATTTCATGGTAATGTTAAAGTAAATTTTATAATAACAGTATTTTTTAATCTATTGTGTAAGAATTTTGTGTCCATTTAATTCTACAAAATTAATTATTCAGCACGTGTGTACGTTGTAGCAATACATTTCATTAAGCAGAAAAAGGGAACGCGCGAACGCGAACTTTGAGCAACTAACAATAAAATCAGGAATTATTTTTCTCTTGTATATTTCATAAACTACACCGTACACGCGTGCGTTAAAAAAAATTATTTCATCACATTTAATCTATACTGAATAACGCGTAAGTGGTTAATTGGATTTGCCGGTGTACGAGTGAATTATAGGTTGCTTGCTTGAGGGGAGCAAAGACAAATGAATGGCCCCTCTGAATAGCACTTTAAGCGAAAGCTCGAGAGAGAATCTAATTCGAGTAACAGTTTAAAATAATCTGTAATCGACGAGCTGTACCGCGTTCGACGGGAATTCACAGCGAAAAATATGAGACGCGCAACTACGTGGCGAAGATTGGAAATTCGCAAGACCACGCCGTACGGCAAAGAAACAGGAAGCATTAAAATGCAAAACACGAAAACTCCGTGGCTCTCCTATATTTTATTGCACACCCTATAAACTGTGCATCGAGTTTCCCTAGGAATTTCAATAAAAACAGACGAGTTTAATTTCAACCGGACCAATCCAATTACAGCAACGAATTGCACGGATATCCCCTCCCCCCTTTTTTTTGTACAAAATGCGCGACTCTTGCGCAAAGCGCACCCAGAATTTTGATCCGGCTTAATGGGTACACGGCGGCATTTTTACCTTCGCGACAAACGGATAAACGATTCGGATTTAAATTTAAATTCACGCGCTCGATCGCGAACTCCATCTCGAGAGCGTTTCGACCCCGCGCAAAAGTTCGCGATGAGTTCGTGAAGAATTTTAATAAAAAAATTATGCATTCCGCGTAGTAACTTTGTCATCGTGATGGAAGCTCGCGAGTAAGCATGTCCTGAAGTGTATTTTCTCGTGCAATATCAATTTCCATAAATGCGTTTAGAGCACGTCGCACAAAGAAAGCTCTAATAAAAGATTGATATATCTAATTTTGAATATACCGTCGCTATTGTGACGTATTCGCGTGTTGACGCAAATTTTTATCACCCTCTCGGGAAGAAGCGGTTTATGATGTAACGCGTATCTTTGAGACTTTTCCAATCGAACTGACGTCACGGCGGATAAAACTGATATACTCGAGGCGCCGCCGAGTTAAACAATTGAATGGAAATACTTTAAATGCGACTCACAGCGATCTTCCTCATAATATTAGCAGCGCTGTAATTTTTAAAGACGATTTTAAAGTTGAACTGACGTTCGTGATATGACCCGATACCGTAAATAGGCTCTCAGTGTTAACTTTATTTAAGAGCTGTCGCTACTAAATTATTAATACACAAAATGTGCCGCCGTACTCTCCTTTACGCAGAGAGTTCGATTCTCTGTTCTTCCTATTCAAGGCAGACAACCTGTGCGTAAGTTCTTATTTATTAGAATAAATAAAAAGACTCTTTCCGCTAACAATCATTGCAATCGAGCCATTAGAGACAAATAAATGAGATTTGATTAATTGCGTGTTTAGAAAATAAACAATCGGTCCCACACACGTGTCAGATATATTTTTAAAATCGCCCTTTTCAATAATATACGCATTTGTAATATCAATATTTGCCGAGTAAAAATTTCAATATAACTACAGTCTGCAAAGGATACTTTCCCTAGTCTGTGTGTATGTAAACTGTATATTATATTTTCTCCTACGAGTTACCGTGAAGTATCAGCGATATAAATAAGGCCATGCTTTCCCCGAGTTCAACTTTGTCGGCAGAAATTTTATTATATATAATTTTGTTCTTCGAGAAATGTAATATCGGAAACGAATATGACAAGTCCTCCATTCTAACGATTCGAATTTTATTTCATAATATACCCATACACGCGCGTGTTTCATATATCGCTAATGTAATAAAGAAGTTGTATCCATTTCCGATATTGCATTTCCTTGATATTTATTTATAGCGCGTAATATAACGCATTTTCTTTTAATTCTCATGGAACTCTCGTTTACCAGACGCGAGTGAGTTGCGCGAGTCGAAATTCTCCGAACTTAAAAAATGTATGTGCCTTTCCTCCGCGTGAAATTAAAGAGAGAGAGAAAAAAAGAGAGCGATGTCGTTTCCATCGGCGATACATAAGTTGTAAAGGCAAGATTCCGCGTGATATCGCTCCATATCTTTTTCCTCGGCGGATGTTATCAGAATTACTAACCAGATCGCATGCGTGCGCCGCGAGATAAACGCGGCCGTGCGCGCTCGAAAGAAAGGCTTCATTTTTAATTAACTAAAATAGAAGTTCGCGCAGTAACTCAGAGCTTTTATGTAATAATGACGTGCGGCAACGCTACAATTTGCCCGCACACGCGAAAGTACATAACACGTTATTAATATTACTGACCGTTATTAGTCGGAAAGGCGGCATTAAGTTGACCTAAATAAGCATCCACAAATTGTTACCGGCATTCTCGTTATGTAGTTACACTCTTAATGAAAATTAACCGCGAGCTTTGATTTCTGTATCTTGGACTGCAAATGTGCTGAATGTCCCCCGTTGGCCGAAATTCTTGCGCACGTCCGAGGTATTATTTTGCACACGGCACAATATTTTCGTGCGATTACTCGGTGTTGATAATTGAATAACAGAGCCAGCGTTTTATCCGCGTGTACTTACGTTAATTATAAACGTAATTATTTTTCACATTGTATTTTAAAATGCACACAGTGAAAAATCGTGTGTTCCAATGTAAAAATTTTTCTGTGTTACTAAGATTTGATTCTTACTTCAGTGTAAAATTAACATAAAACGTATTTGTTGTTATTTTCGTTACACGAAAATTCGTTTTATGTGTTATATGTATGTTATTTAAAAATTGAATACTATCTTGAGTTCTTTTAACAAAACGTGTAATATCGACATTTCTTAAAAATTATTTCAACTATTCTGATTTGTAGCTATTCGTACAGTTTACCTATCCCGTCTGTTTTTATTACATTACGCTTAAAGTTGAAAGAACATAAACATAAATGTAAAAGTGTAGTGTTGAGTAATTAATTAACATTTATAATTTGTCAAAAAGTAACACGCGCCACAAATATTATTTTAACTTAAAATTTAGTGTGGACTTTTCGGGACATGTCAAAAATGTTAACATTAACATTTAATTTTTTACCGTGTACGTCGATTATAAATGTGATTATTTTTCGCATTGTATTTTAACATGCAGAAAGATGTTATTACGGATAACCCTGTCGTAAATCTGACGTGCGGTAATGATATCTATTGTATCAATGGCACAAAGTAATGAGTGTAATTTTATTAGAATACAAGAGGCGCAACGCGGCGGATTCCGTGATATTCTACGGGAATATCATGAATATCCCGTGCGCGCAGACACATGAAAAATATGAACTGAAATGAAGCAAATTCGTTACAAGAGCGCCTTAATTTTTTTATGATTTGTATAATTGAACCAAAATGAATCAGGGATGTGTGACGGGGCGAAAAGCGCGCGAGAGGGCAGAAATTTATTCCGGTTAAGAAAGGACTACTTCTTTCTCGCGAGAAAATATAATCGAAGAGAAGCATGTTTTGATAATACTCGCGTCAACTGTGTCGTGTTCTTTTATTAACGCTCCTGTATTTTTGTCGCCGTTTCCATTTCTTCGTTTCTTTGTTGCAAAATTAATTTATCACTGCGAGGGTGTAAAATAGTAAAGGACATCGTTAATACTTTGCTATCTGTAATTGCGAAAATTGATCTAATTGAGAAGAGGACGGTGAATTATTCCAGAAAATCTAATCGCTCCTACACAGTAAAAAATAAAATGTTAATGTTAACATTTTTCACATGTCCCGAAAAGTCCAGTCTAAAAAGTTGAAATAACATTCATCGCGCGTGTTGCTTTTTGACGAATAATAAATGTTAATTAATTAACACTATACTTCACATTTATGTTTATGTCCTTTTAACCACAAGTGCGATGTAATAAAAACAGACAGGATAAGTACGAATAGTTACAAATTAGAATAATTGAGATAACTTTTAAGAAATGTCGATGTTACATGGTTTGGTTGATTTTGTGAAATAATTGTGTTAAAGGAACTCAAAGTGATATTCAATTTTTAAATGATATACATGAAGTGTCAGGTTATTATATTAACATAAATATAGCACGTAAAAATGTTGCGAAAATAATAGCATATCTGTTTTATGTTAATTTTACATTGAAATAATAATCGAGTCTTGGTAACGCAAGAAAATTTTAACATTTCAACACACGATTTTTTACTGTGTAAATTATTATTTAAATATAGGATCTGATTATTCTGCATAATTGAGTTAGCCTTGAATGTGTTTACATTATTATTGTTATACATTTATATTGCATATAGATATATATAGACATATAGATAAGTCTGTGAACCGTGAAAATAAAAAAAAAATCGCACATAACATACACTTATAGAAATATACTACTGGAAATCAAAACCAGAAATAATTACTAGAAAATCACTGTACAGCGATTGCCAACGATTCAATTACTGAGCTCCTAATTATTTCTAATTATTTCAATCCTTTTCTGGTTCTTAATATTACATTTCTGCAAGGGTGGATAAGGCCCGCAGGCGTCTACTTATTTAAACCGCATTGTAAGCATAAGAAATGATGCTTCGCATAACATTTAAATTGTTAATATGAATGACTCTACAAACGGCACTACAAAATAGTTCTAGAAACGGCAAAAATTTCTATTACCGTATATCTACAAGACCGTGCATCTGCTTGAAATTTTCAAAAGAACTCTAGCGGTACATGCGTAGTGGGATCTACTTTATATTTTAGCTTCAATAGGTCCAAGGTACTTAAAAATTCATTATACTGGACGAAGGTCTTTCGAATTCATGCCACGCTAGGAATGGAAACACACACACACACACTCACACACTCACACACACTTGTTACCTACCTCGCGTTATACGTTTCCTCAAAAGGTTCACTGAAATATACTTTCTCTAATCCAACAACTTTCACGCAACGCGAAAATGTTAACTCGAATTACAGTCACGCGCCGATAAAGGATCTTAAGGCTCGTCACGCATCTTTGGTAAATTCTCTCCCGTCTTCGACGTTCACCAGGCGAACGTGAGCGCGTTTCAGCGCCTGAAAAAATGTAAATTACTCCAGCGACTCGATTCGTACGAACGATTAGCGTAGGACCAAGATTGCCGCGATAAATACAAAAATTACAATATCCAGCGAGTCGGCTCCCAGTCGGATTAGAAGTCACATTGTGCGGCGTCTACAATGACATCTTTAAGACGTAAGACTTACGTTGAATGTGAGGTCGATTATTCTCCGCGACAGGTCGCTTTCTTAAATCTTACGTCTTAAAAAATCTCATTAGACGGACCGTGTTCCTGCCCGGGTAGCAGAGTTACGCCCGCGGACGACAAAGTGACGTTTCCCGACGTCCAACATGCGTCGCCACGTCGTCGTTTACGTGACTCTGCCGCTTGGGAAGCTACATACGAGGTTTAACACTACACGGCATTTTCCTGGCACGATTCTAACTTTGTTAAAAAGAACAGCGAGCACATCAAAGTCTAGAAATAAGACGCTCAATTATTGCTAAATGCATACGCGAGGTACGGATCGATAACACTAAGGGATAACGAAGTAACGAAGTAAGAAAATTATAAAGCGAACTTCGCGCACGGTTCCTCTCGTGTACGCAGAAGTTATTAAAAATCAGGGATGCCCCTCCGCCTCGTTGGTCCATCGAAAAGAGCGGACGCCCGCGATTCGTCCAGAAGTAATTTCAAGTTCATCGCCGGTTAGTTTCAATATACGGAACGTATCGGCACTCCGGGCGCGACAGCCACCTCGGGGAATACGGAACCTATATTCCTACGGCGAACATTCGACGGGGGGCTTAATTACAGAGATGCCTGGCGAGGTCGCGAATTGAAGGGCTCCGGCGAATTAAGTTTCCAAAACGTAAGGAGGCGACGTTTCCCAATTTCTCAAGTCAGTTTCGCCCGCGTTCCGCCTCGACTCGACGTGAGCCTCGGTCACCCCCTCCCCCTCCTCCGGGCATCGGGTCGTTAATTAAAAGGTTGCGACGAATTACAAATTCCTCCGCGAAATCCCTCTCCACCCCTCACCCCCCGCGCGTTTGAGAGCAGCGGAGAACAAATTGCGTAGTCGCGCGATCGAACGTGCCCCTACGATAATGGGTCGCGCGGCAAGTGGCGAAAAATCAGTCGGCTCGAATCGGGGATCGATCTGAAGCGGGATCGCGCGATTTCCGCTCGACTCTGAATCTTCGACGCCGCGAAGGTACGTACGCCGGCCGTGCCGCAAACGTAATTATTTCTTCGTCCCGTGTACGACATCGAGACGCGAAACTTTGTCGGAAATTTACCGGTCTTCTCAGTGCCGGGGAACGTTGCACTTTCGTGAGGGACACTTTTTCCGCATCGAGACCCTAAATTGTTATAAATTTCTCTCTCTCTCTCTCGCGCGCGCGCGCCCTTCAAATCCCTGCACTTAATTTTCACGGAGATCGCTGAGCGCGCACTGTGTCGCGTTTAAATCTCCGCCTCCGATATTGCCGAGTCGTTCGCGTGCCTCCGCGTAGAAAGGAATGCGATTAATCGGAGCAATTCTCAATTAATCGGAGCCTCTGCCCCCGTCGGCGAAACCCTACGATAGAGGTATCGCGTTGCGTGAAAGTGAAACACTCAGAGCCCCCACGTATATGAGAAACGGAGCGAAGGGGGCCCAAACGAGGGACAATCTCGGGTAAGAAGAGGACGGGGGGGGGGAGGGGGAATGATTTTAGATCCCCATTCCAGCGTGCAGCAAGCAGGAGAGAATTCCACCTTTTCCCCTGCCCATTAAAGCGCAGCCACTTTGTCTACTCACTTTTGTCGCAGCGCAACACTTTCCACTTGCTACCCTCGTGCGTGGGCGGACTCTCGCGCTCCCCGTTGTTGTTTATACTGCGTGCGGGCGAGTAAAAGTTGCGACGACGCGGCGAGGGGGTAGGACGATGCGGAACGTACGGCGCGCGAAGAGATTACGGATCGAGAGGTACGGACAGACGGGAGGGAAGACGGAGACAGACGGAGACGGCGTACGCGAGGGAGAGGACGACGGTGGGAAAGAGAGAGAGAGAGAGAGAGAGAGAAGAGAGAGAGAGAGAGAGAGAGAGAGAGAGAGAGAGGACGAGTACGCGTCTCTCGCGTGGATCTCACCCTCGCCGGGACACCGGACGTGGACGCTCGGGGAGGGGGAGGTGGCGACGGCGACGGCGACGACGGCGACAGCGACGACGGCGGCGACGGCGGCGGCGACGGTGGTTCTACGCGCGTTTCACAAGTCCAGACACGGGTAAGTACGACGTATGCACGCGACGGCGGTCGGGACGATACTGCGCCCTATTGGACGGCCCTGCGCAAATATAATGGCGCCCCTCTCCTGCGGTACGTCCACCCCAACTCGACGTCGGCGTCGTGGTGCCACACCGCTAACCCCCCTCGCTCGCGATCTACCGTATGCGTCCCACCCTCGTCGGGACTGGTCCGCGTTGGTCGCCTCTTCTTCCTATCCTTTTATCTTCCGCCCTCCGTCGCCCTCGGACCATCCTTCGCGACGGCCACCCTTTAACTCCCCCGGCGCCCTCGCGGCAACCTTCCGCCGTCCCCCTCCGCCAGTCCGTCCTCACGCCCGACCTGTTCTTCCCGCTCTTCCTCATCCGCGTCCTCGTCTTTTTCTCTCGCCGCTGGTCACCGCTCGACCCTCGCGCGCGGGGGGTGCCCCGAAGAGAGGGCTCTCTTTCACAACAACAACAACGGCGAGCTTCCGGTGCGCATCGATAACCACTTCCGTTCGCGCTCCAACGGCCTCGGCTCGGTCTCGGCTCGGCTCAGCGCGACGCGAAAAGCTCTTCTTCCTCTCGCTCGCCGCTCCCGGAGAGTAGGACGACCTCCCTTCGTTTGCCCCGCGGGATAAACACCGTGGGTAATCGCGCACGGTTGCTGGAATTACGCTCGCAAGCGCGGTCGCGCACGGGATACGCGCGCGCGCGCGCGCGCGCGCTCATTAACCCTTCTCAGCATTTTTGCCGGATGAACGGATTTTAATTGCATGACTAGCTTACAGGGGCGCCCGGAATAGCCAACCCCTTTGGCTTTGGCGCGGTCCGCGTTGCAGCGTGCGGCGACGTCCTGAAAATCGCCGGCGTATATATTTTAAGGATCTTCGCCGGAGGGCGGTGGATAGTATATTTCGAGGATTCTCATCGAGCGACAGAAGCATATTTTAAGGCGTCCTCGGCGAGCGACCGCGAGGGTCTGCTCCGCTCACGTCCCAGTTACAACTTTATTGCACATATGTATATACGTGTATGCATATATTCGTTCGCCTTTTCGCGCACTATTTGATTTCCCGCAATTTCACCTCACAGAGGGATTTATATCCGCGAGCGAGAGAGCCCTTTCGCGCGGATATGTGTTAATTTGTGCTTTTTATTTAATATAACGGCGAACGTGTAACAAATGTTAAAATGTGCTCTGGCGAATTTTATAGGAGCCGCGGATAACGCGGGCACACTCGAAACGCGCGGCTGAAGCTAACGCCACACCATAGTACAACTAGTATGCCCACTCCGTCATTTGGTTTGTTTCTGCGTCGATCCTTTCTGCGCATCCACCATTATTTTGGTGGAGCCAATGAGACGGATGTTGTAGTGTGAAATCGGTGTGACGGTGCGACAGGCATAGACATAATGGGTGCTTTCCAGCAATGTACACAAGCGACCCCTGTGTAACACAGTGTGCGATCCGGTGCTTTCCAACTACGACACAAGTCAACACAATCGTACACAGCTAAAAAGCTGAGTTGGACGCTGTGTCGTCTCTCCACAATGCCAACATTCTTATATTTGCTACCACTTATTTTCCTATAGATGGTGACAATCGTGAAAAACTCCCCGCCGTTGAATGAGCACATGTTGCTCGCTTCTTCTTCTTCTTCCTTGGTGGCTCCTGGTTCCAGTGCCGTTTGGGACGTGGAGAGTACAACACGTCTAATTTTTAATTCCTGTCCTTTAATAAAATGGTTAAATAGATTATCGCACTCGTCGCAATTCTGAATACAGCCCTAATGATAAGTTACGTGAAAGAATTACTCTGCACCCTGGCGGTAACACAAAAAAGCTAAACAGCGTTCCAGCTGCAAGTCGACACTGTGTAACACTGTGTTACACAGTGACGACACAGTGTTCCGTTGTTGGAAAGCACCCAGCATCTCCAGTTTTTGGCCATTGTAGTTAACTCACTTTCTAGGTTTCTTAGTGAAATATCCTGTTGTCCTACAAGGCTAGAAGGCAGTAAGGCAGGTCTCCATAGTCCGTTCTTATATTTAAGATCATCTTAAGTATACTCTTAATGTGTTTTTAACTAATCACAGAGTCGTATTAGCCTCTTAAGACAACACTTAAGATGATTTTGAAATAAGAATCGACTAGGAATACCGGCCTAAGAGTACTAGATTAACATAAAATAACTTATACACGTTGCAGTATATCCACCTGTTATACGCATATTTCTCTAAGAAACATAGAAAGCGAGTGAACTACAATGGCCAAAAAAATAGAACTACTGCTTTTTAGGTTATGACGGCAAAATGCGCGTCTGCCGACATACAAATATACACACACACACACACACACACACACGAATAAATAAATTTTCGCACAACTGGTGCGGCAAAAATTAGAATCCACCTATCGAAGATTCTGTAGCCTTGTTGTTTATGGCGAACGGGTTAACGTGATAAAGGACTCGATTTTTCCGACACTTTTCATCGCTAAAATTGGTCTAAAGTTCACGAGAGCGTAAGATTCGCGTAGCCCCCTTTAAAAAAAAGGGCCTGCTTGCCCTGCGCTCCCCGGGTTTGCCTTTCGCTCCGGCGTTAACGTTGCTCGCCGTATCGCACGAATAAAATCCAAAGAGAATGCAAAAAGATTAATAAAGAGTGACGTACGTGAAACGCTACACCGAGCATAGCGTAATCAACACGTAACATTCGGCTCTTTGTAATTTTCCCGTTCTTTATCGGTTGGCTAGAAAATATAATATTTCATTTTAACATATTTAGTATAGTGTATGATATGATTTCAGCTGTGTTTAATTATTTTACTTAATAATTATGCACAATTACGTAGGATCCAGCTTGTTCCACCGAGATCAGACTGCGAGTCGAGAAAGTTTTTACACGTAGAGGAAAGTCCTCTATTATGAGATAGGATTCTAATGCGAGATAGTCGAGACTTCAGACTTTTTTCATGAAAATAACGAAATAGTGCCGCGAATACGCTTTCAATAATGCATTAAATACTTCAGAATTTCTTCGACTTCCGGAAACAAACCCTGCTTTGGACGATCTATATTCCGCGTCGGATCTCAGAATAGAATATTATTATTTCATACACCATGCATTTTGATAGATGTTTTATACATGCGTATTTCGACTTGTAAGATGCTTTTTTTTATAGCACGCCTCCTATAAAACCGTAAGCAGGATTTGAATTGTGACGCGATTCATAAATCTCCTACGGCGGATTTAAGAATCGCGCATCGTTTATAGCGCTGTTTCGATGCAATTGCGTCGAGTTGTATGGTCCAACAGTGCAGCTGGAGGCGATCATTGATTTTGGGAACGACTCGGAAATAATGCACGTTCATTTTTTTTCCGCGATCCCTGCAAAACGAAATAAGCGACGTCGAGTCTGCTTTATCGCAATGCGTGATGCGCGTGACTTTTCGATAGGAGAGCGCCTTTGATCGCACAGTGGAGTCCCGGGGATGCAGGCCGACCGAGAAATATCGCGGAAGTAATCTGCTTTGAGCGCGGCAACGAAAATGTTTATCAT
Source organism: Vollenhovia emeryi (assembly GCF_000949405.1). NCBI lineage: Eukaryota > Metazoa > Arthropoda > Insecta > Hymenoptera > Formicidae > Vollenhovia > Vollenhovia emeryi. The sequence goes on along the minus strand of NW_011967242.1, from coordinate 1,689,431 downwards.
ACTCCACCGTTGATCTCGGTACAGCGCGCACAAATAATAAAGCTTATCGACTCGCCGGGATATCACGAATAAATCTTGGAACTCCATTTCCTCTTGAATGACAACATCGTACGAGTTATCGCGCGACGTTTTCATGCAGGTGGAGGAAAGAAGAAAGAGAGAGAGAGAGAGAGAGAGAGAGAGAGAGAGAGAGAGAGAGAGAGAGAG
>NW_011967242.1:1681186-1688881 GCF_000949405.1 Vollenhovia emeryi | reverse complement strand
CGTGAACGATCTCTGGCATTTCCCATTTTCGCGTGCTATCGTCGCCAGCAGGTCGGCGAAACCTACGACAGGTGCTACGCAGGTGGACGATTGTTTCGGAAAGAATCGACATTGCATGTCTGGAATAAGCGATACACAAGCGCTCAGAGGAAAAGGCAACCCACGATACTCTTCGTAACAAAGATAAGAGGAAAATTGAAAAAGAAAAAGAAACATCCCGCGTGAATTGTTTTTGGTCTGTCTATCTCGATACTAATGTAATACATCGGTAAAAATAGCAATTTCTTTTTCTTCCAGTGCTCATATTTGCCGAAGGATATCTAAAAAGAAAAACGATGAATGGGTTGTGAAAAATTTGTTGACTTACTTTTTTTGTACATCATACGATAGTGCGTTCACATATTTGTTGGCGTTAACAAATCAAATTGAGTCATTTGAGTCAAGTGTTCGGAAGATAAGTTTTTTTTTTTACGATACTGAAAAGAGACTTTGAAGAAATCATAAACGCAATATTATTGTCGTTATTGATAATATACGTCTCTCAAGGTAAAGTGTTCGACTGTAGACGAGTGAAATAATGCGTTTCGACTGTCACTAATTATTTCGTCTTTGTCTGCATTTAAGTCGACGCCGCTCGTATCTTAGCACCACCGCGAATGAGAAATATCGGAATTGTCTTATCGGAAATTAATAAACTCTGACACACGTTAAACAATCGTGACACGTTGACAGCGATCGAAAGTCCTTTATCGGCGAGAGAAAGAGTCTGCATTCGCGTTCGGCTCGTCCAACGATGGAGCGTCGCTGCAGCATCCGTCGCACGATTGTAAACGTATCGCGCAAAACTTTCGCCTTTGCAATCTCGCGATCCGTTGTCCACGTATACCTCGATATAGCTGGCCGTACGAACCTTGACCCGGAATTGCTTTCCACGTGTCGCCAGTTTGTCGTCTCGGGTCCATCACTGTGGTTTTGGACATTTATTATCTCGAACGACTTTTATATGTAAATGAAATCTAGCGTCCTTTCATCAAAATTGAAAACTAGATTTCTAACCCTACAAAAAAAAAACTGCAACGGTCTCGCACCATGCAAAAGATTTATAGTGTAACATAAATTTAAATCTAATAAAAAATTACATCTAAATATCAAATATCACATAGTATAGTTTAACGGTTGTTAATTTTTACAAATGTATATTTGTATAATTTATATAAAATGAGAAGTAAATATATACGTACTATTTTCATTGTTGCGCTTTCTTACATTGAATCAAATAAATGTTGCCTCAATTACTAATTTATAAATGCGTTTTTATTTTAATTATGAAATTGATATTTTAAATATTTAACTGAAAAATATTTGAGGTACGAGAGAAATGTTATTTTATACTTTGTGTCAAAAATTTTGCAAAAAAAAAGGATTTCAGAGAATACAGTTTTAACTTTTAACGATATTTTGAGTAATATCATAAATTTCGCATATAAAATAAATTTTATGGCATTTGTGTAATCCGGTTCTTGATATAAAATTTAAAAGATAAACGTAGAATTTGATTTTTGTACTAGTAAAAGTGTATCCCCTTTAGTATTTAATATTGGAGCTCTAGCGCACCGAATGGCGGGCGAAAATAATTTTATCCTCGCTCGCGACAGCAGCTTGAAATCATCTCGTCAATCGTCATGTAATTATATTCGAAATTAAACGATTATCCAGCGAGTGTAATGAGTGACATTTTTCTTTTCGTCTATTAATCGACAATTTTTCCGCGCGCATTTGCATCGAATGATGTGAGAATCAATACGAGATATTCGCTCCTATATCGAGAAAATTTCCACCGTATGAAAATACTATACTCTATGCATAACACTCGAAGCGTCCCTTTCCACTAGGTGTACTTAGTGTCATTCGTTTTCGCTTCCCCATCGCAATTTCGTCCACCGACGGGGCTCTCACCGCTAAAATCGGCTGCGCAAGGACGCTTTAATTTTAGAGTCTCTCCCCCCCCTCCCCCCTTCTCTCTCTAATCAATAAGCGAGAGCAGACTTTTTTTTACACCGTTTTATAAATAGAACCTTCTATCAGCGTGTAGCCTTAGCTGGGAGCGCATCGTGTATGACAAATCACCCCGTTTGTCGGAACTTTCTCTATTTGTTTTTGCGACAAAGGGGAAGCGGCAATTTCCATTGACACGCAATGCCAATAATTAATGCGGATATCACTTGTAGCAATGTTACACAAAGCGCTTACGCATTGTTGAGTAGTCAGTGCGCGGTAGAGTGTCAAATTTAAGCCCCTTTAAGCGATGTGCCATGAACACGTCGAGACGTTACAGAGCGCGACCTACATAATGATAATTCCACAGTGAGATGCGAATCCCGTCCGATTTGCCGAGACATTCCGTGACGCGTTTTCACTTCCGCCTGGAATCGCGCGCAATTAATGACCGTGCAAATTAATAGGAATTCGCGACGCGGAAACGGAAAAGCGCGGCTTCGACTCGATATACAGCGAAATTAACGCAGCCGTGTCCTCCTCCGCGAGGGTCTTTATCGTCGCTTGCTTCGGCGGGTGCACGCCGCGTCGTCCCGTGCTCGCCCTCTCCCGCGGGATCGGCGCCGTCGCGCGCAATTTTGATCTCGGCGGAGCGATTTTGCCGCCGCAAAGTACGCGGCCGCGTTACGCGTCCCCGCAAGCGGCACGCTCGCTGGGGACTTTCCTCTGGAGTCGCATGCAGAATGCGACGGAACACGCCGGATAAATGAAAGGGCTCGCTCCGCGTATCGATCTAACCCGTTATAGCGCTTCGTTACCACCAGATTCAGCTTCGATATCGCGCCATTTTCGCTCGCTTTTCGTCGTTATCGCTGCCCGCACGCCACTTCGCCAAAGGTACTTACGAGATTTAGCGTCTCCTTAATATTCCTCTTCCCTGAATAAATTATCTCTTTAAGAAAAGCATGGCGCAAAAGCCGGTTACTCACTCGAGATAGCGTTGTAATAGGAAAATAATTGGGGGTACGGAGCGTTCAGAAATATTTTTCTCTTCGCGCCAATGAAGGGGTCGTCCTACTTTTTGGCCCATTATTAAAAGTAGAGTTAACAAAATGTTTGTACGTATACAGGGTGTTATGTAATACCCATCTCGCCTCTTATTTGCGGATAGAGCGGACCAGACTGAGTCGAAAAGTCCTCTACCATTTTGCAATTTTCGCAATACTTAACGAGTTATTAATTATTAAAAGTCGCTGTCTTAGCCTGGCCTACCGTCCAATTCAAGCGCGCGACGAGATGCGGCCATCCCCGTGCGCCTAGCAACGCCAATCGCGGGACGGTCGCGTCTCGCCGCGCGTTTCAATTGGGCGGTAGGCCGGGCTAAGACAGCGATGTTTAATAATTGATAACTCGTTAACTACTGAGAAAATTACAAAATGGTAGAGGACTTTTCGACTCGGTCTAGTTCGCTTTATCCAAAAATAAGAGGTGAGGCGGATATTACAAGACACTCTGTAGACTGCGTTCCGAAACTGTTATAGAAAGTCGAACAACTTCCCAGATAGTAAGCTCAAGTTTGTATGGAAATAAAATGCTAGCAACTGACGCTAGCTCTTCGCTAGGAATATGAATTCAATGTTTGAGGAGAGAGAGGGGGGGAGAGATTTAAGTACAGCTAGCATAATATCGTGGTTAAGTGCACAGCTAAAGAGAGAACACATCAAATGGGGAAATGCTGTTAACAAAGAGTTAGCACACATTGTTTTCGATTTTCTAAGAGATATAAACATATTATATCTAGCCAAGCACTTAATGCTAGCATGCTTGGCTCATGCAAATGTTTCATTTCCGACATGAAATGCTAGCAAACAACAGCACAATAGACGACATAGATGCATAGCAAGATGCCTAACATTTTTGTCGGCAATATGAAAGCAGCTTGTGCTCACACTGGCTATCTGGGCTTTCCGACCACGACTGTACATCGGAACAGTATGCGGAATGTACTTTATTTATCAGTTTTTTATAGCCTTTCTAAGATGACAGGCTTGATGCATTGAATTAATTTATGGCAATTTAGAGCAGCTTTACGGATTGTGGATTTCGAATTGTTTAATCATTTATTCATTTGTATGTTTTCGTAAAACATGGCTCGATTATAAATTGAAAAGCTTGTCGGAAAGGCAAAGATGCCTGAAATATCGCTTTGGATTGCTCTTTGAAGATGAGCCGAATAAGGAATCGACGTATACCGAAACGCGGGTCAAAAGGAAGACTAAAGTGATGATAAATAATGCAGCAGCTTTGCTTCCTGCTCTAGTTATTAAGCGAACTATTCATGCATCCTGAATGCTTCGCCACGCGATGCTTCATATATACTGTATTTTTTCTTTAGCTCCTTTTAAGAAAAAAGAATCGTAATCTCTGTTAAAAGCATTAAGTGCTCTCGAATCTTTGATTAATATACACCTACGTTTTCCTGAAATAATTAAATGTTAAATTCATAAATCCACCGATTTGTAATAAATAGTGAAATGTCAACAACAAATAGAGAAATATATATTTAGAAAATTCTCCTTCAAACATCCTCGGTACAAATGTACACAATTGTAAGCCGTTAAATTGAAAAGATTAGCGTGAAGGTGAGAGCCTCACTTTTCATTATGTTTACTTTGACAAAGAGTTCGACAATTTCTCCGAAAGTTCGGTCGTTTCGCAAGCGCGGGGGACCATCGCGTTTTGGGGCGCGAGCGCTATTTCGACGAGACAATCGGCAGAAGACCTCGTTTCTCGGCGTGCGCCACTTGAAAATGCAGAAGTTCGCGCGGAAGTCGAGCCCGCTGGCCGTGAACGGGTTTATAAACTTGATCTTTTCTTCGCGAAATCGATGAGCGCCACGAAATGCGGGACCGCCGTACTTATCCGAGGGAGAGAACTCGAAGGGGCGGCGAAATTGAATCGCGTGGAAATAATGGGTTCTAAACGTGTACACACAGTTTCAAATGACTTTTTCGATACGCTTATAATCGATGAAAATTCGTTTCAGAAAAGGAAAAAATAAAACCAAGTTTTTCGTATTATTCACGTGATCGTTGTACACTAATAGAAAAAATGGTTAGAATCTAATCCCACGATATTTTATAGTGAATTTTGGCTTAAAATATATTCTTATAGTTATTAATTATAATAAGGGCGATAGGAGCTTATAACGTAGAACGAAACTTGACGATGTGCTTATAAAGAGATAGAATGAAATATAAGCACATCGTCAAGTTTCGCTTTATCGTCGTATGCTCCTATCGCCCTCATCATAATTAATAACTTTTCTCAAGGGAGCTTATTAATTAATGTATTTTTGTAGTTTTATTAAATATGCGAAATATATTGCAGAGCGAACACAAATTTATAGTCATTATCACTATGACATAAATTAGCACAACCATATGAAATAGTTATGGTAAACTAAAAATAAATTTTTGCGTAGTTAAACGTACTATAAAATAAAGTTACCTGAAACATAGTGAAAAGTACGATGAAACATACGAAATAGTAATAAACTGTACAAGTATACAAATAGTAATAAATCGTATTTATATTGGAAGTAATATTCCCCACTTTTTATTATAAAATGTGTACTAACACCATCGGATATCCTTTTAATCACAAATTCTTTAGAAAATTTTGAGACTAAAATTCTAACACAAAAATGTCGAGGCTATAATAGTTTTTAAGTAATAAGCGATTATATTTCACAAATGATAGGCCTGAGATTTGTGAAATATAATCGCTTATTATTTAAAAACTATTATAGCCTCAACATTCTTGTATTAGAATTTTGCTCTTGAAATTTTCTAAAGAATTTGTGATTAAAAGGATATCCGGTGGATTTAGTACACCCTGTATATACATTGCGTTCACTATGTTCATTGGTTACATCACTTTTGCACTAGTAAAGAATAATACAAGAAAGCCTCTTTCAAAGAAAAGATAAGTAATCTTATACGAATGCATAAACTATTCATTACCTGGACATTTTAACAGAATAATAGTTAAAAGCTTATATTTTATGGTAAATTCTTTAAATAGTTAGCATCACTGTGTCTATAATATGGTTGCTATTACTAATATTACAGTAATAATTACTATAAAATTATATTCCTGACAATAATTATTTTATTGTGCAGTTATAGTTTCGAATACTACAAATTTTTCTATCAGTGTACGATCCATTTTTTCTCCGTCGACAGTTACATTGAAAAATTCTCGTCAAATATTTTTCAGTAATTGTTACTAACAAGCACTTTGTTGGTGCACGTGTAAAAGCACGGCAAGAAAGTACTAAATTACAAGTAAATTTAAATTCAATTATATTTTACAAAAGCGTAATCGCGAGGAGATCGAGCGTACGAAAATCTTGGTGTTGCTGAATGAAAAGAAAGAAAGAAAAAAAAATAATAACGTAACGAGAACGCAGCTCTGTATGGATTCTAGATGACCGGGTTTTTATTCCGGATATCGATTGCGCTCCCTCTTGCAGAAAGGGCCGCAAATGCGTGACGCCACACACATTCGCTGTAATCGATTAATAACACGAGAGCCGTGTGACACAGAGCTCGTGCACTTTTCGGGGAGTTATTGTAAAATTCCGGAATGGCGAAACTACTCGCCCCGCGAAGTGTAAGCAACAGATACCGGCACTGTCGTCGGCCGCGGGAATTATTCATAGCTTCGAGCAACGTAATATCTCAGGGAGCGCGGAAGCTTATCCATTTGTGTATTCTTCTTTAATATCGCGGAGTCGCGTTCCACGCGGAGATGCAAAGGCGCTAATGTCACCGCCGGAAATCGTGGATTCTACTTATTTTCATGGGTGACCTATATCCGCGTGCCACCTGCCTCACGCTTTGTTCTCTATTTGCCTCTCCTTGCGGAATTCTGCGGTCGAACCGGATCCGCAAAAGGGGCGAAAAACTTCACTTATTACTTAAACGAGGTACGTGGCGTAATAGTTACCGCAAAAGTACGCTAAAAAAATATTTTACTAACGTATGATTTCCAAGTTTTCGTAACCAAAATTTATCGCTATCTTGTGTATCTCTTAGAAAATTCTTTGCAGCCTACAAAATTTACAGCAGCAACATTCTAGTAATACCTTTTGGAAAGTGTAGGTTTCACAACTAAATATTGATCATTCTCGTTGGATTAAAATGAATTTTGGTACCATAGCTAGAATCCTTGTAAAAAATATTATGTCCGCCTTATGTCTCCCCTCGAACCAAACAACCTTTGTTTGAAACGTTTTTCCGTATCTTTCATATTTTTGGAGATATTTGCGTGGATCCTTTAAAATGAGACACCCTGTATATGCTTTCGACCTTAATAAGGTACCGGAAAATATAATTTAAGATACATTTGCTAATGTTTCTCAAATTATGTTTACTCTATCAAAATATAACGCTGCGGGTGTGTGGTATTATACAGGGTGAGTCTTTCCATATCCGGCAGAATTTTTGAGAAGGTAGAACGGATCGAGATGAACGGAAAAGTCCTGTACCATTTTGCAATTTTCGTAATAGTTAACGAGTAATTAATTATTAAAAATCGTTGTCTTAGGCCGGCCTACCGCCCAATTCAAGCGCGTGGCGAGATGTGCGCATAGCAATATCGATCGCCGGGCGGTCACGTCTTGCCACGCGCTCG
>NW_011967242.1:1664484-1675643 GCF_000949405.1 Vollenhovia emeryi | reverse complement strand
TCTCTCTCTCTCTCTCTCTCTCTCTCTCTCTCTCTCTCTCTCTCTCTCTCTCTCTCTGCTCACGCTCATTTCTCTCTGCTTTTTCTCTCCCCCCGCCCTTTCTTTCCGCCTCATTTTTTCCCGGCGATTCGTCGTGTATTCCATTGCCGCGTACGCGTAACGGCTCGTGGCAATGTCCACGTTACGGTCGCCGTCGTGAAAAACCCGTCGGGGAAAACCCGTCCGCGAACCCACGGCCCCGACGAGTTCTCGCGGGACGCGAACGAACGGGTTAGATGCGAAACGCACGACAGCGAGAATATTTTGTTGCGAGAGTCGCGAGAGAGAGAGAGAGATATATATATATATATATTTGATGATTTCTCTAACGCTCCGCTCGTTTCGCCGCGGATTGCGATTTCCCTGATCGCGATTCCGAACTATTTTACTTGGATTTTTAGAATGCAGTGAGAATGCGGCGCCGAATAACTTGCGCGCCGTCCACTCGTCGAGGCGGTTTCCAACGTGGCGTTAAAATTCCCTCAACTCCTCGATGCCTTCCGTACGAACTGCACGGTGAAGGTAAATAATTTAACAACCGTGGGCTGGAATTAAAAGAATCCGCGATTCTTTCTCTCGTTAAGCGTGAATTATTAAACCTTCGCGCAAACAGCGCGATAAATAATTCGCTCGTGATTACCTCGCGCGGGGGCGAACGGGCGCCCGTGACACGCAGAAGGAAATTAAGGGTAGAATTAAGTTGGAATATAATTAGGTACGAATATAATTAGGTTAGGGCGAATTAAGTAATTTTATTTATTGAGGTGTTACGTGCGACGAATAAAGCGTAAAATTTGCGCGGAGTGTAAAAGCTTTGTCATTCTGAAAATTATACAAATACATCTTTCCAATTATCGCAACTACATCTCTGTTTGCTGTATGTAGCTGCTCCGCTCAAAAAGTATCTTACTAACGCAGATAGATTTCTAGCAATCGCGACAAAAATTTATCGCTACTTTTTGTATCTGTTAAACAATTGTTTGTAGCCTGCGAAATTTATAGCAGCGTCATTCCTTCTGGAAAGTTTAGGTTTCATGACTTAATATTATTCATTCACCTTGGATAAAACTGAATTTCGGTAGTCAGAATCCCGTACAAAAAAATGTAGTTAAAATTGATTAAAAAACCAATCACTAACTGATGGATAACTGATCGTTGTAACTGATGACATCACAACCAGTATACTGAGACGATTTTGCAAGAGTTACTGATATAAAAACTGGTCATTTATTCAGTTTAATATTCATCGGTAACTGATAAAACTTCCAGTTCTAGTTGAGCCATCAGTTGAGTCGCCAGTTGTGGCTGATCAATTATCCAGTCAGTTAGTGTCCAGTTGTCAGTTCAGTTTCCTTTCACGAGTTCTGTTAAACATTTTTTATAACAATGTATATATATTACACAAATATTTTATTACTATTGTTGTTTGTGTAACAGCGAGGCAAAAACTATTACAGTTGATTATTGACTGTCACAAACTTACAAATTAAGAAAAAGAACTGATTAGCAGCATCAGTAACTGATGATATTGAATCGGTAACTTGTAGGGTCCTCAGTGACTGATTACGAGAGTCAGTTACTGGCAATGTTCCTCAGTTGACGTCCAGTTTTAACAATCAGTTTCTATATCACTCTGAAAACCTGGTTACACAGTGATTGTTATCATCGGTAACTAAGTACAGATCAAACAACATATAGAAAACGGCTAATGCGGGTCTAAGGCAAGACGTAGGTAGCCTATACTTGTAATTTATTAAAATGTGAATTCATATACCGTTTCTTTCCACCTTCGTCCCGCGCGCTGGTTTCTTTTCGGACGTAACGCAGTTTTCTTACGGGTGGAGTCATTATCGTCAGCAAATTCGCATGTTCAAATCGATAAACGATTTGTAATTATATTTTAAATGCCACGTTTAGCATTTTTAGATGCTACGTTTAGCATTCAATACCCCCCTTTCCCGTATTGTAAGTTATTCTTATTGCGAGAAATATTACCTCAGCCAGTATTCGAACCTGGGACCTCCCTCAATCCGTAACGGGCGTCTTATATTGTTGCATATGAATAAAAGATATTCATTGGCCTTTTATTCCAAAGTAAAATATCAATGTAATAGTATTTTTATTGAATTGCCCTTAGGGTTACAATCTCATTCTTTCAACTTGTAAGTAAAATATCAATGATTCTATGCTTTTCGTTTCAAAATAACCATGGTAATTAATGTTAGATTAATGTGCAAAGCTCATCACCAAAGTTTGGATTAGAGTTAAATACAGGTCAATACTTAGTTATTGATCAGGACTGGATGTTTGTAAGGAATACAACTGTTTATGTCCCGCAATCAAACGTTAGTGGATGAGCGTCACAGAAAGATTTTCCTCCTAACATTCGCTAGCAATTCAGACAGAAATTCTGTTTCTGTTGTTTAAATTGATTACATACAAAACATATGCAATTTCGCAGTATTGGCTATTCATTTGTATACCTCAGTTATGTTTTCGTACCTAGAAAATTGTTGCTGCAGTTGCAAGATCGTTTTTTCCCGGTGTTAATCCGACAATTCTTGTAAAAAATCTAATTTAACATTTCATAACAATTTACACAGCCATAGTACATACAGTAAATAACATTTGAATAGCTATTCCTGTAATAAACTTCCCTAATGAATCGTGTTAAAACGATTATTGAATTTTTTTCGTCTAAAGCTTAAACGATCACGTAATTTTCTTCCGAAAATTAAAGAGAATAGACATTGCACGAGTGAATTGTTTACGCAAGTTTACAGTAATGGTCAGAATAATATTTTTAAAGTATTTAAACAATTTGAAAATACGAGCTAGAGCCAAAAGTTTTTGTTAACACGTTAATGCGTCACTAATTCTTTTCTCTTCTGCTAGAGAGAATATTAATAGTTGCATATGAATAAAAGATATTCATTGGCCTTTCATTCCAAAGTAAAATATCAATAATTCTACGCTTTTTGTTCCAAAATAACCATGGTAATTAATGCTAGATTAATGTGGAAAGCTCATCATCAAAGTTTGGATTAGATAGAGTTAGAAAGTCCACTTCTTCACTAAAAAAAAAATATGAAAAAATTTATCTGTGGATGAAAAAAGGGAGCATAACGGAGCCCGTGGCGGCAATTTGCTTCAATTTTGATGAAAATTTGCTCGCGAGTTTATTCGACGGACACGACGCAGCTTGCGCGCCGAGCCAGCGCGTTATCGCTAAAGCGCGAAGTCCAAAGTTGCTGAGCGGGAATCGAAAGTTGAGCGCGAAGCCGGGGAGGTATCACCTTGAACAAATAAAAAAAGAAACAAAGAGGACGCATAATATATTCCGTTCGGTTTCTGATTCGCAGAGAACGATTCGAAAATCATATCGGAATCGGACTTTTACACGGGGGAAAATCCGCGTTGTCCGACGCGTTGGAGAAACGGAGAAACTCGCGGCGCGACACGGCGAAACGTGTCACGTCCATACGTGACGAGAACGATAGCCGCTCTCGAAACTGCTGGCGCGGCAGCGGTTCTCCGTGGGATTCTCCCGCGGGATTAAAAAGTTCGATATCCGTGATCCCGCGGGATTCGCAATCTCCCCTCGCCGCCGAATCGCCGGCGTTTCGCCGCTCGCGCATGAACGCGAGACCGTGGCGTTTTTACGACGGTATCCGCGATGGATATAAACGGCGCAGAGATCTTCCATTTTAATTAATCGTAGATTAAAAGGGGGGAGGGGGGGACACGGGGTTCGACGGCGTTCGGGATTAGGATCGACAAACCGTAAACGACTCGCCGCGGTCGGGACTACGAATCTGTTCTGTAAGCCTGATTGGTTGCTGAAATTACAGCAACCAATCAGGCTTACTAAAGAGAGACGGAGCGCGTCCTCATATTATCCGCCTCTCATTCTACTCGTGTGAGTATCCTCACCACTGCGATCAGCAGTCCATTCTATTGTGTATGGTCTCCTCTCATTTTAATCCATTGAACTATCCGAGGCAACTATGCGACGACGACACCACAAATGGCGAAAAAGTGAACCCTTGCTGTTCGCCATTTTTGGCCCCGAGCAAGTTATACGTGTAAATAAGCTGCGTTCGTACTCCCCAGGCATGGATTCACACTTGGCAGAAAAGCAGAGAGCAGAAAAGCAGAAATTCAATCAGAACCAACCAGAACTTTCGCTGGTAGTCGAAAGTTTCTACTTTCTGCCAGTAGAGTGTGCCGTTTGCTGCCCGCGCGAGTTCTGATTGGTTTCTGCTTTTCTGCCTGGGTGTTAGTCTAGCCTGGATTTACACCTTAGCAGAAAAGCAGAACTCTCGTTGGTAGTTGAAAGTTTCTACTTTCTGCCAGCACGGTGTGCTGTTTACTACTAGCGCGAGCTCTGATTGGCTTCTGCTTTTCTGCCTGGGTGTGAATCCAGGCTGGATTGGTAGAAAAGCAGAAAAGCAGAAGCCAATCAGAATTCGCGTTAGTAGTAAACAGCATACTCTGCTGGCAGAAAGTGAAAACTGTCTACTACCAGCGAGAGTTCTGATTGGTCCTAATTGGATTTCTGCTCTCTGCTTTTCTGCCAAGGTGTGAATCCAGCCTTATACATACCCGACTTCACAGTCGGGACGATCGTTTGAAACGTATGCCTCGGATGATAAGCCGTAGTATAACGAAGACGCGAAGCGTAGACGCTACTTAATTAATCGTCCGATTTTCCATCGATATCTCGATTGTCAGGCGGCGCCGTCGAGCGGGAACGAATAAATTCTCGTCCTCCCCGGGAGGGGTTGAGTTTGTGCTATTTACGCTGAGGAGCTCGAAGCGTCGACCGCATCAGTTGAATGGGACGATAGGATAAAATGAGGTCGATTCTACTTGGAGCATAATGGAGGAGTTAAAGTGGAGCATCAAGAAGTACATAAAGAAACCCTGGAGATGAACGCGCGCGCGAACGACGGAGGCGGGGCGGGGGTGGAGCAGTCGTTGCATTGTGTATGCTTAATTTGCATTTTAGCGTTTCGATTTATCTCGCGCCTCGGCTTCTCAACTGCGGAAACGATCGCGCCGCGTTTTCGTCGAGCGGGAACGACGGAGGACTCCGCCGGTATCTAATAAGGGCGCTCGCTGGTCAAAGCGGCTGGACGTTCCACGTAAACACGCGAGAGTTAAATTCCCCGTAAATATCGCAGGACCGAGAAGCGCTCGCAAAGGATCGCAAAGGGCTCGCGCGCGAGAACGCGTGGTTATAAAGCCTCGTTAAGGGAGAAAAAGGGGCGAGTCGAGGGCGAGAGTGGGGTAGGGGTTGGTTGGCGCGAGAGAATAGCACGGGAGGGATGGAGGACCACGTGTATCCGCGGCTGATCGGGAAATGGAGTGTGAGAGGTGTATAAAGACACCTGGACGCCTGACGGCACCTAAGGGATAACTTGTCAGATAAGGTCGACCGAGCGCTAATCAAACAAGCGCAGCCGAGCAACACCTCGGCTTTCATCAGCGGCGTGAGTAATTCGCTTAGCGATTTACCGAGTGGAACGAAATAAGAGTTGCGACGGAGTATCCTCGCATGAATTAGCAAACGGCTACGCTACGAGAATAGGCCGCCACAAGCTCAGCCGTGCGAGCCTTCGAGCGTCGTCTTCGCGCGCGCGGGTTACGACTCGCCCTGTGAAAGCTCCTCTCTCTTTTTTTCTTTTCTCCCGCCCGGCTCGCCTCTCCCCTCCGCGCCGTCCTATTCTCTGAAAGAGGAACGGGGAGGCGGATTGGCTTATTAATTTATTGATATTTTTACAGCCCTCCGCTCCCGCCGTTTGCGCTCGCCACAAGCAAGTCGGAGAACGTTACTTTTAATAGGCTGTACGCCACGCCGCCAGCTCGCCCTGATTAGTCGACGGCGCTTCGTTGGAATATATATTTATCATTTTTTATGAATATTATCATTGGATCGTCCCCTGCGCATTGAGGAAATGTACGTGGGAAAAATTGCGTTCTCTCGCGCGAAGAAGGGAAATGTGATGTAGGCGTTTCCCGTTTTCGAAGTTTCGTAGTGCTCGCAGGTAGCGGCCGTTATCGCACGGGGAATCGTGTAATCGCGGGGGTCGTTCCGTGTCAAATCGATATGGCAATTGGGTCGAAGCAAACGATCCCGAAACCCCCGACACATTTGTGACAGCTGGCATAAAGTCATAATTCCGCCTAGAATCTCGCGTAACTTTCATCTAAAATTAATGTGTCGATCGCTCTCGTATATTATTGCGAGGATGTTTTTTTTGCGTAGCGTCTTTTATCTAAAATTATAAATCACTCGGGCCTGGTTTTTCATTTTCTGGTTTACTGTTAACCAGAAGTTTGCCGATTCTCTATCTTTTCTTAGATAATAACATAAAAAAAAAGATGGAGAGTCGACTAACTTCTGGTCAGCAGTCAACTAGAAAATGAAAAACTGGGCCTCATTTGTGTACATACACGCAAATCGATCGATCTCTTCCGCAAGGTCGTATCTCGATTTTACGCAATTTTCGGTTTTTCTGCTTAAACGCTCTCTGGTCCAGACTGAGTGTTTAGGCACAAAAATCAGTAATTGCGTAAAATCGAGATACGACCTTGCGAAAGAAATCAGTCGAAATGTCACAGTTAGATCTTGAGAAATTTTGCGATTTTATATATTTTTTATCCTCTTTTTCCGAATTACTTTGCTGTCGAACGTTCCTTTCTGACGAAGCCCGATAACAATTATTGTATTACTCTTGCAAATGTAGGTTAAGCGGGTTCTTGTAGCAGTTCCTGAGTGCGCTGTCCTTATTAATGCAATCCGATGAGAGAACTACAACTCTCCCAACCAATTAATCACGAACTCAGTACGTTGTGACCACAGATTGAGGCGCGTTAATTGTTTATGCTGATGCCATCTCAATAAGCTGCTACAGAGTCATTGAGTTAATAATTAATTATACAGTTAGTAATTCAACAAGATTTACGCAGCATCTACGTGCGCAGATCGACGTGAATCGCAATCCAATTAACTGTAAGTTAAGTGGTTCGACGTAGGGCTTCCGGTTGTTCCAACATCTTGGTAAGTTAACTGATTGTTATATCATACATATGCCCTTCCTTTGAATTAGATAAAGGTAATTTAACTATTAGTTAGCTTACCACACCCAGAAAAAATTTCCTTTGAATTTTGACCTTACTAGACTTTTTGTTTAATTTCAGAGAAATGATTTCTTTACCTCAACTAACATACATTTTTCTCTTTCTTCTTGTATTGTTGAAACTTAAATTCAACAATTAAAGTAAATCTAGAAACTCGAAACAATCCGTTTTTGTAATAATAATAAATAATAAATATAAAATAAATAATAAATCTAAAATAAATAATAAATATTAAAATAAATAAATAAATAATTTGTAATTAATGTAACAAATAATGCAAGACTCAGTAGAATATTTTATTAGTACAATTAATATGTTGCAAGAGATTCCGCTGACGTCAGCAGGCACACTTGCCCTCGGAAAGAAAGGGTTGTCCCTCGTTTAATTCTTTGGCCGCCGATCTATCGGGGATCTCTTCTCGGGAGGGTTGCCCGCGACCCACAAACTGACACGAACAAGTTCAGACGCAGCGCGAGGAAAGTAAATACCTCTGTTCGCTTCTATCGCCGCGCCCTTTCGATTCGCAGCGCGAGCCCTTCGATCTTTCCCGAGGCGCTCCGTTCGGCTCGAAATCGGCTCGTGTCCGGTAAGGGCCTGAGAAGAATGGCTGTCTTATACTGCTAAGACTCAAGACAGTTAGAATCCTTCGGCCATCTTTTTTATCGACACAGTCAAATATAGTTTTTGCGCTTGTAATTCTTTTTATTAGCTTTTATGCACAAAATAATACCAGGATAAGTTGCGGACCGCGCATAGCAGAGTATTTTCATACTTCAAACACTCGACTTGAAACCATCGACTTTATATAAAAAAAAGAAACGATATTAAAAATATCACTTTATAAATGATTGAGGTTAGCTAACCTCAATCACATACGACTGTCCCTGATTTTGTCTTATGCGTACTTCAATCGTGTGGAAGAATTTTACAATTTTATAAAGCCAATTTCAAATTTAGTTAGAATTGAAACTTTCAAGCACCAATATTAGACTTCTGAACTGGGTGTTTCAGGTATGAAAATGTTTTGCTATGCGATCCGCAACTTATCCTGGTATTATTTTGTGCGTAAAAGCTAATAAAAAGATGAAAGAAAATTTATCTAATAAAAAGAATTACAAGCGCAAAAACTATATTTGACTGTGTCGGTAAAAAAGATAGCTGAAGGATCCTCTTAAAACATAAAAAAAACATTGTCTTAAGGCTGTCCTAAGAGTATACCGTAAGAGAGCCATTCTGCTCAGGTCATACCGGTTCGTCCCGCGGATAACGCATCGATAATTCGGCTAAAGGATGCCAGTTTACCCGCGATTATAATCGCAACTGCGAATATTCACAGGACAATTGACCGAGGGGACAACCGAATGCATCCCCGTCAGCGGTATCGGTCCGACGTAGGCGGAACGGGACGGTAGCCACGCTGCAAATACGCTGGGACAATAGAGAAGCAAATCGAGCACTATTGGTCTCTTTGCATTCTCTATTTCCTTCTGTGGAAACGGATACGTAAACAGCTTGCTGTTTGACTTGTTTCTTTATTGTCTTTACATCAATGCGGCGAATAAGTACACGAAGCTATTTCGAAGATAATCCGAAGAGACAAGAGTAAAAACATTCGATAAAAGTTAATTGTGAAATTATCAGCCTCCAGTTTCCAAAAGCGATTATTTTTACTTCATCAAACGATCGCAGCAAATTGGTTTTTCATTGCATGTATCATTCATTTTGTGTTAAAACAGTTATTTTTGTTACTTTTTATTTTAAAAAATTAATAAGCGAAAAGTGACTCTGTTGATAATCATCGACGAACAAATAAGGGTAGTAAGAGTGAAAAAGTTCAGACGGTTAAAAGAAAACAATTAAAGTTATAATTAGTTAGATTAAGATTAAAAAAGTAACAAGTGACAAAAATAAAAATACATTACATAAATCAAGGTCTTTAAAAATAAAAGTCAAGCGAAAATCCAAGATAAGCGTATGGAGTATTTTTACAAAATCTCGCCATAAGGTAGACAGACTGATAGATTGGCGATCATTATTAAGAAAGAAGCAACGAAAGGCTGAATTGAAGAGATAAAATTTAATAGAGATAAGAAAAATATGATAAATTAAAGGCAAACGATAAAATGACATAAAAAATGACATAAAAAAAGATGAAAGGTATTTGATTCGATTATGTTAATCAAAGTGCACAAATGCCACTTTTTCGTTTTGGAAATACGAGGATAGAAGTCTGTTCTCTTTTTATTGGGAAACATTTTTCTCTTGCCTCTTATTTTATTTCAGCGATATTAAAATGAATAATGTTTTCGGCAAACGAAAATATCTTGGAGTAATGTCGTGCGAGATATGTTTTCTTTTTTTCGTCGTCCTCTGATATCGATCTGACGATAACGAAACGTGATATGGAAGGTTCCAGTGTGAAATATAAATGAATCGAGTAAAATATGAAGGGCAGCTTAATGGTAACTGTCACGGATTGATTAGAACTGAGGTCGTGGTTGGGTTGGTTGTCCGAAATAAATTTAACATTCCTTACGGGACACTAATTTGCGACGGGCGCAAAAGGACGAAGGAGACTCGTATGTACATGTTTCGAGAGGACGAAATTGCTTATTCTAAGGCGCCGGTGTGAAAATCAGAAGGAAAAGATTTCGAGGGTACGGCGAACGAAGCAATGGGAGCGAGACAAGAGGAAAATTGCGAAAGAAAATCGACGTGCGAAAGAAAGCGGATATAGGAAAATATTTAAAAAATTATGTGACGAAATCTGGATGAGACCTGGAACGCTGGAATTATGCGTAGGTACATATTTCGAACAACATATGCAGAAATGGAGAGACCTTTCGTCAAATATTGATAAATATTTGCATAGTGTATTTTTAAATAGTATGTCAGCAAAACAGCTACGTTTTGGCGAATATTTGCACGATTAAATTGCTGTCGTGCTACGACGAGCCGCCGCTACGAGGCGTCTCGCACCCGTAAGTAAATTCACGCGAGACGAGACAACAGTAGGCCTAGAGAAACACGTCCGTAAATCTTTTTTAAACATTTATTACGCGTAACTGTGTTGCTTGGCAATTTTGCTTCTAAATGTCGAAATAATTGGGCACGATTTATATCCACTTCTAAAAGGCATGTAGGTCGATTAGTCGCATATCTCGAAGTTTTGTTGCCGCTTTTCCGCGATGCTGATTGGCTGTCTCCCTTGTGCGATACGACATATACTTCAATCGTGTTATTTGCAACTGTCAAACCATGCGAATTTTCAGAGAGAGTAAATGGCGCGCGCGAAGCGCGCGCTTGTCCTTTGCTAAAAAAGAGATGTTACCAGCGCGAATGTCGTTAATATCGAACAGTTAAGGCCCTTCTCCGCGATGCCGATTGATTTTCTCGAAGCGCGATGTGCTTCACTTCTCTTTTAGGTTCAGAGTAAATGAAGGTTTACAATTTAGAAATACTAGAGACATGACAGAACGCGCGCTTCGCGCGCGCTGTTTGTGGTCAAGCATTGTGTATTTTTAAGAATTTGTACACACGTGAAGAGAGAGAGAGAGAGAGAGAGAGAGAGAGAGAGAGAGAGAGAGAGAGAGAAGTAATTATATGCGCAACGTCATTTTAAAATAAAAAGTAATATGTCACTCACTGATACGAGTCGCAACAGCAAATTTGTACATCGCTAACTATATGTATATGTTAAACTGTAACAATACAAAAATGTATCCGATTATTATAGACTAATTATGCAAAATCGAAACTATTGTATTAAACTTACTTTATATTTTATATTTAAAAAAATGGGTATTTATTAAAACAATTATATAGAATACTGAAAATCTTCTTTTTAAATATGAACTAACAAAATTTTATACGTATGGTTTTGTCTCTAACACTTATTCGAATGCTCATTGGAATCATTTGAATAAATAAAATAAAAGCACAGAACAGATTATTCATTTTGCACAAGTAACAAA
>NW_011967242.1:1649090-1660127 GCF_000949405.1 Vollenhovia emeryi | reverse complement strand
GTTTCGGCGGGTCACCTTAATGCAATCGTTGTGAAATTTTCTCCTCTTGGATGCTGCCATTATTACACCATATTCGAGACATTTTCCCGTCGGTGAACAAAATCGGGAATGACTCGCGATGGACGTGCCGGGGGAAGTTGTACAATTTTGAGAAAACGCGCGGGCGAGAATGGGAACCGGGGAGGCAAAAAATTGTGCCGCGTCAGCGGACGGGGCTGACGGAGGAACGTAAAGCGGAAAGTAAATGAGAAGTGTTGAAGAGGCGGAGGGATAAGGAAATCCAAGGGGAAGCCGTATCTCCCGCTGCCAATAAAGTCGTTTAATCAGCACGGCGGTTACTTCGGCGGATATATCGAAAGTCGTAATGCAGCGTACGTTAGGTGTAATCCTTACGACTGCTAATTCCAAGTCGGCGCACGGCGAGGAGGACGGGTCGGGGTGGTGAGGGGGAGGAGAGGGAAATGAGAGCACGCGGTACGCGAAATCGCGCAGCACGAAACCGAAACGAAGCGGTCGAGCACCCAAGTTTCCCGTGCTCGCGGGTCGTGCGGAAAGAGGAAAGTTTTAACGGAATAACAGATGGAAAATCCAGGGAGCACAACTCGCCGCTGTGCTAAACAAAGGCAGAAATGCGCGAGAGTGCGATCAGATGGATGGATGGACGGATCGATTAACCACACGATACGATGTGGAAGTTTACCGTGTACAAAAGAGCGGAGCGTAGAAAACAAGGGGAAGCGATAAAACGGCAAAAATACACGGGGATAATCGCAAATTTAATTTATTCCTAAAGACGTGTTCTCGCATTTTCTTTTAATTCGTATAATATATTTCGGTTTAATGCGGCGTGTCTGGAAATGAGTGCGTACAAAAATAATTGCAAGATCATTATTACAATAATTTGACTCGTAAGTCTAATCGTTTGTTGAAAAAAGAAGCTCTTTTCACTAATGATCCTGAGACGATGATTAAGAATAATTTTCGTGTGAAAAGAGCGAAATGAAAACGAAAAGGAACGATGTAACAGCGCGGATACGCGTAGCGATAATCGTAAAGTGTGTTTTAATCTTTTTAGAAAAATGTGCTTCCTGTTTTACGTAGTGTATCTTTTAAATCTGCAATGTGTATTGAAATCGCGGGAGAACAGTCTTGGCGTAACATTTAAATTTTGTACATAATACGGAAATATAGAAAGAAAACAGAAGAATGGGGAGTGGAAAGAAGGCAGGGAGAGTCGGGGGGGGGGGGGGAATAACGCGCGGGCTTTTAGAAAGAGAAACGAGGTTTTTTTTCCCAGCGCGGTCATAAAAATACCTGGAAAATAATATCTATATTTGCACCGGAGACATGTTTGTTTCGCTCGGCCGAGGCTGAGCCGCGGCGTAATACGGGTAAAGGGATAATTTTATCTTTAAAACGCGCCGCCCGTGCGCGCGCGGACGCGTCATACTTTTTTTACCCGACGACGGGGGCAAAAAGGAGGAAGGGTGTAAACAAGGGAGGGCTCACGGAGAACTTGCCGACGTGGGCGCGATCGAGCGTGCGGCCGGATCGATCCGCAGGATGAAGCCTGGCGATGAACTCGCCGGGCGTGAAACGCTCCTCTGTGAAGAGGCCTCTTTACGGAGATCCTAGAGATCGCCGGTAACAATTTTTTTTATATAAAATATTTTTCCCTCTAATGAAAAAGGAGGGAAGAGGGGAAAAAATAAAAATAAAAAAGTCCCCCCCCGCCCCCCCCCCCGCGATCCGCTGCCCCCTTTCGCCTCTATTCGCCGGTCGCAAGCCTTTTATTATCGGCTTCGTCTCGAAAAGGGAGTCATCCGGCCGTTCGTTGATCCGATTTGCCGCGCCCCGGATGGCGCGTGGCGCATTATTTATTTATTATTAGATAGAACGCACACCCTACCGCGCCTGTGGGCGTCCATCGAGGCCACCCGACGACCGACGACAGCGACGGCCGCTATCTGCGACAGATCGAACCGGCCGGGAAAAATGGCCGCGTTCCCAGCAGCGACCGTGGAAATATGTATTAAATTGGCATTAATCCTGCCGGGGCATGCGAGTCACGTTGCCCGCCGAACCTGCTCCCACAGGCTCCCTAACGAGCGTTCTCCCTTCGGGGAACAAAGATCCGGCCGTACTTCTTACAATACTGCTCTTTGTAATTTGTCACAGATGTTCGGTTCCCGCGCAACTTTTTGCTTCCGCGTGTTCCTCTTCCCATACGCACAAGTTTACGGAGGGCTCTTTAATTCGGCGCCCCCCTTCCCTTTCCCACTTCAAATATTACGTGTGTACGTACTCGTTACATTTCTTAAGAAATTACGTCAATTTTCGCAATTGCGATATTTAATGCAGGACAATCTGTCTTTTAAAGGAAACCTGTGTATTTCTTTTTACGTGCACTGATAGAAAAAAAATGGTTGCAGTTACCACAATTCCACTATAATTTATAATCATTTTAGGAGCCAACCATATTTTTATAATTCTTCCAATTACGTTGTTTTCTTCTTACGAGAAAGTCTTATACCGCGCGTCCCTCTAGCGAGGACATTCCGAACCACTTCACTTTTTTTTACCATGTGATTAGTAAGGTGGATGATAGAAATGTAGTTAAATTTACTATTATTGCGATGGTTTTTACTATATAAAATAGTTAACTAATTTACTATACATTACCTGGATATTTTAACAGAATAATAGTTAAAAGCTTATATTTTATAGTAAATTTTTTAAATAGCTAGCATCACCGTGTCTATATTGCTATTACTAATATTATAGTAATAATTACTATAAAAATGATATTCCTGACTATAATTTTACTATGCAATTCCCATACAGCACAGAAAGTTAAAATAATTTTGCTGAAACGTTGCAATGTTGAATGTTGAAGTATAAATATTTTTTCTACGTTGAATCTAGGTTAATGTTTGTACACTGATTCTTTATGTTGCTGCAACGTTAAAACAATCTTGAACAAATTATTATTTTTTGACACCTAAATAGACACTTAAAAAAGATATAATTATGAAACGTATACATATATAATATTTTTGCAACGGTCAAAAATTTTCTGAGCTAAGATTTAATTATTATTTTAGTGGAATAATTCAATTTCAGCACTTTCAACCGTTGTAAAAAATATTCTGCTGAACGCGACCAATGTTAACTCGATATAATTTAACAATGTTTTCGGAATGTTGAATTGTAACATTTACATGACATTACAATTCAGCGGACATTAAACGTTCTTGCAATATCTTTTCAACGTTGAATCTACATTTCGTAACATTGATGCAACATTGCAATGTTGTAATGGAACGTTTCTGAGATGTGTTGATTCAGCATTTGTGTGCTGTATGGGATTGTAGTTTCAAATACTATATATTTTTCTATCAGTGTGTATTTCGTATAAACGCACATTTCAAGGATTAATCTCCATCATCAGAGATGTAAGGCCCGGTTTCACCAACGTCGCCTAACTTTAAGCTCAGCTTAATTCGTTCTTTGTCTCTTTCCAACTGTTACTCCAGAATGAGACAAACGTGAATTGAAATAAGATTAAAGTTAAGCGACGTTTGGTAAAACCGGGCCTAAGAAGATTTCGTTTTGTCTACAATTGTAAATTGGCTTGCAATTATTTTGCGAACATCTTTGTATGTGCAAAATTGAAATACGTCACTTCAAAACTAATCAGTCGATTCGTATCTGACGTTTGTTCAAAAGTACACGTACACGGAGAGAATTTTCTCTTAGAATTTATCTTGAAAATCGTGGGACGACAAGGAATTTTGAAGACTTTTATGAGAGTTTTTTTAAATTTTACATACATTTCGCTATGAAGTATGGTAAAATTTCCGAAAGCTCTCATAAAATCCTTCAAAATGCCATGTTGTCCTACGATTATGTGATTTTCAGAGAAAATTTTCGAGGTGTATACATTTTGATAATAAATGAATTCTTTTGAAGCGATCGGAAAATATATCTTATTTTTTTATATATAATGTAATAATAAATAAAACGTTTTTCTCGACTCTTTATAAAGTTCCACGAGAACAAAGGTTCATAAAATTAATGAAGATTACGAACAAGAATTATATTATAGCAAAGGGAAACTTGCGAGATATACTCGTAACTTTGACATTTTGCAGTCTTCTCCTGTTCTTATTAGCTTTAAAACGGACTTATTAAAATAATAAGACTTGCACGTTTAAAGAAGTATAAATATAAATCTCTCTCATCGATTGATAAAAGATGAACTTTGTTTGCGGGAAAACGTTATAATTATCCTTTCTTTTACGATAGCGCGGTGTTTTTTTAACGCAAAACTGCCCAAGTTTCTCTTCCGGTTCGATTCCCCGGCGTTCTATTAAAAGTTTCCGAAAAGGCAAGTTGAATTTTTTTTTCTCGAAACTTGAACGATTTCGGCCGCCTTTTTGGTTTCGCCGCGTGCCATACTTTGCGGCTAAGAGCTTCAATTTCAACTTCCGCACCAAGTCCCTTCACGATTTCAAATGAGCAGACGTATTCCATTTATAGAACATCGCGCTGCAATTAGAAATAATTATCTCGCGTGTTAGCGTTAATATTGAATCTTAAAAAGCCACGTTTGAATTTCAATGAGTTTATGGCACGCACAACATAATATCGCAATAATTAGACGTAATTTATCGCTTTATTCGCGCATTAATTTCGCCGTGCAATTAAATTATTCCGTCTCTAATGTCATCGATTATGTAAATAACCACGTATATAAACAGGTGTAATTGCTTTAATATACAACGGCGAACGCTTGTGCACAAGTCGCTAATTATTCGCTCTTTCATTTCGCTAATTACGTTTGCGCGAAAAACGCGAACTAAATTGTACCAGGTTTAATTTTACTATCCCTTCGAATTTTATCGCAACGGAGAAAAGAAAATAAATGATGCATTTCGTTTCGAATGCGCGATTACATATTAACGAGTCGTTTAACCGAAAATTGAACTATTAAATATGCAACCTGCCACACGAGCCAAACCTTTTTGATCCAGGTAAGTTTCGCCTGGCGCAATTTCTCCGCTCGGCGCACGAAATTGTGCAAGTTCCGGGCCGCGACCATTTGTCAAGCTGGATTTCTCAGCGCGTTTTCGGCAGCAGTTTATTTTCCAGCTCAAAAATTCACTCTCGCCGCAGGACAAAAGTTAGATTATATCTATTTTCCGAGGGAGGATCGCGCGGACACGCTCTCATTTCTTTGCTCTCGCCTTCGCGGGAGCCCGCGCCTACAGGGGATGACGGATCGGCAAACTTGACCCGGAGTTGTCGAGCCGCTCTATTAAGAGAGAGACGGCGCGGTGAAAAATGAAAGCGATCGTCGACCAAGTTTAATCGACCGCCCGTTAACGGCAGGTATGTGTGCCTCCCTGCAAGCAGCGCGCTGAACGAAAGATACGAGATGCAAACGGCCTGTCCGGCCGCGCGTAAAGGCCTGCGTTCGATCCTAGAACTTGGACCAAGTTCCGGTTTTCAAGAAACGGGAAGCCAATCAACTCGCAGCTTTTATGGAATAGCTGCAAGTTGATTGGCTACACATTTGTCGGAACTAGAACTTGGACCACGGACGTGCGGCAATATCCTTTATTTCCACGACAAATGGTCCCCAATGCATCCACCGCGCTCCACCGCAGTTAATTTATGCCCGCTTTCCCTTCTTCTCCGCACTCGCGATCCACGTTCCGACGAATCTGCGAATAAATTCATTCGCGGATTAACAGCGGGCGGCATTGGTAAATACTTACGCAATTAAACGTCGGGGCTGTTTCTCCACCGTAGTGTACTTCGGGCGATTTAACTTAGCGCGGCGGGAATTTCGTGGATTCCGTTCGCTCGGCTGGCCCTGATCTGTAGAGTCTCCGCTAGTTTTATTTCTATTTCTACTTTATTTGAGACAAGTGCGCGGAAGTGGGTTTCTCTGCTGCACGTAATAAATAGTCGAGAAGGAGCTCCTCTTTCACAGCGCGAGAACGCTTAGAGAGATCTTCCTCCGAATGGTCCCGAAATTCGACGACCTGAACTGACCCAGATAACGACGTCGGTAAACACGTGTATTTACCTACGTAGTGTACGTAGTCATGTACGGGATGTTTATAGAGTCCCTATTTATTTCGTTAGAAATCGGGAACGTTTCGCTGCCGCGGGTCTTGAGAAGTCTGCTAAGTGATATTAAATGTTGAATATCTTGGCGGATATCTAGACGCGGGGTATTGAGTGTCCGGGTGGGTGGATTTCAATGAGACGCGAATCCGCGCAAGAGAGGCGCACGTACGAAACGCAAATTACTTCGGAAATGTGATCCGACTGATACACGCACCACGTCGACGCACACGCGATGATACGCGCGAGAATCCGCCCGGGCTTGCCGGCGCTTACATTAGATACGCCAGGACACGCGATGGAGTCGTCGGATCGCGTCCCGTGCACGCCTGCATCTGTCAAGCTTCATTTGCCGTCGCGCTATTAGTCATTATTAACCCACGAGGACACTTCGCTCCGGTGCTCCACATAAAGCATAACATCAATGTAACATACATATAGGGTGACAATCGGGAAGACTTTCTCTTAAAAATCCGAAAAATCTTGTAATCGTGGGACACGGCAAAAGAATTTTCTGGCAATTTTTGTAAATTTTACCATACATTTTACTAGTAATTACACTTGCCCGGTTAAAATAATATTATAGATAGAATATGATCAAATTACATTAGATTATACGCAATTTCAATGTAAATTAATAAAAGTCTTATTAATCTGATCATATTATATCTAATATTTTAAACAGGATTAGTATACATTTTACTAGTACAATGTGTAGTAAAATTAAAAAAACAGCTACACAGATAGAATTTTCTTTTAAACTTTACCCTGAAATTAATGTACTCGTGGGACAACTCGGTAAATTTCGAAGAATTTTATGAGTTTTTTTAAATTTGACTAGTAAAATATATGGTATTGTAAAATTTCAAAAAACTTTCATAAAGTTCTTCAAAATGCCATGTTGTCTCACGATTACATGATTTTTAGAGTAAATTTTAAGAGAAAATTCTATTTGCTTAGCTGTTAATATTTTATTAATAAATAGAATGAAATGAATTGAACCCACTGTACCGTAAAAGATACCTGGTTATTTTTATTAGCATATTGCAACAAGAATGTACATATATAAGCGTGCACCGACTCGATAATTCAGTTGATTGCAGTGATGCCTATCTGAATTTGCACGATAAGAGGCTTTTGAAAACTGCATGTATTTATTATCAACAACAGCTAACGCTGTGCCCAGAATACCAAGTAAATTTCTTTTATGGAAATGACTGACCGCTTATATGCAAAAATCCGAACGTATCACTGAACAAACTAATTTTTCGTGCTCTCCTAACATTTATTTTTACAAAATTATATATTTGTTCTAATATTATAAAAATGGCGAATTTCTTTGGGCGGAGTAGCGTTTAATTTGTTTTAGCCCAGTTTTTTTTTATTACGAAATAAGCTATTTGGCTCCAGCAACTTCACAATTGTCACCCTGTATACTTCCGAATCTGTGGGTCTCTCTCACCGTGACTAAACTCACTTCCCCTGACGCGAGGGTCGTGCCACCTCTGACATTTATAGGCGAATCCTTCGCCCCCGGCGAAGAGAAGGAATATTCATATACACGAGACATTACAAATTCCCGATAAACTTTATCAAATTATTATCCGGAGTCGTGAAAAACGGACCGTAACCGATAACATTATCAAGCGCTAATGTGATCTCGTTTTATAAATTATAGGGGTCACACTTACCACGTGTCTCTCCGCTGTGTTCCTCTTGAATTTATATTTATTTATAAATAAATGACTTTTTTCGTGTCTCGATCCTTTCTTCCGCGTGGTACTCGTCTTATATCGTTATAGATCGTTGCGATCAAGTTCTTTGTGCTCGTGTAATTGCAATTTTACGTACTTGTGAAACTAAAAGAGTAGAGCTGCTATCTGTATGGAGAAAAGTCCTCTATTATGAGATAGCAGGTTTTTAACACCCAAGTTCAATCATAAATCTCTTTCGCAACGATAACACAATCTAACAATGAATTTTCCGCTAAACAGATTTCGCTCCAGGGCTCATAAATTCATGGTGGAACCAGCCGATGATGCCTGTTAATTTTTAAAAAAAACCCAGCTATCTCATATTAGGATCCTATCTCATAATAGGGGACTTTCCGCTACTATGAATCATTAATTGCAATTTTGGAAATTAAAATTTTCGCAGAAGAACTGATGCATTTAACCAAGTACTTGAATAAAGAAATCCTTTTAGGTTGCCAGTAATAGATAACAAAAATCGAGCTTTTTAGTCGACATTGACCGGCCCAGTGTTTTTAGTACAGAAAATCTATTGCCTCAGTGGCCGAATTGGTGAGACATCCGCCTAGAGAGTAAGGAGGTCCAAGTTCAATCCCTGGCTGAGGTAATGTTTTTCCAGGGTTGGGAAAGTTACTTTATAAAAGTATCTTAGTTACAGTCACAGTTTCTTCGCTGAAAATGTAACTAGTTACAGTTACGAGTTACCAATTCTGAAAAGTAACGAATCGTTACTTTGCAGTTACTTTCTCGCGATGAAAATAAAAATATCAAATCTGCGTTTGAATTACGAAGTGTCGATAAAAGCGTTTATGTGTAAATGCAGGACCTAATGCGATCTGTAGAGGTTCAAAAAATATATAAAGTAGCCATTAATGTAACTATCAAATTAGTTACTAGTTATCGAAAAAATGTGACTGAGTTAAGTTACAGTTACAGATGGAGAGAAAGTAACGAAGTTAAGTTAGAATTACCAAAAAAAGTAACTGTAACTGTAACTTTGTTACATGCAACGAGTGACTCTCCAACCCTGTGTTTTTCACAATAAATTTTCTGTATTAAAAACGGTTAATGTCGACTAAGAAGCTTGATTGCAGGTACTTGAACTTAAAAAAGCAACATGCATACTTTGGGAAAAATATTTTAACGCAGAGAACGAATTTAAATAAGTCTTTTTTTCGATCAAATAATTTTCAGGTTTTCATAATTGTTTACGAATTTTTGTTCGGCACAGCACAATAACTGGCTTTAACAACAATTGTAATAAGCTTTCGCGCTTGCTTTAAATATTCTATATTCTTTGTATTTTGTGTAAGTAATATAACTCCTGTGTTATTTATCGTGTTATTCTGTCGGCCGTCCTGTTCCACGCTGTTCTATCGTCTTCCATTATGAATGGAATTTTTTACAAATACTGCGTATCTCTCTATACCACGACGCACCGCAACGCATAGTTAGTGCCATAGCTTTGTAATCCCGAAATAAAAGGGTAAAAATCCGTCACCTACAATCCTCGCGTTCGAGAGAGGCGTTGGGGGGGGGACAAGGAAAATCAATTAAATTAAGAATAGTGTTCGTTTTTATTCGTTAGGTCAGGAATGCGCATAAAAGTAGATATAACTAATGTATAATGAACACATATGACATATGAACACGCGAAACTTAATGTTGTGCTCAGTAAAATGTCGCATGATCGAGAAGTTACGAAAACCACGGCAATTTCATCGGACATTTTGAAATGTTGATGATCGCTGAGGGGGGGAAGTTAGCCGCGAAACTGGCCTCGTCGCGCGAGCCACCCGTCGTGTATAAAAATAAGAATTGCGCGCAAGTCCTTTTCAGAAATTTTCCTTTCCAACAAAAGGAGCGATTTGCATGTCGTCGACAGTTTTCGCGCCGTGTAATTAATTTTCGTATCTGAAAAATTAACAATAACGGGACAGTGTCTGCGCGGACTTTACCCCGCCGCGGACTTAACTGCGGAGAGCCGATGTGCGTGGATGTAACGGTTAAGACAACGACACGAGTTTTGATTAATTTTCACGATCTTACAACATTATGGCACTAGTCGCGGCTCGCTGAGTGCGCGCGGGGCCCGATAAAAAGAAAGAAAAAAAGAATTAATAAGCGCGCTCGCGCCCTAGCGAGCCACGTTAACCTGTCACACTTTTATCTACAAATTTTCAATATTGATTCGAATGCATTATCTGCTAGAGCTGTGCGAAATAGTATTGTACTTGATTCCGAAGGCGACGCGCGGAATCGGTCCGAATCGTTACGCCGAGACAATTGATTTCAAAGTCGGCTCTGCCCGCCGAGACGGGCGATTTCGTACGGCGAAGTCGGGCCGTGCGATATTGCGCATTGAATACACGCGTTGAATACAATTCTCCGACTTCGATATTGATTTCCCCGACATTGCGGGCCGAATAATAACACCTATTTCGAAGCTGCGACTGAACTTGAACCGATTTCACGTTTCGTCAAGGCGAATACTGTCTCGCCTAGCCTTATTATCTACCACGATCGACATATTCAATGTTACATGCAGTGACGTGTTTCTTTCTCTTTACATTACGGGAATATCATGACCTTCGTACATGCTAGTATTTACAAATGTGCTATCTAGAGACTGACAACGGGCAATCGCCGAGAGAATAAGTAATGGCATCTCGTATTCATCGTTGAATTTGGGGCGGACAAAAATATTGATCGAGTCGCTTTAAGAAACGGTTGCGCAGAGCGACAATCGAGAAGTTTTTCCAATTAAGGGGATGCTGGAGTGATTCTGCACTTTCGCACCTTTTGCACTTAAAACTGTCTGTTTTGTGGAAAGATTTGTGTAATACACAAATTAAATGGCACGTGTACAGATGATCGAAAGCAGCTTGCTATTCCGGCTAAATTAAAGAACAATATGACATCACTGAAACTAAGTTTGTAAGTCTAATAAAAAATAATAGTGAGCAACACATACATACAGTACATGTAGTATGTGTGTTGCTCACTATTATTTTTTATTAGACTTACAAACTTAGTTTCAGTGATGCCATATTGTTCTTTCATTTGGCCGGAATAGCAAGCTGCTTTCGATCTGTACACGTAAGCCATTTAATTTGTATATTACACAAATGTTTCCGCGAACTGACAG
>NW_011967242.1:1635639-1648141 GCF_000949405.1 Vollenhovia emeryi | reverse complement strand
GTTTTTAGGTTAGAAAGGTGCAAAAGTGCAGAATCACTCCAGCATCCCCTTAAACAGCTGTTACTTCGTATCGTAATTCAGGGCGAACAAAGTGAAATAAATTAAACACTACACGGTGCGAGAAATCCATCATTATTAGAATATAATAGGATAGAAACTAAATATCAATTTGAAGAAAGAGCCAATTCGGCTGGCGACGTGCCTCGGTAATACGTTGTCGAAATGATAATCCGAACCTGTCGAGGCGTCGCGTCGAGGCGCTTTTCAAGACAATTAAGTACACTTTTTAACCGCAACTTCGAAGAACTCCAGATAAATTCCTCTTGTAGAAATGGCCGATCACGTTGACACTTTCTAGACGTGCGATCGGCCAAATTTTCAGCATTTTTGCAAATTTACGTTTCTTCTTACAAGCCCACGAGATTGTACAGTTCCTGCATCTGCTAATACAAACGACGGATCTCTTCCCGCGTGGTAGCATTTAATTAATTCCATTCGTTCGTCACGAAACAATGGCCAATTTATTTGCAACAATTTCCCGACTGTCATCCTACAATTCGCGCACATCGGGGGTACTTGACATCGACGATATACTCGAGAAACATTTATTTATCACATACTTCGCCACGGATATATCTCGGCATCGAGCGTGCGTTATTCTCTCGCGCCCTTTTCGCTGCCTACGTAAATCTAGTGTTTCGTACTTATATTCGGGTCTACACTGGCCGCTCGAATCGGGAGTTCGTCGTCGACGTACACACACGTTACATACGTCGTTACAGCAGCACCAATCGTTACAGGCAGCACCAATCGTTAATAAACCTAACAATGCAATTAAGAACTTGTTCGTTTTCTACAAACAGACCTCGCTGTTCCGCCCTGTTTTTGATTGCTGTCAAAAACGTATACAAATTAACAGGAATACCGGGGTTGCGTATGTACAAAAAAAGTCTAATTAGATTCATACGACGTAAACAATAAATTTGCAACTTAACACTATAATATCTAATTGTACAAATGGACTGATCCCTCTCGCAAGGTCGTATCTCGATTTTACGCAGTTTTCGGGGTTCTTTTTTGGACCAGAATGGGCATTCAAGCACAAAAACCTCCGAAATCTACGACCTCGCGAAATGGATCAGCCGAAACGTCCTTCCGCGCGCGGCGATTTGAATCACTGATTCAAATCGTGATGCACTTGATCGAAATAACTTTCGCTGAAGCAACATCAATCGGCGTAAAAATTAATAATCGCTAAAATATAATATCTCAATCTAAAACAAAGAATTTCTTTATATAAACATAAATCGATGTAAGCATAACGTGGACCCTGCGAAAGAAGAAACGGTTATCCAAGATATTCGAGATACGCGCGTCTTCTCGATGTCAATTGGTACGGTCGACCTCGACTAATCATTTAATTAGTTATTTATCTAAATATCTAGTTTACTTGCTTGTGCGCACTGTGAATAATGTAGGAACCGTTCGAGATCGGTGGTTAAACTTGCCTCGAGGTGATTAAATTGTGATTTTACGTGTTTTACATTTCGTGCGTTTCAAATATATATTTTGCGCTCCGCTCTCGTACCTTGTTCCTTCGGTGCTTCTGTCTTTTCTCTGGACGAAATCCGCCCAAGTTTGAGCTACGTTTGAGCTAGACTAGTGTTCAAACCGGAAGTCGTTGTTTTCGAATTGACACTAGCCACGGAGTGAACGTGATTACGTCGTGCGACAATACGTGCTGCGTCCCGCACGGGCAATTGATTCAATTCAAAGTCAAGTCAATCGAAAAGAAAGAAAATCTAATAGGAATTAGTTCAAACAGGTACTTGCTGTATATAATACTATTATTATAAATGATATTCAAAAATACTTCACTGAGCGTCTTCTAGACTAGATTCTGTGAACCTCGACGAAACTACTTATTGAATAGCAAAAATTCGTGTGCACTCAAGGATAAGACTCTCAGAGACCTCGTAAACGCACGCGCGCTTATTACGTGAGCGATATCGTACATACGTTCAATAAATACTACGTGGCTCAACAATAAATACGCTTCGTTCTCGCAAAATACATAAATACATGCATTCGTCTAACAAAAAATATAAATGCAAGTTAAATGTACAACGCTTCACACCCAAGAACCTTATCGATCCTATTACAAGTCCTGCACTCGGTCAATTTTCACAAGCGAGTTTACACAAATGTGCGAGTATATACAGGAAATTATCGTACACGATTATTGTCCGAAAAGCAAAGTTCACTACACAACTTTTACACGTGACGCAATATGAATGCACATGAATTTTTTTTTTCTTCGCCTACAACGATAAGATCCCCTCGCGAGAATTCGCAAGAAGGAACAATAATATTAAATACTGAACAGTAATTCTCACTCTACAAAAAGCAGCGAGCCCTCCTCGACGAGAGCTCGCAAATTGCATTACAAAACAATACGCGGTTCACACTCCATTTTCGACGCCACTGTTCTTTTATGTTACACGCAAATCTCGCGGCTGCTCACTCTCTCTCTCTCTCTCTCTTTCATTAGATTGCAGTTACTTATCTAACACGTTTTAGATTTTTCTTCACCGATTGTCCTTCCAGCTGTCGTGATGATAAATTTGCAAATGACTCCCGTTTTAGCAATGCATTTCTTGCACTTTTGTCATCGTAATTAATTGTCAACTTAATTACTCGTATAATTAAGGTTGATTTAAAAGTTTTGCCGAGATAAAATTGATTGAGGAATAAGATTTTATTTGGTTGATTCATAAATAAGTTCCGGTTTACTTAACAAACTGAACTTTTTCATCTGAAAACTGCTACAGCAGTAGTACTGATTTGTAAACGATACACCTTTAGCAGCAGACGAAATATTCGGTGGGTACACACCGTGGGTAACACTAATTTCACAGAAAAAGTGATACAACAATTGCATACAGCGGATCTTATTTATGAATCTACTCGCGAATACTATTTATGCACATAATCGAAGTCAAATTTCTTAAAAATGTTCAATTTCTCATGTCAATTAACATCGTAATTTTCGATGCTGATTAACGCCTTCTCTCTTTTTTTTAAATCGCTATCTCTCGTAATTGGTCCTCTAGTACACACAGTTGGAAGATTATCCGGTGTGATTCAGGGGTCGTCCCATACAAACATATAATCCATGTGTTCTCATCGCACACTCAATGGCAAACGATCCCAATACTCCGTCTCAAGTACGTGTCTTTTTAAGTTGCACGGATAAACCCCAGGATCGCAGGCAATACAGTTCAATGCTAAATGCGCAGCGAGAATCGGGTCTTCTGGACAAACGCGTATTACACTTGAGTCTCGTGACACGTGTATTGTATTGTTTTACGGCGCCCTCCGCACGCCTGCTCGAATGTTTCTTCAAACGTTTTCCGAACGTCGCAAAATTTTGTGCCCGGACGAATTTCGTCGCGCGTGGTATAAGTAAAAATGACCTCCCAGGGGGTCTTTCGGGCGCTGTTCTCACCTCTCTTTGTTTGTCATCCGAAAAAAAAGGAGCATATAGAAACGTTACTTTGGAAGATTCGACAATTAGGCACACGCGCTGCCCTCCTTGATAAAATTCGTTCGCTCGCGCGCGAGCGAGCAGTCTCATTTAGGGCCAGTTTCACTGACGTCAGTTAACAGTTAAGCAGAGTTCAGTCGACTCCCTATCTCTTTTCTACCTTATTATCTAAGAAGAGACAGAGAATCGATTAACCTTTGGTCGGCAGTTAACCGACGTTTGTGAAACTCGCCCTTAGAAAGACTTTCCTGTTCGCGTCTCGATCGTCGGAAACGAGTAAAAGCCAAGTCGCGGCTTTCCTGAGCGCCCCTTAAAAGCGGCCGAGTGATGAAAAGTCGCGCGATACTCTCGACGAGGGTCTTATTAATACCTTCCTCGAGAGCGGCTCGAGTAGCGATCGTGAAACGAGGTCGTGCGAGACCATGGCACGCTTTCGCGTCTCACCAGGATCTCGTTTCGCAAAAGCCCCGCCGATCGATTCGACGTTCATCCCCGGGCGCTTACGATCCGCCTCGAGCAGCCCGCCCGTCGTTAAATGCGAGAGCACAATGGCCCCTCTCAGAAGCTTCCGGCCGCCCCTCGTTGGACTCGGGCAACGTTCCGTTTTGGAAGAATCGGAATTTTTGTAGAAATTGAGTTTGTAGAAATTGAGCAACGTGTCGTGGGCGGGCGGGCGCACGCACGCATGGCACGCACGGAACTCTCCGTGGCCGCCGGAAGAGCCCTTTAAACGCGTCCCCGGGGCGACTTATCATCCTCAGGTGTTTTGCGGACGCGCGACCTGGTCGTGCTCCCGCCACGAGCTGCTCGTGCACACGCCGTCCCCTCGCCACCACTCGTTGACGTCCTTGTAGTATTTCGGCGGACGGTCGTCGTGCAGCATGGCGCACATCCGGCACCAGAAGTACGTGTTGATGAACTCGCCGGTGCCCTTCCAGCGGAAGTACGAGTTGTACAGATTGTCGTCGCGGTCGAGCCGATGCAGGTACTCGGCGAGCTCCTTCGGCGACTCGAACTCGTCCACGTGGATGTAGGAGCGGTACGGCGCGCTGCGCGCGTAATCCGTCGGGTGGGCGCCCATCACGATGGGCAAGACGTTGTGCCTGCACACCCGCGGGGAGAACAGAGATTTACGAGATTAAGTGACACAGGGAGCGACAATAAGCCAATTTACGTAGAACACGTTGGGTCTTGTCGAACGTCGAATACGCCTCAGAAAATAAAAAGAATCGTCAGACGACTTTAGGCTGGCAGATGGTTTATTCGTTTAAATCCGACGTTTCGACCATGCGGGTACATCCTGTCCTGCTGCGGTCGTTACATCGGATGGACGTGCCTTCTAACATAGTTCTTCGAGTGATGCCCATAGATGGATGTCGAACCTCCTGGTTTTTAGATTGATATCGATGACGTAATATTTATTATTCGGCTCCTTGAAAAGGACCACAGCCCGCATGGTCGAGGCGTCGGATTTGTATGAATGAACCAACTGCCAGCCGAAAGTCGTCTAACAATTCCTTTTATCGTCAATTAACTACTGGCGACCCACATTCTTTCGTTGTTTAAGAAAATGTGTATAAAGCGCATGTGAACCGCCATGTGCTACTTGGGAATAGTCGCGAGGGAACCCAAGATGGCATGCTGGCAGATTGGTAGCAAATTTGATCAGAATCCCACAACAAAGCCGTAGCTGCATCCGCGCTAAGCCCGTCCTCTGTCGACCGAGCTTACTCCTTAAAAATCAATCAGTGTGTTATCAATGAAAACAGTTGCAAGTACAGCACTGAATACTTGAGCGAATCAGTGAACGTTCACCGTTATCAGTGATAATCCACCGATTAATTTTTAGCGAGTACTGACGTGATTTGACAGCAGACTGGCGGCGGATTCTGCTACAGACTCCGCCCGGTTTTGTGCCATCAATCTGCTGGCATAGCACGCCAGCAGGTCAGATTTACAGTTTGGCAACATGGTCAGATAGAACAGACCGTGCGTCAGACTTGTCGCCTTTCTGCCATGAAAAATTTATAGCAGACCTCGCCCAGAATTATAGGCTTATACAAATAGACCGCGTCTTCATACGAGCAAGCTGAAGACAAGATCGATCTGAAGGACAGAGGCAGTTCGTAATGCTGTCCCTCTGTCGACTCACGCATTAGAAAACACCATTCGCGATCTCGATTGCTCTCTCTTTTTATATGCCATCTTGAAAGCCTCTCGCGAGGTGCACGGTCTATCTGTACGAGTCTACGCTCAGAGTCCGCTCGCGCGGGTTTGGCACAGTCAGGGGGAGGAGAGCGACTGTGTCGCGAAAGGGGGCCACGATCGTGTCGCGGTCGCACGTCTCGCGCTCGGGAGTCGACGCGGGTCCAGTTCGGGAGCTTAATTAATAACGCGCGAGCAGCACGCGTTTCTGTCCATTACGCGAGCAGAGGAGAGATTAGGTAACGCGAGTTGGCACGCGACCGCCTTATTCGAGATACCGCGCAAGTTGGCAAAGGTTGCCGACCTCTGGGTGAAATGATCGAGTGTATTAAGTCGGCCGGCTTACATTCGCTGCTCGTATCTGAAATATCGCGGCTCTCCGTATGGACTGTGCGCGCCAACGGGAGAGCGAGAGTGAGAGGGAAGGCAGGGTGGGAAGGAAGGCGCAATAAATATCATCGCACGTACCCGAGTCCGTTAACGAAGAACTTCTCCGTGATGTAGTCTTTGCAGTTGGAATTCTCGAACGCGAGATAGAATTTGTAGTCCTCGTCGAGCATGTCGAAGCACGTCTGCGACTGCGACCGCGGGCAGCGCAGGCTGCCGCACGCGCCGTAAATGTCCACTTGGATGTATTTCGAGAGTTCCCTGGCATAATGCATGCGCTGATTTCGGGGATGGCAGTTGGAAACGAACCAGGCGACCTGATTAAACGGAAGAGGGCGAATGTCATGTGCGATAGTATTTGCTCTGTGCCCGGCGAGAGCGAGAATAACTGTACTCGAGGGCATGCCCGAAAGGTGTAAGTTATACAAGAATGTGCACGTGGCAGAAGAAACTTTCGATAAGAAATCTTACTCCTATACCTTCCATTTGTAGGTACTTCATATCGAATTAATTCTACCTGAGAGAACAGGAAAATTGATACAATAACAAATTATGATTGAAGAATAGATCATTTCGTTTCGTTTAACTTTGCCATCAAGTAAACATTATTTCCGTGTGTAGTTTTTAGATGTTGATTAAAATTTAAGTTTCTGACTTAATATAAAATATGTACAAAATTTGAAGTCACTATTTTACAAAATTCAACAGTATATCTCGCTTTCGTCTACCACTAACAAGTGAGTTAAAAAATTGTATTTTAATTAAAGAAATAAATGTAGCCAAGATTTGTCTGTAGCACTTATTTCGAAAAGAATACAAGTACATGCCAGAATTTTGAGTCACAGAACAGTAAAATATTTATTATTTTAAGTTAAACATTTTATATTATTAATATTTAATATTAAGACTCGGTTTAACCAAACGTCGCTTAACTTTAATCTTACAATTAGTTTCATTCATGTTTGTCTCTTTCTAGAGTAACAGTTGGAAAGGGACGAAGAACGAATTAAGCTAAGCTTAAAGTTAAGCGACGTTGGCGAAACCGGGCCTGAATAGAAGAAATTTTAAGATTAATTACCTTCTTCGTTTTGTTTGCCGCATAATTAAACGTTTGTGCAATCTGTGTAATACTGGAATCGTAATATTGCCATCTCTCGTAAGGTGCCACTACGTCGCTATCGCGCCGATACGTGGCGGTCCAATTGATAAGGGCGTTCTTCACGCTCTGTGTGTGATAAGGACATTCTAAAAAATACAGCATCCACACCTGCCGAAAATCACACAACTGCCTTTAGGAAAGCAATAAATCTTGTCTTACGTATGCGTAGTGCTAGCAAAGCTGCGACGGGTCAATCGTAAAGGCGACACTTTCTCGGGTTGCAGGAATTGAGATTGCTCGTCGTTGCATTTGATTTACCTGATTGTAAGATCTCCGTCCCACGTGCGTGAC
Source organism: Vollenhovia emeryi (assembly GCF_000949405.1). Classification (NCBI taxonomy): domain Eukaryota; kingdom Metazoa; phylum Arthropoda; class Insecta; order Hymenoptera; family Formicidae; genus Vollenhovia; species Vollenhovia emeryi. Next base: position 1,640,552 of record NW_011967242.1, on the reverse strand, counting down.
GTAATCCTTAAATAGAATGAGATCGGCGCTGTCCGGATTGTCGCGGACGATCGTGCAAGTATTCACCGGGCAGCGTTGCTGGAAGAAAATGTCAGGACCGACTTTGGCTTCGGCCATCCCGTGAGGAATCATTATTTTCTTCAATGGATGATTCTCGCCGCCCGTTTTGTTGTAATCGGGTGGCACGAACATTAACTGTAAAATTATTCACGATATTAGTATATGTCTGTGCAGAATCGCTTATTCGACTGAATTACAAAAAAAGCCACCTTAAATGTATTAAATTATTTACAACAGTGAATACTCAACGAGTACTGAAAAGTCAAACTTGTAATTGTATTTTCAATTCGTAAAGTTTTAGCAAATTTTCTAATACACTTTACTACAAAAATTTAAAAAAGACGGAACTCCTCTTTATAAATGTATGATATGTCAGTGCTTTAAATTTATTACAAAATTAAGTACATTTAATTGTTTATAACAGTACATACTCAACGAGTACTGAAAAGTCAAACTTGTAATTGTATTTTCAATTCGTAAAGTTCTAGCAAATTTTCTAATATACTTTGCTACAAAAATTGAAATCGATGAAACTCCTTCTATCTCTTTATAAATGTACTGGCGTGCCCCGCGGCTTCGCCCGCGACCTAACATGATTGGCTCTCACGTGTGTCTCTTTCCCTTTAAAATATATCCGAAAAAGCGTAAGAGGTAACCAAAGTTTGCTGTCTAAAATTCAAAGATTTTCAATAAAATTACTCGGTATTTATATTCGTAGTAATATAATAATTGGAAAAATAGAATTTGTAGAGACAATTCTCGATTATAATCCATATATGTGAATCTAGCAGCTTTTCAAATTGATATTTAACATGTCGTATCGAGTGGAGCTTTATTTTAGGAGATTCTACGAACCGTTTCCCCAGGTGCTCTCGAAACCACTTTTAACATTTGAATTAAATCTGTTCCTGTTCTTGTCAAATATATTATCTGTGCATGCGCATTCTCGAAATAATAATACATAGTTTATGACACTCCCAAAATGTTGTAGAAACAACTATTAAAAATTCAATTAAATCAGTCCAACGGTGCATGATATTATTTACGCATGCGCAATCCTCAAATGCGAAAAGATTATATATAGCTTATATCAATCCCGAGAAGCTATAGAAATGCCAGTTAAAATTTGAATGCAATCGAGAAAATGGTTTCTAAGAAGATAGCGAACAAAGAAACCAGGCTACAAACTCTCTCTCTTTATCATCCAAGAGATAATAGTATAGATATGGATATGTCGGTGCTTTAAATTAATTTTTTCTAAAGTTAAGGTTCCTCATTGTTGTGTCTATTACAAGAGTAATAAAAACAGAGAAAATTCCTAAGGGTTTCCTAACATTTTAGAAATAATAAATTGAAAAATGTAAAATTCTGTAACACAATAACACACGACGATGCAATAAAAAAAAATAATTTAACATTTTCATTAACTTTTCTCCGATACCTATTTAATTCTGTGCAAAATGTCGGCGATATGTGTACGTTTAATATGCATGAAAATTAATTAACAATTAATAATAGATAACTTTTACAGCGTGTACGACACGCACGATTGAATCTTAAAATAAGAAAGTCCGCAAATTGTCGTGCAATTAAATTACCTGATTAGTCACACGATCATCGTAAGCATCTTCCTCCGGCCACAATTGAGCCAATCTTCTGCCGGTGTTGCGAGTTCTTATCGCTGGATAAGGTCTTCTGGTTCCTCCTTTCATGTACCAAGGTCTTCGCGATGGGTCCGAGTCTATCGAGTTTTCGCCCAAGCTCGCGGTTCCATTTATATTCATTGCCTTCAAATAAAAAAGAATGTGTGAATAATCGGAAAATATCCTTCGCGCGATATTATCTCTCTGCTGCAACTAAAAAGGCAATACTGCGAACTATTTCGTTTGTAAACTTAAATGTCGCATTCAACAAATTTCACAGCAAGTATAGTATTAATGACACTTGCGATAGTGAATCGATTCACATTTCCACTACCTACAATACTTGAATAATTATAACAAGTCGTTAATTTACGTTTTCCTTAGTCGCTTCGTTTTGTGTATGTTTGTTTTATCAGCAAATCTAAAAATTCATGCGATTAGTCAGGTGACTACTTTCAAAGTTCCTAAGCACAATATTGTGCGTGAGCCAACAGAAACCTTTATCCCCGGCATACATTTTTACTGGATAATATACGATCCGAAGAGTGACACGGTAAGGTTGAAATAAAACGTTCTCGTCCCACGTATGGATAATAAGAAGAAATAAGTCGATACACTGCTACAAGCAATGACTATTAAGGCTAGACTATTAAGCCATTCTAACGCATACTACGATATAAGAATTTCCATTTCACGATCTGAAGCGTCAACTATCCGTACAGTTTTGCCAATTCAGCACAATGAATATCAAACGAGCCACGATGACATTTCAAGTAATATTCGCCGAATTTTCCAATGTATTCAATAATTGCGTGTAAAGCATTGAAACGTAAAACGTTTCTTTCACATGAAATTTATTCGCGATCACTGAATCCCATACAAATTATTATTCACGTTTCGTTCCGAACGTTGTAAATGTTCGTCGTACGTCTGGCTTATAAATTACGGGCGCTGTACCAGCACTATGAAAGCCTAGTCGAAAAGGAGGAAGCCACTAAGTTCGAAAAGCAAGCATACGCACCGTACTTAAAGCGCAAGGACAAGCAAGACGACACACGGAAAAAGTAACAATATCAAACAGAATTTCGTGGGAATATAATCAGTAACAATGTGTTTATGAAACGTCTGTGTACATATACTTTCATCATTGGAATTTTTTGAACTTAATCACGCAACGAATACGAGAGACTCGTGGGGTTTTCGTCTGTCTCTTCGGAATGTTTTTTCCGTGTACATGTCGTTTTGGGATTAATCGACGCTACAATTGACCGTACCTCGGACGAAAGTCTTTTCCTCACTCGCTCCCGAGTGCGTAATACTCGCATCGTCGGCTTCTTCGATTTCAAAGGCGAATCGGGCTTCATCTGCGAGCGAAATTCGTTTTTATTCCTTCAGCCGTGATTCATCTTGCAACCGTTTATACCGTTCGCACACTCCCGTCTCTCTTTCTCTGTTGTACCATTTTATCGAAAGATGCGGCAACGATATATTTAGCGTAGCAACAATCGCACGGTAGATTGCGATAATCTTAAAAAACAAATTCGCGCTTATACGGTTACAAATGGTACGATAAGGTACGATAATGGTACGATAATGGAAATATACACCGAGAGCCAGTGCATTTATCAAGTTTCTCGATTGACATGTTATCAAATGCGATTAGATATCACGGTCGACAAAAAAAATATATGCGTTTGAATATACCGAGGGAATAACTTACTCTTATGTCACTTTCTTCCGAAACAATGTCGATCTGCAATTATAATCGGTACTGCAGAAATAACCGTAGCCACAAATAAATGAACTATGAACTATGCGGCGGGATATTTCATAGTCCTCGCAAGAAAATATATACTGTAGTAAAAATTGCAACAAAAAGTTCCGTTTCTGTGAAATATACCGACATTATGACATAATAAATCAATCACTATATTGCGTTTTTATGAATTCGGAACATTTTTATTAAAACAATGTTGTATACGTTTTATATCTTTCGAAACAAACTGCTGTAATTATAAATCGAAAATTTTAATGTACCATCCAGTGATCAATTCCATGAAAATGAGAAAGAGTTCGGTATAATCTGAATACAGTTACAATTTTAGCATGTTGCATATTTTACGACATTTACAATGAAAATTACAATATCAGCTAATAACTTTTAAACAAGTTTAGCTGACTATATAAATGTTGTAACACATGGCAAATTTTTACACACGTCCATAACACAGTTTACAATATTTGCAAAAATGATAACGTTTATAATTCTCACTTTTGTCGTAAGAAAATATTGTTCGATTGTTTTTTTTTAGATAAACAAAGCCCGATAATAAACGTTTGCTATTACAATTTTTAATGTGATTAATGAAAACAATTAATATTATACGCAATACCGTTACTCCTTGTATTCTAGATGTACAAGCAGAGTGTTGTAAAAATGTACTTTGTGTGTAACGTACTACGGAATTTTTCCATGTACGATCAGACAATGATATAGCTTTTTCCATCGAAAAACCTGAGGCAACTAATAATTTAGCACGTACCTTTGGCCCGTCGCCGGCAGCCCGAACGGACTGCGGCTGCCCGGGATGTGGCCGCATGCTGTGCCATTTCTCGTCCTGCAGGAGGTTCAGCAAGACGAGTAACGTGCCCGTCAGACATAGCACGTAGAAAAAGTATCTCTTCAGGGAGAAACGCGGCATACCCATGCCGCCCGGTTCCCTAAGTCGGGCGAGACTCTTATCTAGCCATGCGCCACTCTGCTCCACGACATTCGGCTACGCTGTAACGAAAGTCATTGAAGATGAATGAGACAGATCGGTCGATCCTTATAAACAATTTTGAAATAACACACAAGATCAAGAGACGCGGCAGCGATTCGCGCAAAGTTCACGCACAACGAAATCGCGTGGAACGACGACGTATACAGGGTGAGTCACAACATTTGTGCCAGAGCTCGTGAGAAGGTAGAACGGATCGAGATGAACAGAAAAGTCCTGAACCATTTGCAATTTTCGCAATAGTTAGCGAGTAATTAATTATCAAAAATCGTCGTCTTTGCCCTGCCCACTGTCCAATTCGAGCGCGTGGCGAGATGTGACCGCACGGCGATCGATATTGCCTGGCGAGGAGGGGGACAGCGCGCCGTTGCCGGCGAGCTTACGTCGCCGCTCCCGCGTCTCGCGTCCCCGCCCCTCGCCTGGCAATATC
>NW_011967242.1:1611136-1629435 GCF_000949405.1 Vollenhovia emeryi | reverse complement strand
AAAAATTTGTCGTGCGACAAATGCGATATTAAAAACATTAGCCCTACACGTGATATTTATACGAGACCCAGTTGTTTCCGTCAACCATTCTCGCAAATACCGTCTTCACCTCACGAGGAAAAGTAACGTGCACGTTTCTCACGTTGCATATACGAGTATTACGGCGCGTGAGTTACGTATGTGTTGTGATATGATACGATTGACCTTATGACCTTATTACGAGTATCTCTGGCCTTTCTTTCGTTAATTCCGAGCTGCTCCCCTAGATTTCGTGTTACGGAAAACGCTTGAGGATTCCCTTCCGCGTTCGCGAGAACTCGTAATTTTTTTCTATATCCGCCCAAATTCACGGAGGACAACATTCGTTCGCGATTCCGAATCTCAAGAGCCACGGCACCTGAAATTCTGTATTCATTCGCAAACGCACACGACACATGTTGAAATGAAACACTTAATACACACACACACACGCACTCGTGCGGAAGAGACACAAAATGTTTCGGAAAAACGGAGCATCCCAGCTCGCAGAATGACGCTCTTTGAGGATTCTCGACTGAGGAGCTCACAATCGCTCGACTGCTAAACGAATCATCCTGCCGGTTCGTGAAAAGGTGAGCGACGGATTCACCGCGTTGCAACACACGCTCTCATAGCTCTGCCTTTGAACCATGATAAAGTTCACGTTCACCAGACCAGCGAGCGCTACACGAAGTGAGGTGAGCGAAAAATTTTAGTTCACCGCTGCTGATAATACACTATATTAATGCCCGCGTATTCAACATATGGTCGCAGATAAGGATTTCATGAAAAATTATCGCAGGATGATTCAAGTGGAAGATATTTCTGTGCTCATAAGTGATAAAAAAGAATTTCGCTTAAAATTTTTCCAACTTTTTAACTTTATTAAAATAATATATATATAATGTATTTGTTATATATAATAAAAAAAAGGATTTGATGACACCCGCGTAATTTTTCAAGAGTCGAAAATGGTATAAAAAAACAAATTGGTATAAACAGTAACCGATACAGATAAATTTTCGATTCACAATGGTGCACCGGTGTCGTTACATTGATATTATCCAATCAATCTAATTTGTAATATACTCCCGATACATATTTTACGAAGAAGACTATCTACAATATGCAAAAATTGAATCTACGAGATTATAGACATCGTGCAAAAATATGTAAAATGACGTGAGCGTGTCATTTTACATGGCCTTTTTTTTACAATGCATAGTTTCAACTTTTGAAAGCACAAATATCATGAATTTAATGATATGCAGTTTTAAAAATGACCTACACTGGCTAATGTTTTTATTTAAAAGGATTTGGGTCCTTTTCAAGTAATCTGTTCACACAATTGTTACTGATCTCATGGCCAAACGAACGATATGAGATCAGTAACAATTGTGTGAACAGATTAAACTTGAAAAAGGTCGTTTTTAAAAAATTACATATGATTGGTTTTATACACCTGGCGATAAAATCTATTCGTGAATAATGAATTTAAATTGAAATTTATATGTTAATCATGTTCTTCCTTGCAGTTTCTTTTGTAAACTATAAGGAATTCGATATCAATCTAATTGATTTCATAATCTTGGCATTTTATGACACAATGGGAAGCCTGGAATTTGTTCCATACGATATAACTAAAGATCCTTCATTTTATGTTTATATGAAAACAGATCGGTATGCAACTTCAAAATTATTTCCTATTCTTTAATAAATCTACAATAAACGTCGTTTGCTTATTTTATATTTAAAAGACGGACCTGTGAGGACGCGCCTACGAGGAAGTCGCTGGATGTTCTTGAGAGGATCTCGACTACGCCGGTGAATTGAAAGCGTAAATAATACGGGCTTTTACGCTCCTCTTCGTCGTATTTTACTGCTTAAGGTTACGTTTCCATCGACTTGCATTCTCGTAGCTTTCAAATATTAATGTCACGCCCTAGCCCGCCCGCGCAGTCGATTGATACGTAATCGGCGAACACACATTTTGACGATTCTCACGTAGTTCACGTACAGAAGCGACAGCGCTTTTTTCTCTTTTGGAGATCGCCAAAAAGTCCCTGCGGCAAAATTTCTCACGAACGGTTTATTAAATAATTTAACGGCGACTTTGCCTCAATAAGATCTTCCCCCGGTTGGCGCGAAGTCTTCAAGTTCTTCGAGTTAACGAAAAAACGAGCCGCGAATCACTCGGCGAGGTAGAACACTATCTTTTCGCGCGTGGACATCTCCGGGTCCTTCCGGCTTCGCGTTCGCTTACGCTCGTTTACTTCTTTTCGCACGATAGTGTTAAACTTCGCGATCCGCGCGCGTAGACGGTTGCCGCAAACCTGTGCACAAGCGGACCGCTCGTGTGTTACTGTTCATTAGCGGGATGCCGAGCGTGTGGCATCGCTATCTTATCACTCGCCCTTGTAAGTAATAGACTTTACCCACATATCGAATTGTAAAATACTCGTCCCTCGGTCCACGCGGTTTTTCTTACGCGGCAAACAACCCCTCCGTTTACGCGGCACTTTTTACACGCGGTTTCAGTGTCGCGCGATCTCAGTTTACGCGGTTGGAAAACATATCTTTCGATAGTATTTATTAAAGTTATTATCGTAACGGTAAGCCAGAAGTCCTCACTTGATTGTACTCGTTGCACACATCCATTCTGTCCCTTTTTCGGTTGACTCGTGGAGAGCGTATTAAGCTTATCCGCGCAAGCGATAACGAAATTATTTTTCTGCTCCCATACTATTGTTATCTTTGTGCAAATATGTGAGATAAATATTTTTACACGGGCTTTTCTCTTACGTACTTTTTTTTGTACTGGCAGACTCCATTTACGCCCAACCGCGTAAAAAAAAACTCCAGGTGAAACGAACACCGGTTCCACGCGAATCGCGAAACGAGTGTATAAACTAGTGTTTCTATCTTTGCCGTGCACTCGCTTTTTCCAAAATTGAACCTCACTCCTGATTAAACCACAAATCTAAAAATTGATGAACTAGGTACGTCATCCACAGGCACAGTATCGATGGCTGCATCGATTGACTATCGTTGTCTGGTAATAGTAATACTTTGTGCGACCCTGTTTTTCTTATAATTTCCTCAAGGTTGTAACAACCAGCTTTGCACAAGGCACGTAAGCCGCATAAATCTTTAGACGTTGCACATTTGTCGATAAGATTAACGGTTTGCTAATTTTCACATTTAAGGTGGCACCTGCACGAAGGAGCGGTTAGTATGGGTGCTTTTATTTTTGCAAACTTATGTGACTTTCATAAAAAAAAATATCACTTAATGTATTATTGATCAAATGCATTGATGCACGTTTAAAAATATATTTAAAAATATGTGTTGTCGAGTCTCAAAGAGCTGTCAATTTTCCTCAAAACATTGTATCTTTTAACCAATCTTTTAACCAATACGAATTAAAACAGTGAGCTTATTGTCAACCCAACTGGCAAATTCTTTTTTCAAGTAACAATGCTGCAAATCAACAAAATATAAGAGATTAAAATTATTAATTAGTCATCTAGTAAGAAAAATTAATTAACGAGCCAATTCGACTTGAACTGATTCGTAGGTAACGTCGTAAAGCAACAAAGGTGATATTACGGCCTACATAGATTTGATTACACAGTCATACATTACATTTAAATTTTCGGTGGTCAGTTTATAAATTAATGGTGTTATTAGTTGTTCTTATAAAAAACATTTCAGGAATTTCGCGTTTCTTCATTAGACGCTCGCTATGTAAAATTGTTGATGCCGACCAATTAAACTCATGGTCATGTAGTACGCGATGTCTGCTAACGACGGCAGCTTTTGTGTTTCTTAATGTCGGTTTTATGTACATTAATGCGAGTCTGTAAGTGTCGTTTAATCTGCCCAATACGAGAAACTTCACAGTTATTACATTTGATACTGTAGACGACTTCTGTTTTTTTGCCCCGATTCAATTGGTCTTTACCTCTTTTGATTAGTCCGTCAAGTCTGTTAGGGACATAAAATGACGACGACTGAAAAGAAGTATGAGAACGCAAAATATTGTACACAGCAAAAAATAAAATGTTAACATTCTTCACGTGTCCCAAAAAGTCCACTCTAAACTTTACGTTAAAATAACATTCGTCGTGTTACTGTCTGATAAATTATAAATGTTAATTAACGCTATACGTCACATTTATGTTTATGTTCTTTTAATCTCAAGTGTGATGTAATAAAAACATACAGGAGCAGTAAACTGTACGAATAGTTATACAAATTAAAATAAAAGGTAAAATAATTTTTAAGAAATGTCGATATTACATGTCTCGGTTGATTTTGTGAAATAGTTGTGTCAAAAGAATTAAAAAATGGTTGTGCGAAAAAGAGCTCAAAATAATATTCAATTTTTTACATAACATACGTAAAGTGTCAAGTTATTATATTAACATAAATACATATAACGCATAAAAATGTTACGAAAACAATAACATGTCTGGTTTATGTTAATTTTACATTGGAATAATAATCAAATCTTGGTAACGCAAGAAAATTTAAATATTTGAACACACGATTGTTTATTGTGTACACAAGGTGACCAAAATGCAGAATAAAACGTTGATCAATTTTTGGCCGACTGGAACGTTGGTAAAGAGAAGTCTGTCAATGCGATTAAGTAATCGTTGACTCAATACCGGAACATATACGGATATAAATAAAGAAAAGATAAGAAGTTGAAAAGATCGAGCTTGTGTGTGGAAAAGAAGCACGTGATTCACAGTTGTGTCTATCAGACAAACCGGGTATCTCTAACCGCAATACAAAATGTACAATACATCACATGCCTTAGTGGGTAAAAGAAAGATTTTTCTTTACAAATCTAATCGCGGTATTTGCGCCAAACTCAAAATCTTGGTGTTATAGCGACAACACAATAATCCATTAATCGAATCACACAATTTGTCAATTCACGTGATGTTAGCAACGATACGCTTATAACGGACGATTTAAAAACAATGGCGAAGATATTTCACTTTACAATTTTTCAAAATCTCGCCTCGTTCGAGTTGATACGATCGGGATTAAACGGTCGCTCGTTTTGCTCATCGTCTGCATTTAGCCCTCGATTTGCCCGACGTTATTCCCGTGCGGGAAACTCGACGAAAGAATTTAATCGGCGCATGCAATATGAAATGCAATCAATCGAATCTATAGCGGATGGATGTACCTTACAATTTGATTTTATCGGGTTTACTAACGCCCTATTTAAATGACGTCCGTTCGATTGACATATTGTTAGTAAAGCGACGGCAATAATGCCGTTAACTAAATTTGCATCGATAATCATAATCATGTCTATGAATTTAATCGTCCGCGCTCAATCATAACGGAATATTACATGCAAATTTTTCGGTACTCAATCGCAGTGCAGTGACGGATTCTGTATAATAGGGGACACTCGTGAAGCGAAATTTTACGTCATCGCTGCGCAGCTCGCCATCGAACTTTGGCATATTCACGATAACGATGAGAATCTACAACTTTAAGATCTAATGAAACGTGAGCGCTTTGGCGCTCATTAATTCAGCATGAATTAATATTGAATCGATATAATGAGGAGCGTTATCAAGCGTTATTTCATGGATCTTCTGCGTCACAATTATACATCCAGAAAAAAAGATTTATTTAAATTCAACGAGACACAACTAGTTGTTAATTACTACTGGCGACTTGAAGAATATTTTTATTAGTCAACGAGATGCGTTGAAATCGTGTTTCTTTGAATCTACTAAATTTTTATTTATTTGTAAAACACTTTCTTACATTTGATGAAATAGATATGAATTTTCTTAGAAATTTCAGTCTTAATCAAATACAATTTTGGTTAAGTTAAAGAAATCATTTCTTTGAAATTAAATAAAAACCTAGTAAAGTCAAAATTCAAAGAACATTTGTTGGATTTTAAAGAAACTTTTTTCTGGACGTACTTCTACCAGGGGAACTCCGCAAAGGAATTTGATCAGCAAATAGTGCGATTAGTCGATACTTCGCGTGTATTTTACTCTCTAATTCTGTCGTGCCAATTCCAGCGTCCAATTCATTAAAATTGTGCCGAGATAAATGAACGGAGTTTCGGTGAATTCGACGAAGAAAAGACCGCGTTCGTTTTCTACCCGCGTGCCGTTTAAACATTTTCGCTGTATGAAATAAAACTTACCACTGCTGTGTAACTTTAAAACACGCAGCCTGCACCTTTATAGAATAATTTACATGCATTTATTAGAGGCATATATTGTACCGTTATAGAACGATATTTATCGATAATTATATCGTCATTTTATATCGTCATCTCGTGCTATAATATTCGTATCAATTATTCGCATCATTGATTCTTCCCCTTCTAGCAACGCGTACAATTTTCTATTGTCCCACGTAATGTGGCTGTTACGTTCCTAGCTGACATGCCAATGAATAAGAGATAAGAGAGGCGGCTCATGTATGTGTATTAAGTGATAAATGTAACGTTGTGTTCGTTGAAGCATATCGTTCTCGATTTTCGATGTAATACTTCTCTTTCGCGAATCTGCCCAGCCGCTATCTTCCATCTATGGAACGTTCTCGCTTGTGGACATTTCTCACGATATATGCGGCGACACGTCGGGTTCACAATAGCTCCGAGACACGTCACTGGTTTCTTTTTATCTCACTCGCGCTTTCCGCGTTACGTCGACACATAACAGATATTACGTACTAATTATACTACAAATATACGTTAACTTATCAACACAGGCTTCGATTACGTGCACGCACGCACGCACGCTCGTGGTCGAAAATATATCTATCATCGGCGGCGGGCGACTTATCTAACAATATAAGTATCGTCGAAAGCGCCTTAAAATGCGACCAACGTGTCGCCGATGCGGGCCGATAACGCAACGGCCGTGAAATCGGCCCGATATACGTAATTTTACTGTTTCACCAGTGAATTTGTAATTCACGAGTCGCCACCCCGAGCAGAAATTTTAGAAGGTTCCTAACAAGGACCTAACAAGCATGCCCTATTACGCACTTCTCAGGTAGCCTTTGTTGGGCCCTGACCATAGACGTGACGTCAACAATTAAAATTTCCCGATCAGGTTCTCCTTACCAAGATCTCATGGCTTGTCCCTCCCTTGGGACAATACACCTTGAAAAAAATCTGAGGTTTACTTCAGAAAAATAAGAAATACGAAGAGTAAATTTGGACACTTTAAACGTCTATTTGAGGTAAACTTAAAACTTACTTTAAGAATTTAAAAGAAAACTTTAAGAATTTTGTGGAAAGTATGTGAAACCGCAGTTTTCTTCTTACGAGAAAGTCTCTTTAGCGGGAACGTGGACAATCCTGGCTATCTAAAAATTACTTTACGTGTCCAAAATTACTCCAAACTCTTAAGTAAACCCTTAGACTTGAAGGATTACATTTAAAGGCTTTAATTACATTTAAAATAAATTTTCCCAAGGGCTTGTTACGCCTTACAATTTCTAAGAGGGGGTTAGTAAGGCATCAGTAGGCTTCCCAATAAAAAATTTAAGGTTTTAAACTACTAATTTAATTGTGTTAAATTATATAGTCATCAAAAGTGTATCCAGGTCATTGAGTTTACCCGTAATCCGGACAACTCGCTGTCGGATCATATCAGCTCGCCTCTTATACTAATGCGGGATGATTTTTAGAGCACGGTCTTACATACAGGTCTGGAAACTGCGGTGGTGGGGGTTAGGCTAGTTTCTAAACCAAAATGAGTTCGCGCTGTGTATGGCTGCCATCGGTCAGTGTAGGGTAGCTTTAACTTTATCATGAAAATTTATTAGCCGTTTTGCATTTTGGGACTCCGCAAGAATTCCTCATCATGGACTATCCAAGGCAATTCGTTGGAAAAGTTGTTTGGTTCGAAGGGTGTGTGTGAATTTTATGTGTTACAACACACGAAAATTTTCAATGATTGAAACACTATTGCGACAGCATATTCCTGAGGCCAAATCAAGTAAAACAGTCCTGTACAATAATATAATATTACTATAATTATTTTACTATGCAATTACAGTTTCAAATACTAGATATTTTTCTATCGGTGTACGAGAAAGCCTAACGCGCGGTCGCGGCAGCGAGTGGTACTAGAACTGTTCAAGCTAACGTTTGTCAAACCCCATGAGGGATCAGGCCCGTATAAGAATTGCCTGAAAGACATTTGAAAAGAGCGCCCTGTTGCGCATCGGATCAGGCACGTGTCAAGAATTCATTCTTAGGGCATACTTTGCTTCGTCCCTAACCATACATCGGGCATACCTGATTTCATTTCTGCTCGGGACTGAAGCTAAGGCAACCGCCACTAGTTGTGATCGATCTGATCGACTCACGACTCAATTCTCGTAGAGATCGATGCGAAAATTTAATCATCGATGTATATATTAAATAAACTATGACAGTCCTTTGTGAGATAACGGAGTTTGAGGAGCAGTAACAAAGAGTAAACTTGAAGATTCTCCGATAATGTCTGCGTGAATTGGACGTGAAACGGGCATACAATTTCATTCTGCAAAGCTTTCTTGTCAAAATTAATAATTATCGTACTATTATATTACACGATGCGCGGCGGAAAGAAGTTTACTCGCCCAATAACTGTCAAATTATTTTAACAGAAACATTTGCGGTAGATAAGTTACGTCGCGTTTTATTGAGGCTAACGAAATAAGAAAGAAGAAGTTATCTATAATAAAAAATAAAGTCAGATAAAACAATCGGCGCTACTGATGCAAAGTTAATCGTAAAATCGCTAAAAAGTTACCACACAATTGCTCACATTCGCTAAACCTAAAAGACTAATACAAGATGAAGAAAGGGGACAACGAGGGAAACGAACTTGTCGATAAAAAAAAGTGTATTATCAGGCCGTAATTGTAATTATGTACCCTCGCGTGATTGTACGTCGATTACACAGGCCTACAACATTTTCCCCACCGAGATCTAAGGGTGTTTCTCTATGTAATTTTTTGCGCTGAATCCAAATCTGGCCGCAGAATTTGTCTAGCACGTCAGGATTTTGAGATATTCTAATTTAAAAGTGCAAAAAAGGCCATTTTTTGACATTTTCAGATGAAAATAAGTTTGAAACGCAATGATAGTCGTTAATTTAGCCAACAGATTCGGATTTCTCATGACAAAATCTACGGAAATGCATATACGCGGTTTTCGAAATGGTGTAATATAATTACAACTCTCTAAAGTTTTTGGAGTGAAAATAGAACCATGGAGTGAAACGTTCACTCTATTGGAGCAAATCTTTACTCTATTAGAATGAATATTTACTCCAATAGAGCGAATATTTCACTCTATGGTTCTATTTTCACTCCAAAAACTTTAGAGAGTAGGACACTTAATATTAACAAATTCCTTATTCTTTGGTACCCAAGCACCGAACGTTTCTCAGGCCGATTCCTTCAGAACTTTGTATCAAAGGGTTTTTCGGGTCACTGATTAAGATTTTAAAGTTAGAATTTGTATTTTCAACATGGCTGATCAAATATGGCGGCCCAAAAATTTAAAAAATCGTTACAATTCTCTCAAAATCCTGACGTGCCTAGACAAATTCTGCGGCCAGATTTGGATTCAGCGCTAAAAATTACATAGAGAAACACCCTTAAATCTCGGCGGGGATTCAAAAGTGCCATTTTTGTAGGCCTGTGTTATCGTCAACCAGGTGAGGGGAGGATTTAGGAAATTATTACGTGTTTACACAGCCAGATAACCATGAACGAAGTCGTCGAGTTGTGTCGAATTATAATGCCGACGTGTGGGCGTTCGCGCATCATCTCGTAACCGTCAATTGTGGATACGAGACGTCGTTCTAAGGAGACCCGCCGTCGTGGACAGAGTCACAGAACAAATATTCCCTCTCGTAAGAGGAAAGAAAGAGGAAGAAGACAGAGGTGGAGCCGACAGGCGCGGGTGTAACGTCGTGTGCAGCCGCTGATAAATTCTGCATTGTTAAATAAATATTGTCGTTGCTGTTCCGGCCGGTAGTTTAGTGACACACTAAATTACGTGCGGGGGGGACCCCCGTCACGGCACGCGCGTGCATTGTCATTCGCATCCGACGAAACACGCGCGTAATAAACGTGCCAAGTCCGGGCGCACAGGCGCATAATCGTCGGCGCGTTTCTGCGCGGCGACGTGACAAACGCGGATGGAACCCATGCGAATTAAATTAATCGCGCGACGAGATGAAGGAAGAGGCTCCGTTCGTTCGCGCGCGCCTTCGTCGCGGCCGCCAGTCCCCTTTTTCCGCCTCCGGCTAAGTGTTGTCCACGGTAATTGACAGAAAGCAATAAATCGGAAACAATAACTCCCGGCGACTTCGAATCGCCGTCATCCCGTATACATATACGCCGTGTAACGGCGTGCGGGTAATAAATCTACGGGCACGTAACGCACGACGGCTGTCAGCGGACGGGTGCCGACGTACAATTATTTAAATCACCTCAGAACGCGTGGTCTCGTCACGTTCATTAACGACGACACGATTCGAGGAAGCCTATTGACGGACCGCGCCATCGTAAATCTTTCGAGGGAGAACGGAATAGTGAAAATATTAATATCAGTTCGACATCGTATCGGCCGAATTTACGCCATGCCTCGGTTGCAATCGGAATTCTCGAGCTCGGATGACTCGAAGGTGATTTCTTAAGTAAATTTTCATGCATAGATAAATTAAAGATAGGACTAGGGAAAAGGGCAATAAAATATGAAGAATACGATTAGAAAAATGAAAGAGGATGGGTGGATTAGGAGATGAAAAATATTACAATAGGAATGGATGGGGATTAGCAGCATTAGAAGGTTTAAAAAGAGAAAAAGAGAACTGGATACAGGAAATTATAGGGAGAGATAGAGAGTTTTATAGAGACAAACGAATTGCGAACAGAATAAATTTTAAGTTTTTTGAAATTTTATCATACATTTTACAATTTTAGTAAAATTGCATGATCAAATTTTATCATACATTTTAGTAAAATGTATGATAAAATTTCAAAAACTCATGAAATTCTTCGAAATGCCGTGTTGTCCCGCGATTACATGATCTTCAGGATAAATTTTAAGCGAAAATTCTTTCCGTGTAGAAATCAAGGAAATAATTGAACGATTCCGATCGGAATCCATCCCGAACATTTCCATGATAGGTACCCTGTTCTCCTCGGGTTGCGATTTAAATTCCGGCGGTCTTTCGCGTACGCTATATCTCGTATTATCGTGCACGATTAAGCCGATTATCATTTCTTGCGTGCTGTGTTGTGTCTGCGCGCTATCTAATATCCTTATTAGATCACAACATCCTTATCGCGCGTAAATTATTTAATAACAAATACATTCTCCGCCAGTCTCTAAGCTCTCTCTCTCCTCGCGTACCGCGTACGTGTTATTTCGGGTAGCGCGATTTTCATTCCGCCGAATAGCGGAACCGCGGAACTGTTTCGAACGGTTCGACCGTGATCCAGGTCATCGCGGACATCCGTAATATAATTGTCGCGATCGCGAGATAACCCAGATTGGCGGCCACATAGAATTCAGTTATATTATTCCCGGACGATCGCCACAAAGAGATTCGGCGATTCAGGTGAAAGGAAGTTGACGCAATTTTTGTTTTCCAGCACGGTGCGACTCGGTCCGACTGATCCGCCGTGGCTTCAACACGCTTGTTAATACGACTCTTTTTAATTCTTGTTACCAGAGAAAAGTGAAAGAATGCTTTTCCCATTTTTTTTTCCGCCCAATCGACGGCACGCGCTTCTACGCACGACTGGCGCATAGAATGGCAATGAATTGGAACTATAAGTCCAATAGGGTCAATAGGGAAAAATTGTATAAAAAAAAAGAAGAAAAACTAATTTGCATATCTTTAGAGGATATCGAAGTCAGATAAGTGGGAAAAGTTTCTGCGCGAAAATCAATTTAGTTGTAAGCAACATTTGTAAGCATTTATTTTAAAAAAGCAATACTGAAGGTTAAATATAGTATATAGTTTAATAAAATTGCAAGCACCCGCTGTCAATCCGATATCGTATTCTACGCGTTGTATTTCTGAAATAGTTAAAATAGTTAAAATTCGAAAATCTTTTGTCCAGGAATCACTTTATATTATATATGATTTAACTATTAGTTAACCGAAAGGTTACAACAACCGGCCCTAGTTAGTCGATTCTCTGTCCCTTCTTAGATAATAATAGAAAAAAAAAGATGGAGAGTCGACTAACTTCTGGCTAACAGTTAGCCAGAAAATGAAAAACCGGGCCTAATAGTTAAATTATATGTCCATCTTTGTTTAATTCGAAGAAACACAAAGATATATATATGATTTAACTATTAGTTAATCGAAAGATTGCAACAACCGGCCCTAGTTGGTCGATTCTCTGTCCCTTCTTAGATAATAATATAAAAAAAGATAGTCGACTAACCCCTGGTTAACCAGAAAATGAGAAACTGGGCCTAAGATGTGTGCATTTAGATAAGTTTTGTGGTCTTCTACTTACATTTAGATTTACAATCGCCATTCGAAATACAGTTTGGTGATCGCACACGTGTTTGGGGATGCGCGGCTTATTTCTAGTGTACAATCGACGTTCTAGAAACCAGAAACTATTCCCAGGCTATTCCTTCGAAGAAGCGAAAGAGAGAGGGAGAGAAGCCATGCCAAGCTGTGTACAGCATGAAGCGGCTCATTATACCAACTCCATTGCCAATTGCTCAAATTTTACCGGCTGCTGCAAAAGCCACCGAACGGCAAATCGAGCCTTTTCGAACAATCCTCACCTATGATTGACTGACATTTTTATAGCCTACGCCGACGACAATGCGACATTCTCCTAATCAATACAGAGAAATATCACTATGGCGTTTTTTTTTCCTTTTAACTGCGCACAATCGCACGATAGTCGAATACAATAACTCTTCTCTTACGTAAAGTAAAGGACAAATAACATTTTTGCGAGATTATGACGCGAAGTTATACCTAATGTTGACTGAAAAAATTAATTGATACCGAAATAGAATGAGTTCGCGAGTCTGTGGCAGCAAATTCATAATGTCATGTCTGAAATTATTGCGGGTAAAAATACATAAATAAATTGATAAATTGTAAGATAGTAAGTTAAAGAAATAAATAAATAAATGAAGTATAAGAGCCATAACAGTCAAAAAGTAGATAAAAGTAAGATAATAAGTTAGACAAATATAGTGTAAGAGTCAAAGAAATAAAAAGGCAAGATGTCTCGGTAGTCAGTGGATTTTTAATAGCGATGTCAATTTCTAAAATTTTCGAGCAGCTACCGCGTACGTTAGTGGGTCTCGAATAAAACTGACTAGCAAGTAAACGCTGTACAAGGTAACTTTTTAAAATTTTTTCCCTTTGTTTAATTACCACTGGCGACAATAAGCTTCACTCAATTTTCATAATACTTTATCCATGTCGCTCTGGTTATGTAAATGCGATACACCTTATTTAAAATCGTAGGAGTTCACACTTGTGTGCAAAATGACCGAATTATTAAAAGAGACCTCGGAATGAATATAACATGAGATCTTACACTAAATAAGTGTAAAATCTGATGTTTCGACTTGCGATGAGACGCGTACGATCAACCCAATAAATTACCAAATTATCTGATCAGCTTTATTTATTACATTTTTACGGCATAATAAATAAATTAATTGTTTTCAATATTTCATCTGATATTGAAATAAAATATGCACATGTTAAAAATTGTTTAACTCACAACAAAGCAGATATTTTTATCTCTTTTAATATGACAGAGGCTAAAGCGGATTCTGCATGTTGCCTTACATGCAGCACACCGAATATTGATATAAACTGATCGACTCGTTACGCGAAAATTGATACAAATTAATTTCGGATGCTTATGGGAAATATTTCGAGTATTTGGAAAGCGGCACTGTGTGTTGCCGATTGATCGCGAGCGCTTTACTGTTTACGGTACAATTTGGTATAGGATACTCCGGTTGTCTAATTGGTCCTCAATTTCCGCCTCTTGCGCTCCAGCGAATTAACCTTTGACCATATCGTCTGATGATTTAAGCGAGTTTTGCGTGCCATCCGCGTTTGCAAATTGCCCGTCGATGCGGCTCATGCGGCGGTGCTCGTTGCCAAACGTTGACCTAACACGAACTTTATAGAATTTAAGTAGAGCGTACAGCAATGTTATTTTACTTACGTTTACTTTGCAACTTTTATTTTGTACCGTACGAGCATTCGAAAACGAAAGCGCATTCGTGCAAAAGCTCCCTAAATGCATCTAAATCCACCTAAATCCCAACGCACCAACTATTTGCACTTTTCTGGAAAACTGGTTAGGTTTAGCAAAACGGGAAGTAAACGAGGTCAATCCTAAACATAGGCCACTTGACAGGTAAAACTATGAAAATGATTCCACGAATAGCAGCGTAATGTATTAAAAATTCATGTAGCTATTTAGGGTAAACCAGGTATGTCTATATGGAAGACATGGCCGCTGGCCTGTAATTTCTTTAATAATCGCTAAATAGTATACGTCTCTGTGGTCAAGTTTCTCAAAGATAATCAATATTTACAGTAATTTATGTGTGTATACTAGTCAAAATGATGTCGTAAATATTATACCATGTGCTTACTCTCGATTATCTGCACATTTTTTACAGAAAATAGGTCAACTACAAATGTCGAAGAAAGTACAGTTAAGCTGTCGCAATCAACGTTAGATACATAGCAAAGATACGTCAACTGTAATGTGATCTATCATTTTTATTTCCGTTTTTCGCTATTTTTCTTTTTCCTATCTCGTAATACTGTGGCCATCTTTTTCTTGGAAAAAAAAATACGGCTAATGCCGAGGGGTAAACCGCTGAGGGCATTGTGTGGTGTACAGATTTCGGGCATTACTAGGCAATTTTGGGATTAGTTTGAAGATAAAATAATATAATAAGATAACGTAATACCCACTGGGCATTTGTAGGCAATGGTGTTCATTTGGTCAGCGGTTTACCCCTCGGCTAATGCTCACGTGTAATATTTTAATAATACAAATTTTCTACGAAGTAGTTTTTGTTTAATGTCAACAACATTGCGTAGTTTAAGCTTCGGTGAGGTAATATGGCGAATGATATTTAAAAATAACGAAAATGAAAATACATTGTTTGCGTAATGGCTTATATTAAAAACATTGTGGCCGTCATATTGTGATTTACCCCAAATATAACCACGGAGAGAATCTTCTTTTAAAATTTACTCTGAAAATCATGTAATCGTGGAACAACATGGCACTTTGAAGAACTTTATGACAGTTTTTTTGAAATTTTACAACACATTTTACTAATAAAATGTATACTAAGTAATTATATGCTTAGCAATTATATTAAGTTAATATAATTATACTGTCAGAAAGTCAGAAGAGTGAAGACTATTGTAGTGGTGTGGATGTCTGATTTCGTGCTCGATACAATTCCACAGATGCTCTTAAATTGGAAAAGAAATTTTTTACTTGTACTTCATTTTGACGAACATTGCTATTCATAGATTCAACTTTTTGCTGCCACAATTGTCGAGCTAATGTTTGGCCCTTGTTCGTCTCTCTTAAAAACCTGAAGAGGATCGTAATTCACGATCGAAACGTCGTTACTGTAACAACGTGAATAAAAAGCCAGATACGTCAAAACAGCTGTATTAATTAATAATTATACTAAGTATATAATAAAATGTACACGAAATGTATTTTAATAAAATGTGTACCTACTATGTATATAATAAAATGTATACTAAATGTATTTTAATAACAACACTGACAATAGGTATAGCCTCTAGTAAAAAGTATAATAAAATATCAAGAGCTCACAAAATTCTTCCACGTGCCACGTTGCCCCGCGATTACACGATTCTCGGGATAAATCTTAAGAGAAAATTCTCTCCGTGTACGCTTTCACTGGGTCGAAAGTGTTCGCCAGCGTTTCGAGAAGTATCTCAGATGGGGCACCGGATTTACACGAGAAAATACAGCTCTCGCGAAACACCCCGCATAATATTCCCCGTCTGAGCCGCGCTGCCAACCCCCCCCCCTCCCCCCTCCCCCGGGGTGGAGAGAAATTGTTTTCGCAGCCCACGACAATTCGCTTAGAAATCCGGAATAAATTCGGCTGTTGTGCAGCCGGTGCTGCTATCGCCTTTATCGGGGCACAATCGCACGGGCGACTATATACCGCCGTACCTCCCGAGCGTGAATCAACCTTCACGCTCGCACACTTCTGCGAGCCACCCCCTGCCCCTCCATGTACTCCATCATGTGGCAAACAACCCGAGCGCAACCCTACGGACTTCTATATCCAAACCCCACGACAAGCGCGCCAAAGTAATCGAGTCAGGCCGGCGTGTGCCCCCCCTCGGCATGTATTCGATATGTACGTATGTATGTGCGTGTGAGTGTGTATATGTGTACGTTCGGCCTACGACACGCGATCGTAAGCATTGAACTTCTCGCACGAAACATCGATATTTCTTCCGGTAACGTTGGAATATTTTTCCTCGCCCCCCCGCACCCGCCGCGGTGCATCCGCCAGCCCCTCTGCCCGAAAATTCATGGAAATTGCCGCGGAACCGCGGCCGTTGCAGTTGTTATATCAGCGGCGCGAAAAATTTATTCCCGTCGCTGTTCATTTCCTGTTAATCCAGCCGCGCGAATTAAAAATTCATATTTCATTCCGATTTAGATCCGTCGCTTTTAGATTCCCACGAGATTCGCTAGATTCTGCAAGGATAACGATGCGTTTTTTTCCCACTTGCACTTTTCATTACTTTCCGCACTTTCTTCCATACTTTATGAGCAACTGAATTGATTATACTTTTCCTGGCGCATATATCTCCCTCTGTATGCTCGGAATCTCGATGTCTCTTTGATTAATCAATCGATACGACTGAATTCTGTACCTCGTGCACTGAAAAGAAAATTTTTTCGCTACCGTAGCTAATCGTGGTTTGCTAAAGATATTTTGCCGCCGCGACTACAGATTTCTAAAGCACAGCAAACGGTTCGCAGTCGCATACAATAGGCACAGCAGCATATATTTAGCATAAATAAATTAGCCGTCCATATTTTGCAGCTGAAATTTGGTTGCCACATGCAGTTTTTAGCTACGGCAGCTACACTTTTCTTTCCGTGCGTTGATTTACATTTTCAACCGGTGTTTAATTCACCTTCGTATCTAATGAAAATGCAGCGGTTTGCAATGGAATATTCTAGCGGTGCATTTTGCAATTCTACAAACGGAGTTCGATACGCGAGGAAGTTCGCGAGACGTTATAGTCCCGCGAGAGTTGCGATCCTTGACGGCGCGTCGAGTTGGGAAATAAAGAAAAGAGGGTATAAGATATCGGGAAAGGCAGTCGCGCGTGAGACATCACGACAGAGAGTAGAGCGAAACTATTTTCTTAACTATGCGACGAGACCATTGATGAAGAGACAACTCGCGACGCTCGAGACTTCCGCGATGTAAACCGTCTCCGCCAATCCGCAAAGCGTTGCCTTTCAACTGAGGAAACGGGAATCGCGAAAATACGTAATAAAATCTTGCGAGCTTGATGCAGACGCTTTTAATCGATCGAAACAATTGACCGCGAGGATCGATAAGTCATAATTTATCGATGTCTCTGAACGTGTACATTAAAGAATGGTCGATATGTTATCTTAACGATAATATCTTGATTTCTTCTTATGTAAGTTGAGGCAAGTGAAATATTTAACTAATAATCCGTGGCTACGTTACATGCTAAGTTACATGTTCGCGATGTAAAAAAGTTCCTTCGATGTAAGGGTTATTCTGTAGGTTTATCAGATCGATGCGTGTCAGCGCCGTTTTAACTTCACGCCGTAGGTACCGAACGCTCTGAAATTCGGAGAAATTCATAATTTTGTCGGTACGAAACGCCCAGCGCATCGCAAATCAATTGAAACCATAGACGTAGTAAATACAGACTGAGCGTCCCATTGAATAAGCTGAAGCTTGTGAAGAGAGACAGAGAAGAAATTTAAGAAGACTTTCTTTCTCTGTCTCACCATCGAGACGAAGGAGGCACAGGCATGATTCTGTTCTTTTACAATGGTGTAAGACAGAGAAAGAAAGTCTTCCTAAATCTCTCTCTCTCTCTCTCTCTCTCTCTCTCTCTCTCTCTCTCTCTCTCTCTCTCTCTCTCTCTCTCTCTCTCTTCACAAGCTTCAGCTTATTCAAC
>NW_011967242.1:1604133-1609577 GCF_000949405.1 Vollenhovia emeryi | reverse complement strand
TCTCTCTCTCTCTCTCTCTCTCTCTCTCTCTCTCTCTCTCTCTCTCTCTCTCTCTCTCTCTCTCTTCACAAGCTTCAGCTTATTCAACGGGACGCTCAGTCTATATTTACTATGTCTATGATTCAAACAAAATCGCATGTCTCTTAACACTTTGCATTGGAAAAAGATTTCTAAGAAATTTACATTTTTATCGATACGAAATGTCCGGTGCATCGCAAATTAATTGAAACGAAATCGCTTGTCTCTTAACACTTTGTTAAGAGATTTTGAACACTTTGCATCAAAAAAAGATTTCTAAGAAACATTTTTATGGGTACGAAATGTCCGGTGCATCGCAAATTAATTGAAACAAAATCCCTTGTCTCTTAACACTTTGCGTTAGAAAAACATTATTAAGAGACTTTGAACACTTTGCATTAGAAAAAGATTTCTAAGAAATTTACTGTTTTATCGGTACGAAATGTCCGGTGCATCGCAAATTAATTGAAACAAAAATAGCATGTCTCTTAACACTTTGCGTTAGAAAACAATTTTTAAGAGATTCTTACTGATAAGATATTAAAAAAATACTCGTAAAACTCTTATTACACCCACACAAAGGTTTCAGACTTTTATGCGCGAGAGCATGTTCTAAACCATTTTCAACCTCCGAGATATCTTGATTTTCAAACAGACGCACGCACGCACGTATACACGTACAAAGAGAGCGAATTATGTTAATCACGAAATTAATTTAAATACAATTGCGAGCTGTCTTTCAGAATCATCCTCCATCTTTCTCCTACAATTATCCCAATCTCAAATTTTAATTTTTTTCAAGAAAATAGCAAGATCCAAAGAAAACATGCATAAATTAAATACAAATTACTATGTACTTACAAGAAACGGAAATTTCGTTCGTCGTGCAACTGATTGGGCAAAATATAGCAACCGAAAAAAAATTCTCTCAATCGCCTCCCCCGCTCTCCCCTTCGCGTATGCACGAGAACCGCGCCGTTCACCTTGACGTCAAAAGTTTGGCCGGAGCACCACCAGAAAATCCATCCCTCCCGCCCATGGACAGACATACCGGATTCCTTCGAGAGGGCGAACAAGGGGCAACTCACCAAGATCGTCACGTGGCTGTCGGCCACGGAGGTGTCTCGCACGCACAGAGGAACTCGCTGGCCGACGGACGGACGGACGGACGCACCCCGGGACGATGCACACCCCGGCTCCGGTCACATGTCAGAGCCCTTTCGTCGATTCGTACACAGCGGAATATGCGCGGACTCGTTCATCCCCGCGACATCGGGCAGGTCACGCGTTGTAGACAGCCGGCCCAACCCGTCGCTTCTGTCGTTTCGGTGGTGGTCCCCCATCCTCTCCTCCACCTCCTCCTCCTCCTCCTCCTCCTCCTCCTCCTCCTCCTCCTCCTCTTTCTCCTTCTCCTCCTCCGCCACCTTCCCCTCCCTCCACGGCTGATTCGTGTGTCGCTCCTTCTCCCTTTCACGGACGGGAGCCGCGCGAACAATCACCCTCTCCCTCCCTCGCCCTATTCCCCTTCGGCTCTCGTCGGGCCTGCCACCAGGACCTTACCCGATACCTGACGCCCCCGACGCGAGGGGGTAAAATCCATAAGACGCGCGTCTGCGCCCTCGGCGCGCCCTCGTGCTCGCGACATAAGCGCCCTTCAACCGAGACGCGCCGAACTACCCTCTGGGGCCTCCAATGTGGTGTTACCGGAAGGAGTAGGAAAAAATGTGCAGGGCGACAGTCCTTCTCTCTCTTTCTGTGTCAGTCCTAATTTACAAAATGTGCTGATCGATGCAAAAAAATTTACCGTTGCGCGACACAAGACGAGATCATTATTCGTCACTTCGAATATTTAATTAAATGTGTTGTAGCGAACGACAAGTAAAAACGCAAAACATTTTTCAAAATTTCAGAGCTGTGAACCACAAAGACTTGCGCGTTGAAATAAATATATGTAAGGGGTAATATTAGGATACATTGCTAATATAAAATGATTTCATTGTAATTAAAAAATTAAAATTTTTGAAGGAATTCTTAGCCTTTTTATTTAAAGAAAACTTATTCTTTTATACATTTATTATCAAAATGATAAAAATAGAATTAATACCCTCTCTTTAAAATTGGTGATTAAAAATTAAGTATTTAAAAAAATTAACAAAAGTAGAAAAGTTAAAAAAATTTTTAATATCTTTCCTTATTAAAAAAATTATTTGTATTTCATAGTCTCTGGTGTTAACAATTTTAACTCAAACACAGAAATATAAAATTGTTGTCCAATATAATAAAATCATGGCTCTGATGAAAATATTTTATTGAAAATATAATAACAGTTTATTGAAGTAAAAATTTCTCAATTGACTTCTCTCAGTTGATTTCATTATCATTTTATTAATATTTCAGTAAAAGTTTTATCATTTAGTAAAAGTGAAAAAACATTTCAAAATTCTTTTTTAAAGTAATGCGGTTTTTAGTTGAATACAATGAATTTTATATAATGGATTTGTTCTTTCTAGATGAACTAAATGTTCTGGTTCAGACTTTCTTCTTCTAATGTGAATGGAAAAAGATAAACTTTGAAGTATTAATGCAGCAAACAGTTCAGCTATAATTAAAGAACAGACCTAATAAAATATTTTCTAAAATATTTTATAAATTTTATATATTTATATAACTTTCTGTACATTTCACAGCATTACATTGAATTGCGTAAGAAACATTATGATTCATTATGGGATACAATCGGTAATTTTTAAATAATTTTCATTTTAATTTGCATTCGATTTCGTACTCTTTCGCCAAAATACTTCTATTAAGATCTCAATGTAAATTTTATAATTCATTTTATATTGCGAGTCCTTAGCTCAAAGGAAATATTGATCCGGATTGCGAAAACCCATCTTTTCTTATAGGAAAATATATTTTTATTTATACATATTACATAAAATGTAAGTTTGAATTTGATCAGAATGCAAAATAATTTTTTTTTTCATAAAAATTCAAATATCGTCGATATTTGAATTCCATGCTTAATGCCACATCTCTCTAAAGACGCATTCCAATGTGATTGGTTATGGCCTGTATTACCATGTAGGTCCAGAGTTACTTTCCAGCAAAGTAGTACACAGGCGACACTGTGCAACACAGTGCATCATTTATCTTTGTTGTTTGCCATTGTTAGACAAGGACGAAATAATTCTCTGTACAGTATGTACATACATATGATATGTGTGTTGTTCACTATTAATTTTTATTAAGTATACACTATTTTTCCCACTGGATTGCTTGCAATCTAATAAATTACTATCGTTGCACCATTCAGCACTCAGGATTCCTAGTAATATTGGGAGCTTTCCAGCAAGCGACACAAGTCGACACAAATGTCGTTCTGTCTTTCTTTGCATTCAATGAATAATAAAGACAGAACGACACTTGTGTCGACTTGTGTCGCTTGCTGGAAAGCTCCCTTAGTAAATCGCAAGCAATCCAGCAGGAAAAATAGCATCGTCTGCAGCGGGCTTTAGACTTACAAATTTAGTTTTAGTGATGCCATATTGTTCTTTAATTTAGCCGGAATAGTAAGCTGCTTTCGATCTGTATACGTGAGCTATTTAATTTATATATTACACAAATGTTTCCACGAAACAGACAATTTTAAGTGCAAAAGGTGCAAAAGTGCAGAAACACTCCAGCATCCCCTATCGCAAGCAATCCAGCAGGAAAAATAGCATTGTCTGCAGCGGGTTTTAATACAAGTGTTTTGGCGAAAGAGTACGAAACTGATGAAACTTAAAATGAAAATCATTTAAAAATTACTGACTGTATCCCACAATGAATCATAAAATGTATTTTACGCATTTCAACCCAGACAGCACCTATAAATATCCCATGGATATCCGTTTCGTGTCCATTTCATGTCGGAATATCCGTGAACTTTATAAAACATCCATAAGATGTCCATTTGTGGACACATTTTGAATATCTCAAAATGGGCATTTTTGAATGTACTCATAGTTCAGAAATTGGACCCCCTCCCCCCCATTAATGGATGTGTCTCTATACGCCATATTGTATGCGTCATTTCCAATAGCGCCGTGAACATAGGAATAGCGCTGATGTCGCTTTCTTTCCTGTTCGTTTCATGGTGATGATAGGTGATAATACCAACACGCGATTTTAATCTAAGGTAATCTTTCGTTTATTTGCAATATTACTATAAAATAACGCAATATATAGTTTGTAAAGATAAGTGCACAAACAATTTTAATAATATTTTTAGTATTTCTATCGTACTTAATGAGAAAACCGTTTCACAAGGTTTTCAGGTTATAATATGCATTTACAAAGTCGCTTAAGAAATATAAGAATATAATAAATTCTCACATCGAGGATATTAATATATCATGAATCTTTCCCTTGAATATTGAATTGCTGTTGTGTGTTGTGTGCAATTGAATATAAAAATTGAAGTGCTAAAAATATTATTAAACTTGCAGTTTGCGGACATATAATTCCGTAAGGAGGTAAAACGTAAGCGTAAGAAAATCAACAGGTTGGATTTGCTACTGCTTGCGTCATTGCCTTACGTTCTCGACTGTGATTGGTCGATTTTCTTATGCTTGCGTTTTACGTCCTTATGGAATTTTATGTGTGAAGGCCTTTACACAATGCCAAGCAACAGGCAATAGGAATAGGGAATAGAATTTTCGACGCGTTGGATTCGTCGGAAATTTTCTTCCAACCAATCCAACGCGTCAGAAATTCTATTCCCTATTCCTATTGCCTGTTGCCTGGCAATGTGTGATAGGCTTTATTGGTTCCGCCATTTTGCGTCAAACCAATCAAACGGAGAATATTTCTTGCCAGACTCTTAGTCCCAGTCTACAATAGATGATTTAAGCTCTAAGCTTTAAGAAATTGGCCAATCCCGGTCAAGTATGAGTAGAATGCGCGACTGTGATTAGTCAATTTCTTAAGGCTTAGGGCTTAAATCTCTATTGTAGACTGGGACTTACTACAGAGACTCTAGGACCGGTATTCATAGTCAGATCTTATATTCAAGACCGTCTTAAGATCATCTCTAGATACTCCGCAACCAATCAAATGTTCCATACAGCATCTTTAGATAAATTCAAGACGGTCTTGAATATAAGATCCGACTATGAATACCGGCCTAGAGGCTTGTTTTCTATTGCTGCACTGGTGAACTAGTGCAGTAAGCTAGAATGAGAAAAAATATACTTGTCCTACTCTAACTTATTGCACTAGTTCACCAGTGCAGCAACAGAAAACAAGCCTAATATCAAACTACACATACCCCATATACAACTTTTCTCTCATTGGCTGCACGACCAAAATGTCGGATGCGCAGAAGGAATCGACGCAAAGTCGAAACAAATGATGGCGTAGTCCTAGATAAAGGGGAGCTGACT
>NW_011967242.1:1584999-1604033 GCF_000949405.1 Vollenhovia emeryi | reverse complement strand
TTACTGACTTTACTGGCGTGCGAAAAACGCAGCACCAGTAATTTTCATTGCTACCAACTATACCGTTTTCACTGGCAGTAACTAAATCCATTTTCGAACACATCCTCAGTAATAGTTAGGGCTAGGGTTAGGTTTGGTTATTTCTGCCAGGTTACATCTCGATGTCTTTAAGAATGCAGCTATAGTTCCGGCAGTTCGGAGAATCGTTAACGCTCGTGTGTTCTTTGCGATCGCACCTCTCGTATTTCCCATCTTCTCTCCCTTTCTCTTCGACGCTCGATTGTATATCCTCGTCTCGTCTCAATAGCGCGCCGATAGCTAAGCGTAGGACCGTAGGACTGGAAAAAAGCAGCCTAGATACTCATTTATATTTCATGACATCCGCTCGATACAGATGTGCGGATAACTGCCAGCGGGGCGAGATACGCGGAAGCGCGGGCGAGAGAGCGGCGGACTTGCCGTATTGAACCAGCTTTGAGGTCGAACGCCGACTCTGCTAGAGGAAGACCACGAACGAGGCGGAAGGCGAGAGACCGCGCGGTGGACGCCGTCCTTGCGGTCTGTTTTCGAACGCGGGGCCGACGAACGGTAAGAATCAAGAGCTGCCTCTCGCAAACAATCGAAGACGCGCGCTCCGCGGCGCCGTGCGTAGCGCGTAGCGTGCCGCCGCTGCCGTTCGCCGCACGCCAATTATTCCGTAAACTTCTCTCGCCTTGCCCAGTCACCGCGTTACGTCATACGCGCGGTCGCGTAGTTGATAACGCGGCCCAAAGGCGACGGGTCGTCCTCCCGCAAGTGTCATTCCGCTCGACCTCGCGTTTCCGCACCAACCTGCAGCCATGGGCGATTCCTCGGGTAAATGTCTCAAGCTGTGCGACCGCACGCCGATCTCGAACGGGACGGAAAATGCTTATTTATCGGCACAACCGTGCGCGATAATAAGCAATCGTTCACGGCACTTTCCGCTGTATGCAATTGGACGTATTTTTATTTTCTTTTTTTTTTAAATATAGGAGTTCCTGTCGAAGTTATGAGCAAGGAGACAGCTTTGGAGAAGATAGCGGATGAATGCGTGGAAGTGGAGACACCCGAGACGACAAAGGACTCGCAGGCGGAAGTTACGACTTGTCCAGAGGTTGCTAGTGTGACGCGGCAAGTTTCCGAGACTGCTGGTAAGATGTAACAGTTCTTACGATCGACAACCACCTTTTAGCAAAGATATTGTAATCTGTAATCACTCAAATATTGTATCGTAATCTGAGAAATGGATAATAATTTGGCTCACAATTTGTGAGAACAGTGTTCACCATGGTGAATCTTGCAATGCTGGAAGCAGAAATTCACACGTGTAACATTTCTCGCGCAACGTTTATTATATTGCAGGTGACGTAAAATCCCATGATAATAACGCAGAGAAATCTCTGATAGGGATGGAGTGTGAACCGGAATTGAACGATGACGCCGATTTCACTGTTGACATCTGCTTAGATCAGTTTGATGGACAGAAGGAGATAACGGACGAAGATGTGATGGATCATTTGGATGTAATAGAAAACATTGAATTGGATCCTGAAACCTTCGGTGTGGATGAGTGTATGAAGGAAACTGATGAATCAGAATTGTTTCCCAAAGAAGTAACAGAGCAGGAGCCAGATAAAGGTGAAGCGGCACTGCCCGAAGAAGAAGAAAATGAAGAAGAAGAAGAAGACAACAAGTGGTACGAAAAGAAGGTAAATCTCTTCTTTTTTTTAACTGAATGTGTTTGCAAGACAAAGGTGCACTACTGTGCGTGAAAAAATCTTCTTTCAGCTTGCAGAGAAAGATGCTCTTTTAAGAGATAGACTGTCAAAGTTAGCTCGAGTGTTAACAGTT
Source organism: Vollenhovia emeryi (assembly GCF_000949405.1). Classification (NCBI taxonomy): domain Eukaryota; kingdom Metazoa; phylum Arthropoda; class Insecta; order Hymenoptera; family Formicidae; genus Vollenhovia; species Vollenhovia emeryi. The sequence continues at coordinate 1,602,161 of NW_011967242.1, read as the reverse complement.
TCTTATCCTTCTTATGAGAAATGGCTAGAAAGAATAGAGAAGATAGAAGGATCGCCCATATGTAAAATAGATTCGATCCGACGTTGCTCATTAAAGAAACCAATCCATACCAATCGATGGAAATTTCAGTGTAAGTGCAAAAAGTAATGTCTTGAAATTTTTTACTATTTTGTACACTTTATTTTATAAGTATATTTGCATATCTTCAAAGAAAGCACTCGTTGCAAAAATTGGTAAGTTTGGACATTAGATAGTGATTATTTAGTTAATTTCTTATATTTTTTTAATTTCAGAATTCATAGTTTATGTATTTAACACATTACTAATGTTCACATTTATCGAGATCGTTACAATAAAATAATTTTTGCAGGAAATGACAAGTTTATAATATATTTAGTTTAAGCTGGCATATAAATAACAATTTTGTTTTTTTATATATCTGTATATTGCAAATATAAATATCAATCTACATAGTAATACATCTAATGTAATGTGTATGTTTGTGTAGGTAAGAAAAGAAATGTAGAGGAGTCTCTAAAACAAGAAGATAATAGTTTCAAAACAATGTGGTACCTCGAACAAATTGGAATAGGGGGTGCTAATGTCGATAATACAAGTGAATTACCATCTTTTGTATTAAAGGCAATCAAGGTAAAGTTGCACAAAATTTATTCATTTTTTTATTTATAGCTTTTATTTAAAGTTAAGATTAAACAAAAACTTGATTAATCTATACTTTCTATATATGAATGCAATTTACATTTATTTACAAAATATTGGCAAAATACTTGGCTCTTAAAACACAGTCGTAAGCATCTTCTATCGTGTAAAAACTGGATGCAAACTGAATAATGCACAATAATGTCAAATATATGTAAGACAGAAAATAGAAATAGTATCATTCAATAGGAAGAGCATATTCTGTCTTTTAAATCTACGTTATATGTACATATGTATATATACTGTAAAAGAACTAAAACATTTATTTGTGTTGAAAGTACCGTACTCAGTTTTAATAGTCGTATAAAAAATTTTACATTATAACAAAACGCATTTCAATGGTGATATATCAAATTTGTATTATACAGGGTTTGTCAAAAGTGTGGAAACCCCTAAATAATTTTTGTAAAAATGAAAATCTCAAAAGACGGTAAAACACGTATTTTGATATTTTCATTTTTACAAAAATTATTTAGGGGTTTCCACACTTTTGACAAACCCTGTATACTATCAAAGTATATAATATTAATAATCATATATGAGTAAAAAAAGTGAAAGCTTTTGCAAATCTAATTGCAATAGAATAATTGCATTTATGATTGAAAATAGAGCAATAAAGCAAATAAAGAAATGTGCATATAATTAATCGTATATGTGCATAAAGAGAATATGCATAAGAGAAAAAAAAGAAAGAGAACATGTATAAATTTAATTTGTTTATTGCTATAAGTGCAATACAACAAATGCACTTGGTAGAAATTACCATTATGTGGGATACACAACGTTCTTTCAATGAGAGAGAAGAAAACAATATACATATAAAAAAAATTATAAATAAATACTAAGAAGTATAAATATTGAAAAAAGTATACATATAAAAAAGATGTACAATATTTATCTGATATTACCATAAACCAAAAAGTACAACGAAATACTGTAATTGCCATTATGTGGGATATACAATGTTCTTTCAATGTGTGTGTTTGTGTGAACAGGGATATATAAAAAATATAAAAATTATAAATAAATATTTAAAGATGCATATAAAATATGTACAAAAGTATTTATTTAATATTACCACACACCAAAGGTACAACGAATCAAATACACCTCTTGATACTTACACTATTTTGTCATAGATAAGAATTAATTTGTTTTTAAAAAGAACGCGAAAAATACGACTATTTATACATGTGACACGTATGATCAGAATTATTTGTACGATAACACAAATAATGTCTGGTGGTTGAAGATAGTCAATTACGACTAAATCAAATATGTAATTTGGAAAATGTTATGCTTTAAATAACTCTACAATATGATATAAATAATAAACATAAAATATAAACATAATTATGCAAACCGATACAGTTATCTGATATATGCACATTTAATTTCTATTATATAGATTATATAATTTTTAATATTATATAGATTATATATATAATCTATATGATATTATATGTACATATATACAACAATATATATGTATAATGTACAGCACATACATGTTGTATATGTGTACGTATGTATATAAAAATTAGCTTAAATGTAAGAAAGTGCAATTTATTAGATAACTTGTATTAAGAGCAAGGATTGTGTCAGAGTTGTAATACCGATGATGATTATTGGTAGATATTTGAAGATTTTCTTCAAACAACTATAACTCCAACTGAAGACACTTCTAATGAAAATCCATCGAGTGACACACCAATGGACATTGACACAAGGAAAGGTGTAGATCAAGATAACAAACAACAATGGTTGTATTTGTTAGTACGTTGCAATAGCAAGGATGAACTCATGCTTTTTGCAACTGGGAAAAATATTAGTCAAAGCGTTACGGATCGTTTGAAGCAGACATTTGAGTCTGGTCCTGGGAAGAATTGTAACGTCAAATCTCTCTATTGCAAATCGTTGAACAAGTAAGAGCCCAGATAAAAGAAAAAAAACAAGATAAACTATGCTTTAAATAGCAGAAATTTGCATATCTCTGCATTCGTTTCAGACGCGATGATAAAATTGTTACAACATTCTTAGTGGGGGCAGAAGCTTTAGACGAAATGGTGGGTAATCTAAAAGTGCAGCTCGCGCCAAAGACAAACTTTTGGTGCAACGCTGCCGGTGCGTGGAATGTAGCTAAAGCAGTTGCGGACATGCTTGAACCTACACAAAAGATTACAGTACTTGAAATCGGTTGTGGAATTGGTGTAATTGGGCTTACAATAGCATCTGTAAGTATTTGCGTAACTTGCATAAAAAAAATTGTGTAAGTAAACGCATTATTAAACAACTTGAGACGTATTGACATATTACTCTAACATCACGCGTTATGTGTATACATAAACGCAATATTAAACAAATTAATGGAACGAGTAATATACTATCATTGCATTATAACAGAAATGTCGAGAAGTGATAGGAGTTGATTCACCTTCGGAAATAGAAGAAGCTGAAATGACGAGCGAGATGAACAACATATACAATGCATCGTTCATAATGGGATCCCCATCTGAAGTTGTACAAAAATTAGATTCTGCGCGTGATTTACACAATAAAAATCGTATGACTTACTGCATAGTCAATACGGGCACCAATATGGGTAGAGGTACGCAAAATCGAATTTTGTTAGTCGTTAATATATTATTAGTTTCATTTGACGATTAATCAATAGTATCAATTTAGCATTCCGGTCCACAACGTACCTTATGATAATAAAACTCTAAAATTATGGTATCTTTTAGCTATTGAAGTAATGACATGCTTAAGAAAAATCAGTTCCCTTCGTCGTATTGTAATGGTCACTACGTTGACAAAACAATCAGTTCGAGCGATATTAGAACTTGGACGGCCTATAGAAAGTGGGCTCGGTCATCCGTTCATGCCAATTCGAGCATGTGTCGTCGATACATTGCCTACTGGACCTCATTTCGAGGTGGTTATTCTAATGGAACGTAGGCTCATGCACAGGCTTACGCAGCCGTGGTTTATCAAGATGCTGGAAGAAGAAGGCAAGTCATTGGCTAAGCTTAACGCTAGAGCAAACACTAAGACTTTGGAAAAAATGATCGATAATGACAAAACTGAAGATGCGAATGTACAATTAAGAAAGAATCCATTAGCGAAACCCGAACTTGTGGAAAAAGTGACATTTGCAAAAAAGACAACCAAAGCGGTGAAAAGCGGTTCACCGGTGAAAGGTAAAATAAGATTAAAACGGGATCACTCGCCCGAAGTAATAGAAATAAAGAAAGTGCCTAAGAAAATCGATATGTTTGGACCTAAATTAGGGCAACAGGGTAAGTTTGGTGATACAAAATAGACGTTATATGAAGTTGTTATATGCGCACATCTAATGAATGTTTTTTTTTATTAATCAGATTTTACAGCTAAGAAAAAGAATTGGCTTCATGAAAACCCCACGCTTCGCATCAATCCATTATTCGAGAAAAAACGGGAGAACAAAGAGGTTGATTTACGAGAAAAATTGTTGAGTAACCGAATTGACACAGATCTAATACAGAAGGTGAATGAAAGTCGTGAAATTCTTGAAGCAGCCAAAGAAAAGTTAAGCGGTCCATCTCCCACGGTTGACGCAACGACCGCTAAGGAATTAAAAAATGTCTTAAGTTTGGTTCTCGATCAAACCAATAAATTTCAAACTCATTTGCCGCGCTCAGTGTGGGATCGTATCGCGCCACCTGAGCCTGACGCGAAGAGTCAAGCGAAGAGAGACCTTGATGACGATCCTCTTCTGAAAGGTCGATTTGTACAAGAAACCCGAGCTCAGGATATTGTTATCACGGCGCCGAACAAAGAGTATTTAGAAACCGAGGATCCTAAGCCGAAATTCAAAAAGTATCACAATCTGCAACCGCTAGAGCCAAATATGCTGATGCCGCTTAATATGAAATCGAAAAAATTTAAAGGCAACAGCAATAAATTTGACTTTTCCCAAAAGTCATTTGACAACAGAAATAGACCACAAAATCAAGATTCCTGGAATAGAAATAAGAATTTTGATAGAAATCGGTGGAACGATGGATCTACGAAGAAATCTCCAATGAGAAGGCAGGATGTGTCATTTAGACAACGATCGCCAGATAGATATTCACCAAAGCGTCCCTTACTGTCACCACCGAGACGCCTGAGCTCGCCGCCTAGACGACATCTCTCTTCGGATAGGTCGTATCAACCGCATGACTCTTCGCCACATCGAGAATATTCTCAAAGACGGCAAATGTCGCCAGTAAGGATTATAATAGGGCACAGTAAGATAATATCATCCGACGACAGACATCAAATGTCGCCACCCAGATCATTTTCACCAGTTAATCGAACAATGTCCCCGCCGAGGCGACCAATGTCACCTATGAGACGGCACATGTCGCCGCCGAGGCAACAGTTGTCTCCACCGAGACGACATATGTCTCCGATGGAATATGATCTATCTTCGAGACAGTCTCCGGAAAGAAGACCTATGTCGCCTATTGGCAGAATGATGTCTCCGTCAAGATCAAGAGACATGATTCCACCGCGACATCAGTCGCCTCCCATGAGACACTTTTCGCCGCATCGGGCGTCCCATGTACGTGGTGCCTCGCCTTCAAGGCGACAGCAATCCCCTCCAAGGCGACAGCTATCTCCTCCGAGGCGCCAGAACTCGCCACCAAATAGGTTTGCGGATGAGTGGGACATACCAAGTCGAGGCGCTATTGAACAGAGCAACACTTGGCAACGGTCCGTTAACGAAAGACCGGAAAACGTCTGGCGTGACGAGAGGCAGCCGTCTACGAGCGGAAATTGGCAGACTTTGCCTGATAATGACAGATATCGCAAGTCGGCTAACCAAAACAAGTCCTGGGATGTCAGAGATTCCTCGTCTCATGGAAATTCGTGGAATACAAAGCAGTCGCTTGCAAAGCCCGGCATGAAAGAACCATGGCAGCCTACGGAGCCTAGATGGTCCGTTCCATCCAGATCGGGAACCGGTGGCGACAACTGGAGTCGGGGCAAGGAAAGTTTGGGTGGTCGCAATAAAGAGCAGTGGATGAATACAAACAAGTCGCGATGGGAGCAGCCGCAGTCTAACGATTGGAATCAAGGAGACAAAGAGGATTGGAACGACCTTCCGGAAGATGCGCGGGACCCCTGGGGCGATGAAAGCAATCCTAGCTTGAAGGATAGGTGGCCGAACGTCGATAATCAGGCTACATCGTCCAACAATTGGTCCAGAGAAGCTGACAAGGGGGACCCTTGGGCAAAGCCGAAAGACAATTGGCAGAGCAAGTCGCAAGCATTTCCAGCGAAATCGCTATGCCAAAATATTAATAATTCAAGCATGAACGACTCGCGCTGGTTACCACCTATAAATGATATGAATAAGAAGGTGTCATCCAATTGGCAAGGAGGGACTAACGTTGGAACCAACGCTGGAACCAATGCTGGAACCAACGCTGGAACCAACGTTGGAACCAATGTTGGATGGCAATCAAACTATGGTTTTCAGTCCCAGCGATCCTTTATGCCCAATTTGTATAAGGATCGACGTTAGATGAAACATTAGATAAGATATTTTGATGTTACTCAAAGTAATAATAGCTTATCACTTCATCGTTTTGGTTTATCAAACAACACACATATGTTTTTCGGATATGTAGTAAGAAGTTCAGACAGAAAAGTTATGTGATACATAAAGTATAAGTCGAATAAAGTTATATATTGCAGAATATGTTAAAATATCTATCCGTTATTGTGATTTATGTTGTAATTTTCATTTAAAAAAACTTTGTTTATTGTGTTTCCGTTCTTGTTTCAAGTGATATTCATATGACATAATGAAGTTATTAACACACGGAAAGAAAAATGTAGTTGCCGTAGCTAATAACTGCTTGTGGCAACTAAATTTCAGTTGTAAAATATGGACAGCTAATATTTAGTTGTGATAGCTAAATATTTTGCTACTGTGCCTATTGTATTAGATGCGATAGCAAACCGTTTACTGTGGTTTAGAAATTTATAGTTATGGCAGCAAAATATTTCAAGCAAACCATGATTAGCTATGGTAGCGAAATTTTTCTTTTCAGTGCAGACTATGCTGTTTCTTTCACACAAACTTGATCGATTAACTGCATTACTTTCGCAACGAGAGAATAAAGAATACACTACATGCATGTGGCGTATTGTATATACATAACTTTACATGTGTTAAGCTGATAAATATTATGTACGTAATAACAACCGATAGTATCTTTCATTGAAGCGTTTTCTATAAGTTTACGTTTAAGCTAAATTAAACATTACATATATTTCATATCCGAAAATTTTTAAAAGTTATGTGTATTATTATATTTAGAAATTTATATGAATAACAGTGTTTATTTTTTTTAATGAAAATGTATCGATGCGAGAGATTAAATAAAGTTCTATAAAGAGGATCGTTCGTTACAAACTGAACATACGATGAAAATATACAAAAATTGTATCGGTTCTGTATTAAATATTTTACACTCTCTGAAGATCCGAGAAATTTATGTCTTCGGATAGCTTTTGCGCATATAAATGTACATGTACGTACGTTAAGTGTCCTTTAATTTGCGTATAGAAGCAAGTTTCGTTTCGTACACATATATGTAACTTTTAGCTGCCACAATCGATCGCGCTGTTTCTGTGCCGCGAGAGAAGCCAGACTGTTAATTCAACTTTGTTCGATCGCAATGTTTCGCGGAAACGGACAACTTTCTTGTTGCCGCTAATATGTAAACATTGTATCTGTACGATGACGATCGATTGCATGCACGCGATATTACACAACTGTTGTACAATTCTAGTCGCAGCTGAGCGCACCGAGTTGTATTGTACAATACAATTTGTATTCAGCAGAAACAACAGTTGTGCAATTGTTGAGCGGCGAGCGAGCGCGATTGGTCGTGGCCGCCGGATCCAGCGAATCAGCCTCAGTTACGGCCGCCGCTCGACTCGCGGCGTCTCGTGCTTCTGCTAAACGTATCCGGGCGGGTGGATATGTTTTATGCGGAAATAATAAATTCGTAGAGTTTCTGGGGACCGTCTCGCAATTTGGAGCTCCGTTCCGGCGATAACGACGAGAGATGTTGCTGTCGAAGGTACGAAGCTTGAATGAGAACCAACGCGAGAGGTGCGATTGAGGTTAAGTGTAACCGTGTTCACGTTCCCTTAGATACCGCTTCTCCTCAGAAATGCCACCGTCGTGCAACACGGACCGGCGTGTCCCGGTGGTCTCGCGCGAGGATGTCTACGAAACGCACCCGCCGTGACACTTTGCACGTCGACGCAACGAGAGCAGGACGAGCAGCAGCGGGACTCGACGACGAAAGAGCTCGTTCTTTCGATAAACACGGTAAATTCTGCGAGAAGTCGTCGCCGTTTGCTCTATTGATTCGCTCCAACGTGTTCGCGCGTTAACGGACCGCTCGTGTTTACAGGCCACGCCGGACAAGTTGTACAAAAAAGTCGAGGTCGAGGTCAGAGGGAACGACCGAGCCGTGTTGAAAAGCTACGGAGAATTCGCAGTGATGGCCGCGGGCCACTTGAATATCAACGTAGGCAGAAAGTAAGTTTCTGCGGTTACACCCGAGTTGACGCCTTGGCTGATAGCGAACACGGTTGCTTGCCCTAGTGTGCACTGAGTGCACGCTAAAGCTTGTTTACAGTCGATTCTTATGTTTAGAGATCGTCTTGAATATCTCTTGAAACATTTCTTGGCTGGTAAAATGATTTGCATCCATACGAATCACTAGCTAAGTACTCTTTAAGGGCCTGAACAGAATGGCTGTCTTATACTCTGAAGACAGCCTTAAGACAATGTTTTAGGTTTCAAGCCTTTGTCTTGAGGTAGTGCACAATAATTATCTTATGTCTTAAGGGTATAGGACAGCCAGTCTGCTCAGGCCCTTAGTGCGCACTCGGTGCGCACTAGTGCAAGCAATCGATTTCGCTGTAACTGGACGATATCTTGAAACGTATTCTTACGTTCACAGCACGGCGCCGCACAAAGCGATCCACGAGCGCTGGACGGTGCTGAAGTCCGCGCACGTTCATAAAAAGCACCGCGTACAGTACGAGTTCAGGACTTACTATCGCTACCTGGACTTTTTAAAATTGACCGGGTCGACGGCGGACACTTTTCTAGAGTATCTTCAGAGAAACCTGCCCGAAGGGGTGGCGATGAAAGTGACAAAGGTCAGAGGGTCTCTCGTGATAAGAAAATTAAAAAGATTCAAAATTAAATTTACATCTGGTTTGAACAATGAATGAAATTCTAGTGTGAAAACACAAATACGCAGTAATAAAGGAGTAAAAGCCAAGACAGGATGTTATAGCGAATTCGGCAGGTTGCACACTAAGGCTTGTTTACAGTCAATTCCTATATTTAAGAATTGTCTTAAATATTAGGTGGTAAACTTAGTTTCCGCGGTGTTTTTTGTTTAACAAACTCATTTATTTCGATATCAAAAGCAAAAATTCATTAATCAAAGTATTTGCCCTCGCTAGCTATACATTTTTCTGTGCACTCAGTGCGCGCTAGTGCAAGCTGCCGAATTCGTTACTGGTGTCTAAATAATTTTTATTTTAAGTCTATTGCGAAAAATAATATCTCAGCTTGAACCTGGACTAGGGTATTCGGTGGATTGGTGAGACACCCCCTAGCTGAAATATTATTTTTCGCAAGACTTAAAATAAAAATGATTTAGACACTAACGTCCTGTCTTGGCTCTTGCTCCTTTATTACTTCGTCTTTACATATGATTTATCAGGGAATTCTTGCTTGCAGATTGAAATGGAGAAGTTGCCCGAGAGCATAGCTGCGATGTGCAACACGTAGCTACAGTCTGTAACTATAAATAATTGTTTCCATAATCCATATTGTAGATAATTTGTCGATATAAACTGTAAAAAGAATGTGTTTGAAGTCTCTTTATTTGACGCAGTATTTAGTTGTCGGGAGTTTTTATACGATTAGAAAAACAATCTTGCTTCGAGAGGCCGCGGTTATCGCAAATAATTGATGGTCTGTGATAATGCAGGATCGATAAATTATTCCAAAAGGTTGTGCGCACGCTTAAATGATGTGCGGCATAAAAGTTTCTTCGGTATTGTTACAGATAATCGTGCATTACGCAGTCACGCCGATGCGCGATAGAGTCTGCGGCAGCATAAATTGAATGTTAGGTGGCAGATTTGATAATTATTACATGCGGCGACGATTCGATCTTTCTGCCGGACACGTTGCGCGCGAGTTCCGGCAGCGGGCTCTTCTTCTTGAAAGCCGGCGGTCTGTCCTGTGGCATGTCGATGTTCACGGTCTTGAGGGGTGTGTCTACGAAATGTTTGCCCGTGATCCGACGTGCGTGCCCGGTACCGCGTCTCCTCATGTGAGTCATACGTCGGTAAACGCCGCTCGAAATTTGCTTGGAAGCTTCGGACTGAATGGCGTCGATCGGGGAGCCTTTTTCTTGCGATTGCGCCGAGTCCTCGGCTCTACGCGAGCTAGCGCCGACCTCCTCATTCCTGTGCCTTCTAATTAATTCCGCGGTAGCTGTACATCTGTGCAGTATATATTCGTTATCTGAAATCAGATTTTTACACAAATGTGTACAATAATTATCTAATTCTTACGTAATTGTGCGTCAAGCGGATTTCACCAACGGCAATATATACGTTCTCAGCCAAGTTTTTCAATTATTCAATTGCATTGTGAGATATGCCGTTGATAATAACTATTAATATTTAAAACATTCATTCTCAATGACATCTAAATATGTACGTATTCTTGTTGAAGCTTGCGTACAACAGGTAATAAATCGATGTCGCGCATACACGCACTAGCTAAGCAACGCATCTGAAAGATGCAAAGAGAATTTAAGATATAGCGTTCGTCTTTTGTAAATAGAATTGAAAAGATATTTATCCTTTAAAATTGATTTGAAATATCTTTGAGATTTTAATTTAGATTCAGATTTTCGCATTTTGAACGTACGTTCATTCTGACCTACCGTAGCGGAAATACACATCCATTGATTAAGGACGTATTTACATAGTCCCGGGCAATTGGGATCATTTATATCTCGTAGACCCAAGATTATATACATTTCATAAAAATTATGTTATAAAATCACTTACTCGATCGCCTTGAGCGATGATGATAATCCGCCAGAGAGTCAGTGGCCGAAACGAGGACGACTAAAATAACAATCACCTTTCCCAGTGTCATTATCTGTCACGAGGTCTCCGTAGGTGACTACCGACTTACTGACTCAGGTCGAGACAAAGTGCGCGAAGTTAACGCACATTTAGCAGAGCTGATCGCGAGCTAGAACAGTTTGAATTGTCTGCCGACCGCGGGAGAGGAAACCGTGGTGGCTACCGCGGGAGCTACCGATCGACTGTCCGCAAGGGAAAAAGTCCCGCCGCGTAGAAGAGGCCGCAAAAACGAGACCGGACAAGACGCCAAAGCCGAACTGAGGTCGTTCGACTTTTGTCGAGATTTTATGCCACGGTAGAATAGCACACGTGCGCGCCGTAGACGTTAAATTAATCGGATCCGGCCGGAGCATCAGTCGCGATACCACGAAGCAGACGGAAGAAACCGCACGACGATCCTTTTTTCTTGTTTCCAATGTTAACCGAGGTAAACCGGTTTGAATGATGGGCCAGGTCGAAAGTCGGCATTGTGCTTTACCCGTCATTTACTGTGTGTGTTTTTTTTACCCGATTTCCTTCTGCATTGTTTAAGAAAGCGTTTTTCTCCGGTGGGTCTCTACCGTGCGGTCTTGGAAGCGGATTTCTTTTTTTCAAACTTTCGAAGCTCCGCGGCCCGAAGAAAACGAAACTGCCGAGTAAAGTCGAGCCTGATCACGGGGATGGCCTTGACAGTCGTCACACACTTACCATAATGTATCAAGTCTGGCACGGTATTTTTAGCTGCGAGCTATGCACGTTGCCGCATTCCATGTAATGATGTAATATATCATTGGAATAAGCACCCGAGGCGATTGTTGTTTTATTATACAATCTTGTATTTCTATTCGGTTACCATACAGAAAATGTTAAGATCGAGAAGTAGCTGTTACATTAGGAAAAAGCAAAAGCGCGGAGGTAGAGCGTAGTGACGCATAGAGCGAATACGATCGATGGTACCGTCTGTCCCTGTAGCCTTTCCTATGTGGAAAATGTGTGCCCTTGGCAAACTTCGCGCTGGTTTAAGACATTTTTATGTTCATGTAATGATCGGCAGGAGTATTATCAGAGGGTGATCGTCCGAGCAGCTAATGGCGGCGTCATTAAAGGTAAAACCAGCTCCGGACGACCCTGAATTTCTTTCCGATTTCGCGGGAGCATCGTTCACCCTTTTATAGAAACAGAAGCGGTCCAATTACAGGACTCTAATTGCGTTACGCAGGTAAAAAGGACTTTATGCATCTGCCCGAGTGGAGATTCCAAGTGCAATAACATCGCGGGCAACGCTGTAATCTTCTGCCATTATTGAATCAGAAGTAAATCGATTTGCCAATTTTTGCTGACGACTCACTTCTTCATGTTCACATGGGCAATTAAGTGCCTATGCGCACGACGTAATTGTCATGCTAAAGAGATTCGATCTGTCACTCCAACAATACAAATGATTAAAAAAAAAAAAGAAAATGTTGGATATGAATTGAAGAAAATGAATTATGCACGCGTGTTAGCGTTGATTCAAAGAGCCCACACTTTGACGTAGTCTATTACAAAAGCAGTCTTATTGCTATCGTCTCTTCTCCAGCTTGGCAGCCAATGGTTCCGAGAGTTCCAGAAATTCAGCATTGCCTGCAAGCCAAGAATCGGCGCTTCAGTGTTTAAACAAAAAAACAGATGCTCATTTTTCGTGAGAATGCTTATTTTGTGAACGAAAATACGAAGTTACCGAGATATGTTGAATTGTCCACTAGACAATTTGATTTAAAAGAATCACAAATAACATTAAAATGCGTCTATACCTTAGCGTCCACGTTTCTCCATGGTTTTCGTATTCCGGAACTGAGCGTGCCATCCGGAAATACACGTATTCCACCCACGCCGATACCGAGAGTGATAAAGAACTATTGAAAAGAACATAAGTATCCAATTTCAAAAACTGATATATCAACTAATTAACTAATGTGTATCATGTATAGAGGTGTGACATTTTGATGTTATCTTTATACGCAAAATATCAGGAAGTTTTGAATGTCATTTCTTTACATTTTGGAGTCCCCCAACTTCGTTTTAACACGTTTTTAAAACGCAAAGTCTGGAAAAACGAAACGCAAAAAATGCCAAAAATAACATAAAAATGTCACGCCTCTAATTATGTATAAGGTGTAACGTAAAAAATTTTCTCTTGGTAGAATTACAACGCTTGCTTGCTACGAGGAGTTACATGGATACCATTTTACCGTAACAGAAATTACGGTACACCGAAATGTTACCTCTTGGTCGAACGGGGCGGCTTTTCTGTCTGCGTGAGGACCACTTAGCCATCCCTCGTCATCAGGACTTATTCGGCCCAGTTCTTCGCCGTCGATCAAAAACGTGAAACCATTGCTGGTCCAGATCGTCGTGTACACGTGGAAATCCTGCGCCCACCGTTGCCCAAATTCGTTTACTTTCGTGACGAGTATTTCCCGGACCGTATTAGGGCTCGCGCCTACTCTCACGCCAAAATCCAATCTTCTAGTGTCATAGATCTTTGAAACGTCCGTGGCATTCACCAGATTCTCATTGCCGCGCGCCAATCCCAGAAGAACGCGGCCGCTAGCGTAGTTCGCGCCGTAGGTAGAGTATCGTGGCTCAAGCCACATCTCTGATAAAATTATTCGAGACATATTCACAACTTCTCTCTTACATAGTTTGTTTCCACGAAAATATTTGAATAAGAAAACGGGATACTTTTAACAGCGCGCCAGAAATATTCCATTAATATCCACTGTATACAATTATGACTAAATATATCCTCGTGAGAATTTTTTTGCTTCGTATCTTTCTGGTGAAACGTGGCATTATAGACCAAGTGGTTCAATAACCATTCTAAATCTTTTCCAAAAAATTTAATTAAGTTTAAATAATACTTATCGGCTGGACCAGAATGAGCATTGAGGCACAAAAGCCAAAAATTGCGTAAAGTCGAGATACGACCTTGCGAAAGAGATCAGTCGTTATTATTGTTGGACAAAGTTATGTTAGAGAAAGCTGGTCAAAACTTTTTGCAAAAAATTGGCGAGAGTAATGAAAATTCTTTTGGCATAGTATCGTGTAAATTAGTCCAAGGACATAAATTGAAGCAATTTACAATCAAATACAATAACATGCCAGTATAGTTAAAATTGCTAACTTATATTCTTTGTAGTTAATTGCGAATAAAAGATATGTAAATTGCCTTATACTGTGTGTCTCGTTCAGATGAGTTTACATGGTGCTGTACACCCAACCGTATTATATTGCATAACACTGTTTAGTTTAACGATTATACGTCTTGCTCGCAATAAACAAATTGCATCCAATTAGTATACAGTACCGGGGTATATCCAATCGCCCTGGGGAAACTTCGCGCGCATTTCGACCTTCCCGTATCGCAGAACGAAACGTTCCTTCGTGGTGAGACGCGCGGATATAACGGGTGGCAGAATGCTGTAGGCTAACGCCTGCCGTGTACATTCAAAGTCAATCGTGCTTGTGCATCTGCAAATGGATAAACTGTGAGTAAAAGGAGATGTGTAGGAATTTTATTTACTCATATTTACCCATTAAGTTGCAATCTTCCGTACGCGGTCGCGTTCTCGCCGTAATAATCTTCCAGTATAATTGGCCTGATGAATAATTTACCGTCATGTACTTGCACAAGTTTCTCATGATTCTGATTGTGATATACGCAGAATTCGTAGTCCTAATTCCAACACAATCAACTTTATCGAATGAAAAGTGAAATTATGTGCGCCTTGATGGAAGTATTTTATTGAAAATATTTATAATGAAGTTTTACTGAATTGTATTTGATGATCTATCAATTTATCCCATTTCATTATTATTTTATCTATATTTTAGTAAAGAATTATTTCAAAAATTTTTTATTAAGAAGTAATACAGTTACTTAATTCCATAATATTTAAAATATTTCGTAACTTTTTTTAGTCTTTTTCAACAGATGCACTTTAATTTTTTGTATTTCACGGTATAATTTCATAAGAAAAATAAAGATTTACTTTGAGATACATTCCATAATTCTTCAAAAACTTTTATTCCATTCCTAGTACTTTCAGCAATTAAATATTTCCGTCAAGATGAATGTGCTCACATTTTTATATGGCTACACATATGTATATATTTTATTCCATATATGTAGAGGAAAGTCCTCTATTATGAGTTAGCAGGTTTTCAACATCAAAATTCAAACGGAAATCTTTGTTCACAACGATTGCACGATCTAACAATGAATTTTCCACTAAACAGATTTCACTCCAAGGACAACAAATTCACGATGAAACCAATAAATGATGCCTATTAATTTAGCAAAAATCCTGCTATCTCATATTAGGGGGACTTTCCTCAACATTTTTACGGATGTATTGATTTTATTATTGCGTTTCGTACAATTCTGTAATGAATAATAGACTCAGAACACCCACCGGATCTAATGGCATCTTTATCTCGCGTTTCCACAATGACTCGTTAAAAGAATCGAAATCGTCTTTGAGCAATAATCGGCCCTCAGCCGGAATTTCATAATGTGAAGAACTCTCTGTAGTTTCTTGACTGTCAACCGCTTGATTTTCCGTCGCTGTTGTTAATCCGAAGTATCATATATATATATGTATAATAATAATTTACCGTTATGTTTATTGGCGAGTCAGAAAGAAATTGCGTATTTATGCAAATAGTCTTACGAGAATATGTCCATCTCTGGTCGTTCTTCCTGTGATTAGCCCCGTCCGCTTGCACATAAATCCAGTATCGAAGTACATCTCCATTTTTTATAGTCACGTCCAAATCCTCAAAGGTCCAGCGACCGTCTGTTGCTAAATAGACATCACCGGCGATCTGGCCGTTTTCGTTAGTTCGAATTGCTTTGTTGATGTTGGCGTGAAATCCAAATACTCTTAAACCCGGTGCATCTGTTAACCGCCTCATCGTTAAATATGAAACTAATTCTCTTTCCTATTTTAATCTCCTAATTTAAATATTGCATTTATCGTACGTTTAATATAATTTGTAATTGGATATAATTCATGTTTTTATTAATATTATATTTATATTAATAATATTCTATGTTATTTTTTAGAAATATAATTATGTTAAAGCTTGAAATATTACGAGATACATGTTGAAAGGTTTTAAATTTCTTGCGATTTACATGTTTCAGGTCACACAATCATTAAGGTCACATAATCATTAATCTTTCGATACTGCAATGATAAAAGTATGATAAAAACATGTTTAGCGAGACAGTGTTCCGAGATTAATTCTGTTCGAATGTTCCTCAATAATTTGTTTATACTCCAAGGAATCCCAAAAGTAAATTATTGAAACGAATTATTTCATTATTTACTCTTAACAATAATCAGTATACAAGCATTTTGCAAAATTTCCGAAATGTTCCTTTCCTCGCATATTTTTGCGTATCTACGGATGTAAGAAATATGATAATATTTATACATACATAAAATTCTTGTTTACTGATATATAAATAGAGGGTGTTATACACGAGACACTTTGCAAATAAAAAGGTGAAAGCAAATTAGTTAATTAACATTTCATTTGCAAAACAGCTATGTGTACAGAAGTCAAATAATTTCGATAGATTTCGTATAAAATTGAAGTAAAACAAATATTTGATATGTGTACGGAACAGTACTGTTAGGTTAATAATTAATAGCTAACTATGTCGATAATTTTCATATTATATTCATAATTTATTTGTCCGGAGAGTGTTCAAAGTGTATACATACATTAATATATACATTTTTCTCTAATTAAACACACATACATATAAATACGTGCTTTTAACATTTGAGGAAAATATTTGGCTTTACTGTCGCACTTCGGCAGACCTTTTGGTATTAATTTAATATACATTTATGGCGATTTTGATGCGTATTTATATCACATAGATTATCATAATCAAACTTCTAATGCATATAATTCCAATATAATTTATTGACAAAGAGATTTAAATTCAGCACATCGTCTACCAGATAACTTATTGTTAGTGCTTTTCATATAATTTAGAACAATGATTGTAGAATTTTTACATCATTACATTGTATAATTATGCAAAGTACATTCGATAACACGTGCATCGTACAATGTATTGCGCAACAATGATCATTTCCTCAACAGAATTCAATCGGGCATTTCTTAAATACTGCGTAACTTAAAAACTCATTTTTTTG
>NW_011967242.1:1530382-1584634 GCF_000949405.1 Vollenhovia emeryi | reverse complement strand
GGGGTTGTCGCAATTTTTTCTAAGAAGAAGAAATCTCACCCAGTGAGAAACGACTCGTCGATCGATGTTGAAACAATATCGGATCGACATCGACACCGTTAAATTGCTGTCGAATCGACGTCGAATTTGATGCCAATGTCGAATCATTTCTCACTGGATAGTAGCACAGTGCATGAGCCAAACATTGGTCCAACATTTAGTTGTATAGGGCCAATGTTTAACCAAGGTTTGGTCCATGCACTGTGCTACTAGGGAAGACACTACCCAGCGAGAAATGACCCGTCGATCGGTGTCGAAATGATGTCGAATCGACATTGATACCGGCAAATTGACGTCAATTTGACATCGTTTTGACATTGATCGACGAATATTATTTGCCACTAGGTATAATGGATCACAATGCTCAAACCTACCGGGTACAGAGACTCGAAGACCTTGCGGCTTCAACACTTCAAAAGTCGGATCTGGCACCACGTAGGGAAACGCCGGCCCCACGAGTGTGCATGCTAGCACGAAAATTAGTCGGATCATCGCACGATCGACTCCGCGGGAGAGCATGTTCGCGATTACCGCTTCTTGACGTTACAGACGCGATATTTATCGAGCACCGAGGTCGCACGGTATTAAAAAAAAAAAACAGAAAAAGAGTGATGCGTGCATGCATCGCGCTTTTAATGATCCACTGATGTGTCTCCTCCACTTTCCTTGCCCCTTCCTTTACACTTTTCTTATTCGTCACGGTCACGTCTCGCTATCTTTGGGATTCCCTCTTCGGACATAGCTGTCATGGATCTTGAATCATCCAAAATACCCGTGAAAGCAAAAATATCTCCGGTCATTGTCCACATTTTCAGATATTGATTATTTGCAATTGCATAAAAAATAATATGTGAAGATGATATACATATAATTAGACATATATTACAAGTATACATCAAACATATAATTAGATGTAATAATTTCATATATCTCAGTGAGAAATGACTTGTTGGCCGACGCCGATCAATAAGTCATTTCTCGCTGGGATAATTAAAAAGAAAAAGGAAGAGAAGCGCTGAAGAGCACAAACGGTTCAGCCGTAAAGAATAAACCTCTGTTGTCGTCACCTATTCCAAATGGCCACAATTGTTAATGTTTTTCAGCCTTTGCCACTGAACCTGGTGGAAATATTTTCTACTGAAAATTAATGAAATTTTGCTGAAATGCATTTGAACATCGGATCCTGAGACATGTCAACAAATACACCATTTTGCATGTCTGCCGGCCTTCCGCTCCTCCGTGTGCTTATTCGCTCAGACCTTTTTTTAATTACACGATAATTATTACGAATTTTGCAAAATATTTATATAACTCTTCTTCTCAGTTTGATCCAATCTACCATAATTTCTGGAATGGTGATAAACGAATCTGGAAGTAAAAGTTCAGTGAAAAATTATTTAAAAAATGTTTTCATTGGAAAGTGGCACAGTTTTCAGTTAGATGCAATTAAAAATTTTCATATCTAATATTTCGAACTCTATTATTTTTCAACGGAAATCCCAGCGTTCTTTAATTCTTTTTATATATTTCACCCCGGCAGAAAAATTGCTCATACATGCGCGTGCATAAACATATAGTATAGTTATATAATTATATATTATATAAAATTATACATGAAATATGTCCGTACATCTTTTTACGTTGTAATATTTCTATATAATTTTATACAATTCTACACTCGGTGTGAAAAGTATAAGTGCAGCTACAAGGGATAAACTTTCTGCCTCGCACGTGACGATACCGACCCGCGTCGACCTTGCGATGTAAACATACGTCGGGAAGTGCCGTCGTACTAGCCGGAGAGCTTGTTTGATCGATAAAACTGCCAAGAGAAACGATTTATCATGTTAAACCTCGTGACGAGATCCGACATAATCTCCAGGCTGTCCCGCAATTTATTCCTCCGTCGAGTTTCGGTCAGGAAGCGAGCCGTTTTACAATCGAGCAGGCCCAGCAGTCACGTTGCAGGTTATGTCCACCGCAATTCAACACGCTTTTCGAGGAGGGATCCGCGAACGTTGCCGCAGTTGTCTGTAAAAAGTTTCAGCGCGGACACTGGAGTCTCGTCAGAAACGTAAGTATTCGTGACGCTTCAAACAAATGCTGTGCTAATCCGCCTGTGCCACTAAGCTCCAGTTTCACAAACGTCGTTTAACCGCTAACCCATGGTTAATTGATCCTCTGTCTCTTCTTGGATAACAAGATAGAGAAAGATAGGAAGTCGACTGAACTCTGGTTAACAGTTAACCGACGTTTGTGAAACTGGACCCAAGTGTCAATAAATTTCTTATGCGTCGTCTACAATGCATGGAGTAAGCCTGGAGAGTAAGCTGTAAGGAGTAGGAGCGAGGAAATAAATCAATTTTATTTCTCACTCCCACCTCAGCTCTTACGCTTACTCTCGCTGAATCAGACCGTCATCGGTCAGTGTTACAAATATTTACAAAATTATGCCTGTATTTTAAGCACCGTCTACATTGGAAGTAAGCAGTAACCCAGTCAGCAAAATGTTAGCAAATTGGCAGCAGATTTGTCAGAAGCCCACGCCAAAATCGCCATCTGTGTCCGCATCTGGCTCTTGTTTTGCAGGTCTGTTTTCTGTTCCTGCACTGGTGAACTAGTGCAGTAAGCTAGAATGAGAAAATATACTCTTGTCTTACTCCAATTTATTGCACTAGTTGCACCAGCGCGGGAACAGAAAACAAACCTAATGTCTGTAAAACATACGCTGTCGACGGATTGTTGGCAGAAACCGAGCAGGTCCAGTTATGTGAGCAGATTTTGTTGTATTTCTGCTGACACGCTGGCAACATGTCGAATGTATCAGTTCCTGCATGCAATCCGCAGTGTTTCTGCCTTTAAAATTTCTAGTGGGCACTCGACAAAATCTGTTCTGACAGATTTGGCTATCTGGGAGGAAAACCATAACTTTTACTTATCAGTGTAAAAGCTAAAGTACAGTAATTTTCAAAAGTATTTACAGCACTCGCCGAACTGCGCTCTAATTCACCGAGAGTAAGCGTCAGAGCTCAAGTAGGAGTAAGAAATGGAAACGATTCATCACTTGTACTCTTACTTCTTACGCCAGGCTTTCTTCATCTATTGTAGACGATCCTTTAGCTTCCTTACACCAGAAGCTAAAAGTTACGGTTCGCTCTTACTCTTTACTCCAAGTTTACTCCGCGTCTTCTAGACGACGCTTCAGATATTTGCGTGGTTTTAGCGAACTCAACCTAGTGCAATACGAGAAGATTTGCAATGAGACTCTGGAATCGTTAAGCGAGTACTTTGAGGAACTGGTTGAGGAAGCGGCGCACCTGTCGGATGCCGATGTATCCCACGGAGTACGTATATTAATTAGGAGAAGCATCTCGTTTCGCACGTGTGATGATACTTTTGAACTTTTTGCCGCAGGACGGCGTGCTAACTGTCACGTTCGGCGAGCCACACGGCACTTACGTTATAAACCGTCAGAGGCCGAACAAGCAGATTTGGCTGTCCTCTCCGAAATCCGGGCCGAAACGTTACGATTTCGTAAACGGCCAATGGATATACAAGCACGACGGCAAGAGCTTGCACGAGCTGCTTAATAATGAAATGCCAGCAATCGTGAGAGGCGAGGTGTGCTTCGACAGATGCTCCTTTAGCGGCAGAGAGAAACAAGCTGATGGATAGTTCTAAGAAGTAATATTTATAGAGGTTTACTTACAAACCGCATGAATCTAGGCTCACTTGATATTACGTTACACCGGTGACTATTGGACGTTACCGAAGGTCAGATTTACAAAAGTTGCACATGGAATCGGTGTAAGACCCGCTAAACGCCGAAATCTGTATATATTAGTGCAACGGTGTATTTTTAGCAACTGCAATAAAGAAATTTCATGTGAGTAACTTTAATGTCAAACGACGATATTGCACACTTGCACCGCAATGAATTTCTGCCATGGCACATGTACGTTATTTATTATTGTGCTTTATATTGCGACATGTACGAAATATTGAGAAATGTGAGTTATCTTAAAGACAGTGTGTAGAACAGTATATTGCTGTTATACACTAAATATATAGGATGTCCCCGTGTGTATCCCGAATGTATACATATATTAGTATGCTTGATCTAACTGACAGGAATGTATTTTCAGTCCATTCTTTCGTCTGTCTCTTCTTAGATAACATAGAAAAGGATAGAGAGTCGACTAACTTCTGGTTAACAATTGACCAGAAAATGAAAAATCTCAGTCTTTAAAAATTAGACCAGTTTCTCTAAGATAGCTTGTACATTATTCAAAATTAAATTGACAGTTTTGTATACACTTTTTATACTGTAAATAAATTACTAATAAACGCAGCATCAAATACATATTATGGTTATTATATTCTACAAGAGTGATTTCAGCTCAAGATTGTTCAATGAATTTAAGAATTTTGTTTAATTATCTATTGAGGTAAATAAATATCGGGTGGTAGTTTTCCTCTCTTCTCTCTAGTTCGAGAAAGTCAAATCTTGTTAACTTTAGTTTGTCTAAACGCATCAGCGAATTGTTCGTTGAATTGTTGGATAATTGTTCCGTCGAAATTTTACTAATTGTAAGACAAGATCGGCCTCTGTTAAAGGATTGTTTTAAAACGTGAGCGATCGCAAGTCTGTTACCGCAAAAGGTCGCTTTCGATTTACGTTTTATTTAACACACGTAGAGTTTGCTTGCACACATACAAAATCAAATTAGAGAGTCCAAACATAATTGTTTTCCGTGTTTCTCGACAGAGAGCGAAAATGGAGATTATGGAGGATGGGAATTTGGTCGATCGCGTAAGAATTTTATTGCAACGGGATATGCAATATTACCAGGTACCAATTAGCTTGGTATAAATCGTTCGTCGTTAATGCAATTTCTATGTCGCGCTGTCCGTGAGTGATTTAATAGAATTTGTCACGTCGATTTTCGCGACAGCTTGATACCTTCGGGGGCTTTTAGCACAACGCGTAGATTGTATTCGTGGCTTCCGAGCGGCGCACCGCGCATCGGAAGCGCGCCATTTCGAAATTATTCCGTTTGCCGCGTGAACACGACATGATTTAATTTAGAGAGGGAAAGGATTGATTTATCGGTCGTGATCCCTCTGAAAATGGAGAACCGCGGCGCAAATACACGCGATACAAATCGAGCAATTCAGCTATTTGTCATTATCACGTGTCGCGACAGTGACGGTTGCTTTTAAATCGAAATCTAACGAATTCTACACGGAGATAATTTTCTATTAAAATTTCTCCTGAAAATCGTGGGACAACATGCCAGTTTAAAGAACTTTTGAAGAAATTGTACTAGTAAAATGTATGGTGAAATTTAAAAAACTCTCATAAAGTTCTTCAAAATGCCACGTTGTCCCACGATCATACGATTTTCCGGATAATTTTTAAGAGGAAATTATCCTCGTACACGCAGAGAACTGTCTCTTAAAATTTATCCTGAAAATCGCGTAATCGTGAAGAACTTTTGACAGTTTTTTGAAATTCTAACTCGGTCAAATCGAGTCAATTCGTGATGTTATTTATGAAAGTAATTTTAGGCTCGCGTCGCTGATATCATGATTTATCGGCGCAGGAGATGCAAACGGTTCTGAGGGAACCCCTCTGTATACGCATCAGCGGCGGTAGGCTCGATTTTCCACGGCACGCCTCGTTCGCCGCGATTAAGATCGTCACGTGGTGGGAAGCGGACTTCGTGGCCGCTTTCAGGCGCGCTTCCGGTTTGAGCTCCTCCGAGAACGGAAGCGCGTCCAGCGTCGACAGTGAAGACGTTGTCATCAAACGGATCCAGCCGTCCGACTTTATTCTGCTCGTTGTCGACACCGCCGAGCAACTGCTAGGTACACAGTTCACCCCGGCGATGGGAAATAAAAATGGACGTTGACGTAACATTTGAAATAATTGTACAAAAAATAGGTAGAACGGTTGCAAGGGAGAGAAAAGTAACGGATAGGAGGCAATTAATTATAAACTCGATATTTTTTTCTTACATTTCATTACACGTGATTATACTAACAATAAGCGCAGATTTTGGCGCGTCTGTTCTTTCATTAACAGCTGAATCGAAAATATGTGTCAATCGCTTCGGATGATTGGAATTCAAGATATAATTTTATTTATGGTTCTTCATGTCGCCGCGTGCATTTGGATATATTACATGTTACTGTAAACGCGAACATAGCTGCGAGCAATATGGGCGTATTTTATAAATACATTTAACTCAATTAATTTAATGGCGAAGGTAACGACATGCGCGAGGAAGTCGGGAAGGCAAAGGAAAAAAGTAGCACCTTGGTGAGACGATTGTTAAAAAAGAGACATTGCATTGAAACTTAATTAATTATAAATAAATGTTATATTTCTTGTAATTACGAGTTGCTTACGTCACACGCTAATGGGATTCTTTAAATACTTTTCGTATTACACTACTCTGGCACAAATTGTAGAAACGATCTTTATAAAGACTTTCTCGTAAAAATATAAAAACGTTGTTGGGACACTGAGAAAAATTTTCGCTACCGGAGTTAATAATGGTTTGCTAAATATATTGTGCCGCCATAACTATCAATTTCTAAAGCACAGCGAACGCACAAGAGGTACAGTAGCAAAATATTTAGCTATTCGCAGCTAAATATTAGCTGTCCATGTTTTACAACTGAAAGTTAGTTGCCACGTGCAACTATTAATTGAGGATTAAATTAAGGATATATCTTTCAAACTGGACCACCTTCTTTCGGCGAAAACTTGTCGTCTTTAATTTTATTTGTACTAATATTCCAATAATTAAAGACCGAGTAAACAGAAAGATTTCTTTTTAAAGATTATAATCCATGAAGAATGTGACGTTTGATATTCTGGAGATTTAATTTCCTTCGAGATCGATATTGAATCACTCCACAATTCGTTGGATTAAATTTCCACTGAAGAAATTCAACGCTAAGTCAATTAAAATGATTCGCTATTGACCTCCGCCATTTTCAAACTGCTTTATGTAGTCACCTCTGCAAGGAAGTTGCGTTTGCGTTTCAGATCTTTTTTTTTTATAGCGGCGCGATTTACAATTTTGAAAATATTCGAAGGGAACAAGTAGGACAATATCCTGAAATTTCCATCTTTTAGAACATCTGCACATGTTAATCCAGGAATCGTTGGACCACGCCGATCTCACCGTGCTCACTGCCACTTTGGGAGCGGCGGCATTGATACGTAACTGCTTGCGGTGCTACAATCAGCACGCAAAAGGAATAATTTCTTCTCAATCGAGGTGCTTTACATCACAAAAGCTATGTACATTTTCATGAAACGGCCGAAGCCTGTGCCAGGGAGATTGCCAATTACTTTATCTTAACGTTAAAAACGGCAAAATATTTATTCTTTAATTTATAGCTAGACTTAGTGCGCGTAAACGATTTATTACAAGTGCTGTTGTTTAAAAAATGTATGGGATACAACTTTCTCATTTTGTTGTGCCTAAAATTTAACGCGGAACTAAATCTAATGGCTCTCTTTTATTACTTTTTGCTAGTCCTTGTTTAAGATCGAGTAACCTTGTACTCTATGTAGACGCGCGTTCGATTCTTATCTCATCGCTTTCTCTCCCACTAGCGAAAAGATTAACAAGTCCCACAAAGCGTTTCATGAAATGGCCGAAGCTGTGGCGGAGAGATTGCTCGACCTGCACTGTCGACTAATTTCCTTATACATTCTCAATGAGGCGGACTCCCTCAGCTGGCACAGCGACAAACCATTCTTCGAGAGGGAACGGTGCTCCTACGTGGTACAAATGTGGTGGTTGTACATGCAAGGTAAAGCCAACCGTTCCACGGCTCGTTTTTCTCGATGTAATTTCTGCAGACTAATATTCCGCGGAGGCAGATTTATGACGCTGAGCGATGCAGCGTTTCGCAAAAAAACAAAAAAACAAAAAAAAACGATATGTTAATATTTCCAGGCACTAAGGCGGATTTATGGAACACGGTCTCGCCTAAGATGGCACAGCGCGTATTTTCAGAGATGCTAAACGAGTCCCTGTCCATCATAACTACGCGATTCATTCACGTAAGGCCGCGAGATATCGCGCGACTAGTTCCGATTAATCTTCCAATTTATTTCGCGCTCCTTTATCTCCATCGAATGTTTTATCGCTGAGTCACGAGCGCGGATTTTACATTCCAAATCGTGTTAGCGTGGTTCATTTTTTTTCTCTCTCTTTGTTTCACTTATTTGCATGCATTACGCATTCGTCTGCGATTTATTGAGGCGCGACGTTTGAGTGTTAGTCTGCGTGAGCAATTGGGACGTGGATTAAAGGCAAAAATGAAATTGCGACAGGGACGACCGACAGTGGCGCGAGCCGAACAATTTTGGTCGGACGCCTTTAATGTGCTTTGCTGCACGGGCTACCTCGCTTTGGGCGCGTGTGTCGACAGCGACGGGATGATTGGTGCACGTCCGAGTAATTTGCCGACGGCGGTAAGAGACATGCACGCAAAATGTAACGAACTGTTAATCTGCTTGCTGCTCAGAGGCACCCCTCTCAGAGAATTATATCAGGTATTTCCGAGGGTCGGACACTTAGAACCGTTTCCCGACAAATCGAACGAAGAAGAGCCCAGATAGCCAGTCTGCTCAAGCAATGTATGGAAATAAAATGCCAGCAACTGATGCTGGCTCTTTGCTGGGAATATGAATTCAATGTTTGAGTGATTTAAGTACAGCTAGCATAATGTTAACATATTGTCGTAGTTAAATGCACAGCTAAAGAGAGAGCACATCGAATAGGCATACTGTTAACAAAGAATTAGCATATATTGTTTTCAATTTTCTAACAGATATAAACATGTTATATCTATTACATCTGACCAAGCACTTAATGCTAGCATAATGTTTGAATCATGCAAATGTTTCATTTCCGACACCAAATGCTAGCAAACAGCAGCACAATAAACGACATAGATGCATAGCAAGATGCTAACATTTTTCTTAGCAATGTGAAAGCAACTTGTGCTCACACTGGCTATCTGGGAGCATGCAAGTTTTGTTGAACGAGTTAATGAAATAAATTTTGAGCTACACTCAAGTGTGGCGATCGTATAAACTTCAGACATATTAAAATTGCATGAAACTTCGTCCGAAACTTGCGATCGAGAATTGCACTTGAACAATTATATTAAACTGACACGCGGTAACACAACCGCGTTTGACTCTCGCATCCTAAATCCTTCTTCAGTCTCGAGAGTCCAATCATTTGTTGAGCTTTCGTACCGTTGTCCAGATCTTCCGACACGGTTTGGAAAATCTGGCGATGCTGCGGCCCCGGCGCGGGCCTGCTCCTTGGCTGCTGATATGCGCTCCAAATTTGTTAGGATTAGGCGCAACCGATTCTCCAGCCGATATTATAACGTTACCCGCGGACAAAGCTGTCGTCCTCGAGCTGAATGTCTTGAGGCATCAGCCCCAACCCAACTGGCCTCAGTTGATGAAGGTGATTGCTGACACGATCCGCTAACGAAGCTATTTATCTTTCCGACCTATGGAACGTCGCTCTGCTTGCAGGTGATATCGATGAGCGATTACGTTGTGGCAAGGATGCTGCTGAAGACCTTGATACGGCAAAACGTAGGCGTCACGTGCGTGGACGACACTGACGCTGCTGACAGGTCAAAGAGCGACGAAAGAAGCTGCAGCGGTTTCTTATGCAGCGGATCGGCGTGCGACAAAACGCTAAAAATCACTTCGGCTCTGGCATTGTACAGCTTCTTCCACGTATTGGTGGTAACCGTTAACGAGCCGGAGCACGTGATCATATCGGCGCTCAAGCAGGACCCGAATTGGTCCAATTATTTGGACAGACAACAGGTTGTGCGTTTTTTTTTTACAAAACGTTTCGAGAGTTAGTTGTGTAAATTTATACCAATTCTTATTAAAATACACTTTGCGTGATGCACGGAAGAGAAAATGCAGCTGCCGTAGCTAAAAACTGCATGTGGCAACTAACTTTCAGTTGTAAAATATCGACAGCTGATGTTTGGTTGTGATTACGGAAAAAATACTCAAGTTTCGAGTGTTAACGTTCGATTTTATAAGCGCTTCTCTACTCTTTGTCTTTTCACATACTCCTATTTACTATGCTCTGCAAAAACGTTGCGTATTGCACACAAATACGGGCGTGATATCTAATTGTGACTCGTTTATTATTTTAAAGGTCTGGAATCAATCGCGGCCACCTTGGCTGAACGCGCTGATAAAGCCGCTGAAAATTATGATGCAGCCGGTGGCCGACGTGCTTTTAGACGCCGCGAAAGTAATTATTACACAACAATACTTACGCAATACGGTAACATTCGAGTATTCGTCGGAGGATTTATATTTGTTTCTCTCTTTTTTTTACAACAACGATGTTTAACTCTCTCAGTCGTTCGCTACAACGTCAAGTACACGGAGAGAATTTTCTCTTAAATTTGGCAGAACTTTATGAGAGTTCCTTGAAAGTTTACCACACACTTTACTAGCTAAGTAGAATTGCTAGAGATATGTATGGTAACATTTTAAAAAACCCTCATGAAATCCTTTGAAATACCGCGTTGTTCCGCGATTACAATATTTTCAGGATAAATTTTAACAGAAAACCCCTCTTCATGTAGTAGAGGAAGGTGCTCTATTACGAGACAGGTTCCTAATAGCGAAGTCTCTGCAAAATTAACAGACATCGCCTGTTAGTTCCGCCATGAACTTATCGTCCTTGGAGTAAAATTTGTTTAACGGAAAACTCATCGTTATATAGATCGTGTGATTGTTGCGAAGGAGCTCCGTGATTGAAGTTGGATGCTGATAATCTGCTATCACGCATTAGAAGCCTGTCTCATAATGCGGGACCTTCCTCTATTAAAATCGTACGTGTCGCTGCAGTGCCGTAAGATTATAAATTACCAAGTTTCGATACACCGCGGGAGTTTCGCAGCGTTTAGATAAATTTTCGAAAATTACCTTCAGACAGGTGCCAGCATATATCAGGCCATGTCCCTAGCGATCGGTTGCTTCGCCGAGCTATACGTGACCGCCTCGACTCCGGTTTTACGCGCCGCGTTCGCGTTAAACGACAACGTACCCGCGCACTGCCGGCCGATCGGCGGCAACGTGTTGCTCCAGGTGTTATGCGCCGCTCTGTACTCCACCCTCCTGGACATGTCCGCGAAGGGCAGGAACGAGTCTCACAGTACACCGGGCTCCCAGGACACGTGTTGCGAGCTGAGCCCTTTCAATCCGTACGACCGATCTACCGCCGCGACGGCGCTCGCTGAGGCGATTTGCAGCATCGACGAGGACAATAAGCACACGTCGCAGATAGACTCCTTCTTGCTTCTTGTCAAGGACAGGTGAGTTCCTTCCTAATTATCGTATCCTTGCTCGCAGTCCAATAGTGACAGTGATATTTTTTACAAACAATTCGTTTTCTTCAGTTGTAACCCCAGCGGAAAACATTCGTATAAATAACTACGAAAAATTGACTTGAAACAGAAGGTCGTCGAAATTTTTATATCTTCGTTCAAACGTCAATTTTTTTGTAAAAATATCCACGAAATAGTATACAATGTTCTTAAATCAAGAAATTGTTGCTAGTATTTCATGGAAATGTACAACTTTGTAAAAATTAGTACAAAACTTTACTAGTTTAAAAAATTTGAGAAACAACAAAATATTAAAGAATTAAAACATCTGCTTGCTTGTAGAATATTACAAAAATTAACAAAAGTGTTCCAATTCTAGCAAGCACTTTCATGTTGATTTTTTACAACACCTTTTAAATTCACGTAGAATTTCTTAGATTCTGGCAGTTATATTAATTTTTTCGTAGAATTTCGTGGAATTATTTCCGGCAGGGAAATTGCGTCATTTCTTACCGCTTGTGGAGATACTGTAAGAGAAACATAGAATTTGTAGCTCAGAGCCTCAGAGTCTGTTGATTAAAATGTTTGTCGTACACATTAAGAATGTGTCGAGTAGTCGCGAAGAATCGTCATTTTTCATTTAAAGGACATTATAAAATGTTAAAAGACAGATTTGCCGGGATGAAACTCTGTTACCTCTCGTGTTCCATCCTCAAATACATACGTAATAAATGCATATTAACATGCATTACCTTTACAACTTGAATTTAAATTGTATTATAACATTAAATACGTTGGATTATTCCCGATTTATTTATTTATAAACAACTCGCGCTCGGAATACATACGAGGTAAAAGTTGTACCGTGTCACACATTTAATTTCATCGCGTTATCACGAGCTTACGTCTGCGAGGGATAGCTAAGCTTTGCATTGTGCCGTACGAAGCTTCAGCTTCCCCAAGCTTGGCGTTTAGTAAAATTTCTAGGAATTTGCAAGATATACTTTACACTAACACATAGTAATTGCCCCTGTAACTCGACTATATTTATTCTTATTTAATGTTAATTGCTAATCTTGTACAGTTTTCATTTTATTTCGTCTAAACGGAAAAGAGAAAAAGAAACTTCGTTGCAGCCTCAGGAGAGAAGACGAGAATCCGAGAAGCGGTGAATTACAGAACATGGCTTGTGTCATCGAAACTTACACAGACGAGTTGTTGTTCACGAATGTCGGGCGACGTTCCTTAAAAGTGAGTGAAGCGACTGTCATTAGGAATGCTCGTATATTTATCGAACAATGCACTTTTAATATCAACCTTTACGCTACTGACATTTCTTTTCCATTAGAATAGGGTTCTTTTTGTCCAAAATTTTGTTCATATAAATAGCATGCACATCGCGCACAATCTCGAGATTCGTTCAGTACCGCAGAAGTGACTTCTCCCGGTAGTCCACAAGTTAATTGCGTGTAAACTTTGTGTATCGTAGATTGCACACGAGTATCTAGTTCGAGCGTCCGATTGGGTATTAAATAATTTACGTCGCGGCGAGGAGAGCAGGGAGGTAGATTTGATTATTCTGCCAGAAGTGTCGCCCATCGTCAAGTCTCTCGCACATATAATGTTTCACATCGAGGACACGTGCTTCGATCAAGTTAGTAATGAAAGTTACGCGCCTCGGTGATTAGTACGGATCTTCGATACGGACTTACGGAATCGTGCGAATGAACCGTGCGTGTTTCAGTTTATGGCTAATTACGAGGCAACCAACTGGTCAAGGATATTAACGATGCCTCTGTCGATTACTCTGGAGCGTGTACGAAGCCAAGTTCTCCTGAGGCCGGAATTCAAGAACGTCGGGGATCTGAGCCACGAGGATAAAGAAGTGGCGCAATCTATCAAAAGGATTTGCTCGTTCGTCAGATCGGCGCGTTTCAAATAAGCTGTTCGCACCTGTAGCGATGTCTCTGCTGTAATTTGTTCTCGATAGGTTCGAATTTTTATTCTGTAACCAAATGTATAGAGGACAGTTTCCTAATACGAGACAGGATCCTAATACGAGATCGCGGGGTTTCTGCCAAATTAACAGGCGTCGTCTGTTGGTTCCACCATGAATTTATTGCACTTGGAGTGAAATCTGTTTAGTGGAAAATTTATTGTTAGATCGTGTAATCGTTGCGAAAAAGATTTGTGATTGAACTTGGATGTGGAAATCCGGTTGTCTCATATTAGAAACTCATAATCATGGGACTTTTCTCTACGTTTGCTCAATAAAATAACGGATCCTTTAAAGGCGGCGCAGAGAGAGAAAGAGAGAGAGAGACAGGTTTCTTTCCACGCGATATATCTCTGGCGTTTATAGCTTCCGAGAATAAGATATCTCGCGGTAAAAGTGTGGCCTGCGTTTTTCGCATTTTACATAATGCATCTGGAAGTAAACGGTCGGCAATTTCTTCTCGCGGTAAAAGTTCGCGCGAGCCACTCTCCCGAAAGTTTTCAATTCGGACTCTACTAGAAATGGCCACTTTTCGAAAGTTTTTAATCGGGCTTCTTAATCTATTAGCAAAGATGAAAAAGAAAATCCTTTTAGCGACACGAGTTAAGCGCTTCCTCGTTCTTTCCCCGTTACTTGGATTACTGCCGCCCGCGCGCGTGTCAAGACTTGACCGCGTCGAAATCTAACTACCGTTAGTTCATTATTAGTACAACCAACGCAGTCGCATTGTCAGTAACTCCGCTCGTAGATGATGCATTCACAGAATATATCCGCGGGCGTATCCACGGAAAGTTCTGTGGGATTCACGTGGGAGATGAAGAATTTTGTAGAACACATTTGCTGCAGAGGAATAAATGTGACACAGTGTTACATAATAATTTATTTTTAATTTTGCAAATTGACATATTTGAGACGCGACCCTCTTTCTGTTGGCGAATAATGATAATATTGATAAACAGTTCGCACTAAAGTTTCGCGAACGATCCCCATTACGCGTGAAATTTTTTTAACCGTTATAGTTTCTGCAATGTATACGTCATAGATGATGCAGATCTTCCCTTTTCTCTTTATAATACAATGATTATATTATTTGGCACATTTATCGCAAAGACTACGTCTATTAACCGATTGATGGACCAACAGGCCAGCTGTTGAAAATTATACGATGCCCCAGAATTATCCAATAATCTTGCAGATAAGATTCACGGCACATTTCTCGTCTCCTCAAGGGAATATTCAGTGGAAGATTATAATCACAAACCGTTCGTTACAAATTAATAAAATCGTTTATTATAAATTAATAAAAAGAGAGAGCGAGCTCTTGGTAAGTTAAAGTTTAAAAGTGTAAATAAATGATTAAGTGCTGTACACATTGGTCAGTTTAAATACATTTAATTAGAAGAAAGTTGCTGGCTGAGATATTCAATGATGGCAATTAAAACAACGTTTTAGTGTCTTCCGAAGGAAATCAAATTCGTCGTTCCTCGATCCTCCGTCGACAAATTGCCCGAAAAGCCTGGGACACCCGATGTACATCAGCTCACAGGGCGCGAAGTTGTTTCTATATTCTCTGTGCCGATGCGCGTAATTAAAATAAGGAACAATTACGCTCGTAGCGATCGAAGCGTGTAGATTGTTATCCCACATCGAATGAAGGACTTAGGCCAAGTGTCCTTTTACAGCGCCGCCGCCACTAATTAATGGAAATTAACGAGGTAGAACGGCGGGCGCAATTGTACAGAAGAGATCTTAGAGAGCGTGTTCCTCTTAAATGTTGAACAGTACTGCGAGTCCCGCAAAATCGCGTACAAAGCGAAAGAATCGAATCGTCGTACGAAAGTAAAGCTACCGTTCTAGGAACGCGTCGATCCGAATTAACGCGCGCGCAGATGAAGCGTACAAACAAAATGATGAGCTCGGTATCTTGCGATCGCCCGATTACGCGGATCGCGGCGCGGATTTCTCACTGCTTCGCCCGGGTTTTGGATTTTTTTTTTTAAGTAAAGAGACGCGAAAATTTCGGGGATGCCCCACAGCCCCGCTGGCCTGGGAAGCGCGCGCACGCGCGCGCGCGCGGGACAAGACATGCGATGAGTTATACATAATTGATATTGTACAAGAGAGGGTAGTCGCGCGTTTTCATCAAGAAACAAATCGGAAAGATGCCCCTGGATCAGCTCCGCCGATTAATTGTTGTCGTCGTATCCCGCTGCAGACGCTGCAGCCAGGGGTCTCGGCAGAGCTCCCGCCTGTAACACACCGCGAAAGAACGCTAATTACTTAATGCTCGTGAAATTCCAGTTAATTACGCGTAGTACCGCGATCCGTTTGCCGTGCCCGAGTCCGCGTGAATCGAAGCTGAAGGGAATATTACATTGGCAGTGTTTGCTGTTATCTAAATAAAATTATATAGATGATTATCTAGATAAAATTTTAGCGTTATCTTATCTTTATATAGATAATAAAAATAAGTATTATCTATATCTGCATCTTAGATGAAAGAAAGTGTTATCTTTACTAAATTATCTAAGATAACGTACAGATAATTTGGTTTAGGGCCACATAAAAATACTTAACAGTTACACTATTTAAATATGGATGGCGTTGTAGACCAGGCATTTATGTGTGTGTCATATAACCTATAACCTGGATATATTCTATATCCCCCTTTATAATTCAAATTTTTCTATAATTTTTTAATAACTTTTTCTACTGTGTTTACATGAAGTCTTAAAAATATTATCTGAAAATTATCTAGATGAATCATCATATAATTTTATCTTTTATCTAGATATATTCAAAACGAAATCATCTTTATCTTATCTAAGATAAATTTATATATTTTTATCTTATCTTTATCTAGCTAATTTTAAAATCATCTATGCACAACACTGTATATTGGTAATGAATATCAAGTGTAATGCGATTGATATCGCCTTATAATGGCAATTCTAATTTTGCCGTATAAAACAGAGGAGCGATAAGCTATGTCGACCAAATGCGGTTATGCAATGTGGAACCAAGCGCCATTTTCGTGATTTTTAATTTTACAAAGTGACCATATATTTTTCCGCGCATGGTATATTACGCAAAGACAATCCAACTCTTATTTAAAAAAAAACATAACACAAGGAATTTGCGGAGTTCGTTCATTTGAAATAACGTTGGAGTCGAATTTTATTCCTAAAGCAAAAACACCACCTGCAACACATGGAATTGTGTTTGTAATTTGGTCGGTATACGTTTTGAAA
Source organism: Vollenhovia emeryi (assembly GCF_000949405.1). Taxonomy (NCBI): domain Eukaryota; kingdom Metazoa; phylum Arthropoda; class Insecta; order Hymenoptera; family Formicidae; genus Vollenhovia; species Vollenhovia emeryi. The sequence continues at coordinate 1,567,930 of NW_011967242.1, read as the reverse complement.
TAACGTGGCGTCGAATTTCATTTCTAAAGGAATCGCGTACGCGCAGAAAAAAGTTTCCTTGAGTTAAACTTTTCTTTGAATTTTGACCTCACTGGATTTTTACTTAATTTCAAAGAAACGACTTCTTTACCTTGACCACAATTTTATTTGATTGAGACCGGGGGCTTCTAAGAGAATTCATATATATTTCTTCAAATCTAGCAATGTTTCAGTAGAAGTAAATAAAACTTTAATACATACATTTTTCTGGGTGTACAATTATAACACATGGAATTATACTTGAGGAGAATTATAGTTCGATCATTATACTCGAGATAACGCTGTGGCGCAAAATTGTACACGTAACGTTTCGCGAAATTTGCTCCAGTTGAAAAGTAACGAGTTTCGGAGTTGGTCTCGCATTGCAGAACTGTATATACAACCTTCTCGAGATAATCAAATGCAATTTCGGGAAGCTTGGTGGTTAGGGAAAAGAAGAGCTCCTTGATATAAATAATACTTAATGCGATCTTATCAGGAAAAGAAATTGCGCGGCGCGATTGAAAAGGACAATATAGTCCAATTCTCGTTAGGCAAAATGTCTCCCGTCATTATAATCTACGTACAATACACGTTCTGATAATTCGCGCGAATCATTTTGCGATATAAACAGACTATTTTCGGATCCCGGCACACACCGTGCGTAGTACTTTACGAAACGTTATCATTATTAACTACATCGTTTCGTACGTAAGTGCGTCCGATATTGAAGATAGAAGTGGTATCTCGCGCGCGAATTACAACGTCCACGTGTCGTTCGAATAGCTGATAGATCGATATCGCCGTCAGCGTGGTCTCGCTAATACAGATAAGAATTTCAGTAATGCGTCACGTCACTCTCGGGAATTTGTACTCGTCGCACATCCGCCGTGATTGCGAAGGCGCACATTACAAGTTTGCGGTATCGCGGCCCTCGTGCCACGGCGAGCAACTTTTTACAGAGGGGGGAGGGTGGTGCGGGATAATTGTCAAATGCGGTGGAACGACAAGTTTTCCCCCTCGTGACAGCCAAACGCGTGAAACTCCGTCGGGAGGCGAGTCTAGTCGCTCGTTGGGGGGGATACAAGTTAGTTTTATTGAATTATTACGGTCATTTGTAATTTGCTGCCGCGATATTTACTCGCCTGCGACTCTCTTCGTCTCAGGCCGTCACTTTTTAACCGCGAGACGGGGACGAAATATTACCCCATTAGGTATATAGAACGGCAAACCGAGAGAAAAAGCGAGATCTCGATCGGATGAGATTCGTCTTGGAACGAGCTGCGAGCCGCAGTTGTCCCCTGCGCGGCGCAAATAAATATAAGTACACGGAGAGAATTTTCTTTGTTGTCTTGAAAATTATATAAATTATGTGTGGGACAACACGGCATTTCGAAGAATTTTATGAGTTTTTGATATTTTACACAGAACAAATTTTTCGTTACCGTAGCTAAATTTTTTAACCACAGCGAACGGTCTGCAATATTTAAAATAAATCTTGAAAATTATATGAATTATGTGTGAGACAACACGGCATTTCGAAGAATTTTATGAGTTTTTGATATTTTACACTGAGGAACAAATTTTTCGCTACCGTAGCTAAATTTTTTAACCACAGCAAACGGTCTGCTATCGCACCTAATACAATAAACACAGTAGCAAAATATTTAGCTATCACAACACATTAGCTGTCCATATTTTACAACTGAAATTTAGTTGCCACATGCAGTTTTTCCATACATTTCACCAGTAATTATACTTCCCAAGAAAATATTTTCATGTATGAACGTAAATAAATATATAGAATTATATATTTATTTACGTTATACAATGTAAAGTATACAATGTAAAAATATGTATGGACATATTTCATGTATTACTTTATATAATGCTATATATTTATACACGCTCGTGCATGAAAAATTTTTCACCGGTTAGTATACACTTTACTAGTAAAATGTATGATAAAATTTCAAGAAACTCATCAAGTTCTTGAAAATACCGCAAATGTTGTCCCACAATCACACGAATTTCAAGAGAAAATTCTCTCCGTGTATGGAACAAACGTTCGCGAAGTACAAAATTCACTCTTCCATCATTAGGCATCAGATCGCGATTAACTTTCCAATATCGCTCGAGAGGAGATAAACATCGATTCTCCAATATTGACTTTCCCCGCAATCAAACGCGAAGCTCTTTTTTCGGCGTATCGGCATCACCGAGGAGAAACGTTTGTCGATGTACAGACGCGACAATATGTCACTGTTAGAAAGGTCATACGCTTCGCCGAGGCGCACGAGGCGTCATAATGATGTTCCGCCGGGCTTTTCAAGATGAAAATTCCGTATCTGCTCTCTGGCCGATATATCACGGGGCGAGCGTACTGCGAGTTATGAACGGGGGCACATACCTTCGTAATGTCTCACATAATGTTCGCGTCGTGCACGCCTTGGCATAATTTTCCGGGCGTAACGCGGCAAAACTCGAAATCGAAATGAAAGAAGTGCGAGTGCAAAATTGATTTATTAAAATCCACATTCTATCGCGGATCTTTGCGAGGCAAAATTGCATTCCTCTGCACGAATACTTGTGTAAAGGCAACCGAAGTACGCCCGTTTGCTGCGAACGCGTGTACCTCTGTACGTCGACATCGTGCTTCAGAATGTTTGTTCATTTCCCACATTAAAGTGCCTGCGCTGTGACAAAATGAATTTGTCTCGTTGAATATTTGCCTTGGCATATTATTAAAAGAGAGAGATAGATATGAATTCATTTACATATGTGAAGGCGCAGAACGCGTTTTCCGCAATTTCTTTCACGTGTCGACTCTGTTTCTGAACAGGCGACGAACCTCGGATATCCTAGCAGGCGTTAATGTCTGGACAGCTAATGCTATAAAATATATGTAAGCGCCGAAAGGTGTATTTCGTCCGAACTGGTGTCGAGATATTCCAGGGAGAATTGAAAACGTTTCTGATAGATATGAATTCATTTACATATGTGAGGACGCAGAACGCGTTTTCCGCAATTTCTTTCACGTGTCGACTCTGTTTCCGAACAGGCGACGAACCTCGGATATCCTAGCAGGCGTTAATGTCTGGACAGCTAATGCTATAAAATATATGTAAGCGCCGAAAGGTGTATTTCGTCCGAACTGGTGTCGAGATATTCCAGGGAGAATTGAAAACGTTTCTGGTGTTTCGCGCAAAAGCGAGAGCATCTTGCAAAACTTATCGTGGAGAAACGTAGAGGACGGTTGGGGTACGAGCGACCTTTTAAAATGCCACAAAGTGATAAATAAAGTGAAGAAGCTGCGTGTAGAAATAACGTTGTTGAAAATGCACGGCGTTCAATCAAATCCTCGGTATAAAGCTCTAAATTACTCACAAATAGATTTAATGTCGCCAGTAGTTTAAAACCAATGAGTTTTTAAAAAGGAAAGTTCAATCTGATATCTCGTCCAACGCACATCTCTCGATACTTTTACTTGTGTTTAACAATTAACAATGCAACCTCACTTGACTTTGCACTCTTCAACCAAAGAGTGCAATAATTTTTTACTAATTATATCTTACTAACATAACGATATTGGCCAAACGAACGATACGAGATCATTAACAATTGTGTGAACAGATTACTTGAAAAGGATCCAAATCTGGGACCGAAACGTCGTTTTTTTTTAAATAAAAACATTGGCCAGTGTAGGTCAAATTACTCTCGGGATGAAAGAGAGGCAGTTGAAGGGACAGCGGCGAACCTTACACGATACCTTGCATGTGTTTCACTGAATTTTCACGCGGTGTACACGAGGTTAATTTCATTTAGGAAATTCTGTCTACTCACGGCAATTAGATTCTGTGATTCGAGAGTCCCGCCAACATTTTAATACGCCAAATATTCATTACACGGACACTTTTCTTACTTCTAATTACTACGTTATAATTCCTAACTCTGTTGTCCTGCGAGACGACCGGCATGCACGCCGCGGCAACACTTCAGCTCGCGAGAGCTGCGTCACTCTCACTAATTACGAGGAAATTAATCTCCCAGGGAATACTCGCCACATTAAGAATAGAATGCAAAGGGGACTCGAAAAGCATTATGAATTAAACTGTGCGCATTCCAGAACATTAAGTAACTCGTGCAAACAAGTATATCCATTTCAAAGAGAGTTCCGATGACACGGAAGCGCATTATGAAAAATTATAAAAATTCTTTTACTTAGCGTTGCCCCTTTTTGCAGTCGGCTTTATCGCGCTTCGTATCAAAATTCTTCTTACTAAAGCCTATCACACAATAGGAAAGCACAGGCAATAGGAACAGGGAATAGAATTTCTGACGCGTTGGATTGGTTGGAAGAAAATTTCCGACGAATCCAACGCGTCAAAAATTCTATTCTCTATTCCTATTGCCTGTTGCCTGGCATTGTGTGATAGGCTTTACTGTCCGCTTATAATTTCGAGACGCGCGCGAAATAAAAAGCAGCGGCGTTAAATGTAAATACGTAGGACAGAGAATTTAATGTAAAATAATTAATACATTTGGATCAGTTTAATGCTAGAGCTGACTCGAATGACGTAATGAATTGCGCGAATCCGTCGGCTCATTAATTAATCAGCTCAAATAAACTGCTGAAATAACAACACAAATGATTCGCAAATTAATACTGGCCATTATATCGGACGTTAGTTACATAAAACTTGTGCAAATAGTTTAGCGGTAAATTAGGACAGAGGCAACGAAAAGGGGAGGCGTTTTATAAGACGTATTACCAGAATTACCAAGCAACTTTGGAGTTAAGACCTAAATGTGGCGTAGCCTTTCTTGCGCTCTGCATAATACAAAGCACACAATGTTTTATCATACACACATACAACGTCCGGCTTCGCGTATCGTCAAATATATTACGGATTGAAAAAAATAATGGCATCTGTGAATTTTACTACTGCGTTGCGTAAATTTCAAAACTTGGACTGGCGTCACGTTAAAATTAATAAACGAATAATCAACCATTGTTTTTCTTTCCGTAGGTAAAAGTCTGTTCTTTAATAATGTATCAAGTTCACTTTAAACGCGAATTCGCATCGGATTACAGAGAATAGAATTGCATTCGTATCAAATATAAAATTACCAAGTCTATAATTATTGTAATTTTATAATTTTATATTAACCATATTTGGATACGTGCATATTTTAGTATTTTATTATACGTGCGTTTTCGACCCTTCAAACACCTTTTGTGTCACACGGGGCACGTAAAACTGTAAACGGAATTATATTCTGACACGAATTACTAATCAGAGTAGGCTCTCGCTGCTTTTCATGCTCCCGGAAATATACGACCTCGAAATGCACAACCTTGAAATGAAATCAATCCGTTATTGATTAATGCAAAATTAACATCTATAATTATGCATTCTACATGTCTAGTCCACATCTGGAAATGTTATTTAGCGTTCAAACCATTTCGCTGACACACATAATTAAGTAAATTTAATACCTCACGAGTTTTTGTGTTTTCCCCGAGGGTTTATTCCAAAGGCATTAAGGAATTATATGCGTGCGTTATTGTATTGCCAATGATGTGTAATTTTTAAACGACCTACACACTGGCCAATGTTTTTTTCATTTAAAATGCCTCAAAATTGCATATCATTGGTTTTAGACCTATTTGCGAGTTGTCGCTGTATAAATTGGCGAACAAATGTAAAATACAGTGAAATGCAGCAAAAATATTGTGGAAACTCACGGAGACGTGTGGTCCAGAACGACCGAACCGGAGACGTAGCGACGGCGATCGCTGCGACTTCCGGATCATCAGATGTTCCAACGGGATGCCGCCGAAGCCGTTGTCCAGCGCGTTGCGTTGCAGCAGCAGCAACCTGTACAGCTCGTGGATGTTCTCCGCGGGCACTTTCTCCGCCATTTCTTCTATCGATACAAACACAGACATTTATATGCGACTGCGACCTGCGTGGAGACCAATAATCGATGTCCCGTGACGGGAAACAGGGTTTAGCAGACACCCAGGGAGACTTTAACATAATTTTTTTCGTTTTACACGTATTGATGATCGCTATCGATACAATGCAGCGGACAAATCCTCTTACGAGACTTTGACGGAACGACTACTGTCAATATTCACGATTTCCGCACGGAGAGAATCTCCTTTTAAAATTCATCCTGAAAATCGTGTGATCGTGGGATAAACACAGTATTTCCAAGAATTTTATGAGAGTTTTCTGAAATTTTACCATACATTTTACCAGTAAAATGTATACTAAATATAGAGGAGAGTCCTTTCTATTATGAGATAGCAGGCTTTCAACACTCAAATTCAATCACAAATCTGTTTTCACAACAATTACACGATCTAACAATGAATTTTCCACTAAACGGATTCCGCTCCAAGGACAATAAATTCATGGTGGGATCAACCGACGACGTCTATTAATTTAACAGAAACCCCGCTATCCCATATTAAGATCCCATAATAGGAGACTTTCCTCTAATTACTAGTGTAATGTGTGGGAAAATTTCGAAAAACTCATAAAGTTCTTCAAAATGCCACGTTGTCCGACGATTGCACGATTTTCAGGATAAATTTGAAGAGAACATTCTCTGCGCGGGTATGCGAGCGAATCTACGAATAATGATCAAGCTTTTTTGCTCCTGCTAAAGCACCGACGAGCCATCGCCAGAAGCTTATATCTTGGGAATTAACGGCGCGCACAAACACACACACACATTTTGAAAGCGTTAACGGAGCTGTTATAACGTCAAGAAATATTCGATTGATATCCGTCAACTTACGACGCGGACGCAGAATCAATATCCTTCATTGCTGCTAAAGAGCGTCTGATCGCCTCGCGAGCCAAAGGCGCGGGCGCTTGTGCCTAAGGGCGTCTCTCGCGGTTACAGGTGCATCGCGTCTCGCTCTTGAGATAATGTAAATCAGGCGTCTAGTTTTACGGGAAAATAGAGAGCGAGAGCATGACGCTTTGCAAGTACGTCGGTTTTATGCGGCATTAAACCGCTTTACGATAAGTGGCGTTCTTCGTATGAGCGCGTAGGGTCATACGAATTGGTGGGCGTTTATACGGTTACTGTCGTACGTAACGCGCGTTATAACGATTATTCACTTTTATTCATCCGCATAGGTCGTCGCATAAAAAAATACAGAACAAAAAATACGTATATTCCATCGGCGATGGCGACGTTATCTGACGTGTCGTTTATCACACGCGTATACATACATTTGTACCTTGACGCGCGTGCTATTCAGAATTATTAACGCTTTTGGTATCGGTATCGCTATTTTTTTGTCAAAAAACAAAGACACAGGCATGTATACTGTATTTTTGCAAGATTTATAGATAGCAAATGTTACTCGGACGGTTTTTGAAAACTCAACTATTGGCAGTCGTAAAACGCTTGACGGGATTACGTTTCACGCGCGGGTAATAATGTTTTTCTTCACCGGTAATTTAACAACGGGTAAACAATATTTCACGACTACCTTCTTGTTTGCACGGGTAAAGTGCATTGAAAATTAATTGAGAAGAATTGTACTTTTATTAGAGGAAAGTCCCCCTACCGCGAGACAGGCTTCTAATACGAGATAGCAGGTTTGCAGCATCCAAATTCGATCGCAATCTTGTTTCGCGGCGATTACACAGTCTAACAACGAATTTTCCACTAAACACCCTGATAGAAAAATATTTAGAGAATTGGGTGACGAAATCTGGATTAAACTTGGAACGCTGGAATTGTGCGTACACTGTAAAAAAGTATGTAAAATTGCATACATAATAAGTGTAGCGATTACACTTTAATAACGGAAATGTATAAGTGTATGTACTTTTACAAAAAAGTTTTTTTCACTCTTTGTTGTGTAAATACTTGTTTACATATGATGAAAAATTACAAAAAATTTTAAAATTGACACGATCAAAAGCAAGCAGTTTACTTATTGCATAAGATAATAATTTTACTTACAAGGAGTAAATTTACTGACGTATGCAAATATACACCTTTAATAGATGGCCCTAATAATTACTGTAATAATTGTAACTTTACGTGTAATTTTTTTACAGTGTACATATTTCGTACAACATATGCAAAAATGGAGATCTTTCATCAAATATTGATAAATATTTGCACAATGTATTTCTAAACGGTATGTCAGCGAAACAGCTGCGTTTTGGCGAATCACCTTGGCGGAATATTTGCGCAATTAAATTGTCGCCGTGTTACGACGAGCTGCCGCTACGAGGCGTCTCGTACTCGTAAGTAAAATTCACGCGAGACGAGATCAAGGCAGGCCCAGCGGTAAACACGTCCCTAAATCATTTTTAAACATTTTTTACACGTAACTGGACCATGTTGCTTCTAAATGTCGAAATAACTGTGCACGATTTATCCCTAAATTGAGATTATCAATTTTTGGGCAAAAGAAATTTTATTCCTACAAATCCGCTGCGTTTTCGCGAATCACCAGGAAATTTTACAATGCAATCATTGTAAAATTTCCTCCTCTTGGATGGTGCAGTGATTACACAATGTTTGAGACATTTTCCTATCGTGGTAGCGCTCTCACTCCAGGGGCAATAAATTCATGGTGGAACCAACAGACGGTGCCTATTAATTTAGCAGAAACCCCGCTGTCTCATATTAGGAGCCTGCCTCGTAACAGATTTTCCTCTACGTATCGTTGCATGTTATCGATATAGTAACGAAAACATTGAACACTTTAAGAAGACGCTTGTTCTCAAGTCACAGGAGGGAATGAATTTACGGTGGAAGATGAGAGAAAACACGATTCGAAGCGGACGTTACGTATCTCTTTGAATTACTTCGAAAAAACGGTCTGATAAACCCCGCTGGTTTGCCAACAAAAAAAAGCGATTTTTATTGTACGGAATAGTACGTACTACATGTCGACCTTGTAGGAGCACAGACGATAGAATTTTCTCGCGTGTTTCGATATCCCACAAAGGCAAACGGGGAACCATTTTCCGATTGAATAGGCACCTTTCAACTCTATGAAAAACTTGCGTGGTAAAATTCGAGGACGTGCGATGATGTGAAACACGTTGGTGCGGGGATTTTGTTTTATTTCGAAACCGCAGCTCGTGCAATCGATCGGATAAACCTAGTTTCTTGCAACAACAAAAAAAATAAATAAATCGTAAAACACGGTAGAAATATTGCGACTGCGGTGTTCTGACCTTTACGACAAATGCGAATTACTTGCTCCGCGAGGAAAACAAAATCAAGGCAGCGTGGGTTTGAATACAGAGGCTGTCCGATGCACCTGTTGACTATCACACCGTGTCGCGTCGCCTTTTGCGCTATAATGCGGATTATGTTGTGTTAAATTTTACTGTATCTATGAAGCTAAATTGCTCGCTTCGCTAATAGCTTCCCCCAGCGCTCCCGCGCAGTTGCAGACGATTTGATAAATAATACATCGAGATTACGAGGACGTTCCGTCTCGGGAAGGAAGATTGATATCTCCGCGAGGAGAGAGAAAAAAAGAAGAGAGGACTGAAATGTGTACGAACTACGGCAAGTGGAGCTGACATCGGTGTTTGTGACGCTCGACTGAACGCTTTTGCGGTCTGCGGGAAGACCACGTACCGGAATTCGTTCGTGCGCGAGTGGATCGTATTGATGAAACGCTTATGGCGAAAAGACCCTAACGGATATAACTCGTCCGAAACATCGACGTTTCGACGAGGTTTCGACGAGGTCATTTTGGAACTGCCCGGAAAGCGCGAGAAAGAGCGGGCCCGTACGATAGAGCGCGACCCTCTAAGCCTTAGATTATTGAATGGTGGACTATTTGGCCGATCGCACGCGCGATTAGGAGCTACGATAAAAGTGTTACGTAGGACGATCAATATAATCGGATCGGATTTATGAAGTTCGTACCTTGCGGTGAAAAATATTACGTACTTAAGCCCTAATCATCCCGGATGCGTTTCGTATCGAGCGTCGCAATTATTCGCTCGTCGCGATGTAAAATTGTTAGCTAATGAAAGGGAATATTCGTCAACACCCACTCTGTATTTAAAAATGAGATTTAGTCAATACCTTAGCTTTCCCTAAATGTTAACGACGTTGCGTTCCTCTCACGTCGTCAGAGTTAATTAGACTCTCCGTTTCTCTTTATGAGACAGGGCTCGTTCGTTCTCCGAGGGCGTCAGTCAAATTTATTTTCGACCAAATCGGCTGAATTCATTTATTGATAACATCGGAAGTACTTGTCGGTAACATTTCACATTAATTTTTATTAATTTGCTGTTGAACTTTCGGTGACAAATTTAAGGCCGTGGAATAATTCCTTTCTATTTTATTTTATTATTTTTTCTCGTTAAGAAACAAACAGATTCCGGTGAATTCAAAATTTCACAAAAAGCTTTTCAATCCTGAATCGCTTAAAAAATATAATAACTTTGAAACTATTCATATAGTGTGTTTTATTTAAAAAGGGAATTTACCGTATACGGCATTCACGTGTGTTTTTTACCTGAAAGAGAATTTACTGTATACAGAGAGACCAGATAATTCGTTATTAAAGGTGCGAGTTGCGGACTATTCCGTTTGATATGTGTATCTCTTATATCTTACGCTAAACTAGGTAAATTATCCTACAGACACGTGATGATACCGATAATACACATAAATACAACATGGCGAAACCGCATATTAACGAGTGCAACGCGATGGACGGTTTAATTAGGCCTACAATTTTTCGCTACGGCTCTAGAAGCCGGCGGCTTCGCAAGCCGTCCTTCGCGATCATTAATTATTATAGTAGGAGACACGCTGGCGACAGTCTCGCGTTAATACGCGGCATTACCGGTAATGGAATACAAAACGTGTTATCATGCCAAGTAAGAGTGAAACTTTAATGAGACTTATGGCGCGAGGGGATAGATCGGAAAAAAAATGCGACTTTACGTCGAAAGAACGAGGGATGTTCGTTAAAATTCGTCAGAATGATGAGCCTCGAGCAAGCACTGCGCGAGGAGCTTGTCGTTATTGCTATTGCCTTAAAAAAGTACAAGAGTACACGAATCTTATTTCGGAGAATAGTAGAGGAAAGTCCCCTATTACGCGACAGGCTCCTAATATGAGACACCGGGGGTTCTGCTAAATTAATAGGCATCGCCTGTTGGTCCCACCGTGAATCTATTGCCCTTGGAGTGAAATTTTTTTTGTTTAGTGGAAAATTGATTGTTAGAAAATTGGACGGTGAAAACCTACTGTCTCGTATTAGAATCCTATCTCGTAATAGAGGACTTTCCCCATACGAGTCTAAAAATCATGCGTCACATTCGGCGCGGCACAAACGTGAATTAATGCGCCTCGATTCCGACTTTCCTGAAATTGGACTTAGTCCAGTCATTAAAAAAAAACCTAAATAACCGTTTGTTTGAAAGAAACTGAGAAGTGCGCACGATTATCCCGCGTATGCCGTCCTTTCGAGTAAGCGACGAACGACTTGTGGCACGAGAGAGTATGATTTATGGCAACTCACCTCCGTAATCCATGTAATTTTCAGTGGCGTTCACGAGGCCGACTATCACGACGAGAAGGACGAAAGCTGCGCAACGTTTGGCGTACATAGTGCTCTCCTCTGTCCTCTGCAATCAAGCGAACGATTCTACATGTGATTTAATTCCTCTGGTCGATCTTGGCCTAAACGATGCTTCGCTGCGAGCATGTACGGCCGAGAATGCGCATGTGCCGCGCGTGTTATCTAATCGGCTTGGCGAAGAGCATTGTTTTCCTCCTTTCTTCCCTTTTTCCCTTTTACGTTGCGACAATAAAAGATTGTCACGCCAGTACTTGATCGTTCGAAAAATAATAATAGCGAACAGCGCGCGGCGCGGCGCGACGCAACGCGACGCGACGGTAGTTTCGCCCACTAGAATTTGCGCTTCGTAGAAGCTTCCTAGCCCGCTGAAATATAGACCGTGCTTGTCGCTGATATAACTCCCCCATGCGACGTTTGGGCAACGCGAACGTTTGACGAGAATGAGGGAAGATAAATTCAAGACCGCTACGATAACAATTGAGCCAAGTATGAGCTTCGCTGTTGAATGACATCGCTGGCTCAAGAGACGTTACGTGGACGCAACGCGGCTCTTCGGGCGGTGTTACAATAATTTTATCATTCAAAATATTTCGCTGAATCATTTCCCCGTTGTCCGTTGCATAAAGAGCTGCCCGAGCGAGACGCATTCACGTGTTGCTCAGTGAATTTGTCTCTTATTATGCCAAGGTATGCGGGTCAACGTTGTTAACACTGCAAGCTTAAAGTTATTTTATCGTATTTATTTTAACGTTACCACGGCGGTTTGTTTATTCAGGTGCTCACAATGTCACTATTTTAGAACCTGACCTAAGCAGGTACCAGTATGATTCGTGTAATTATTCCCGGGGAAAAATGGAAGTATCTCATTACATCAATTATGTAATATCTAATTATATCCAATTTTAAAATCAACTGACTTCATAATTATGTTCTCTTAGGACATTTAATTATAGATGTGGTTAGGTCTCAATAGATAACGTCGAACGTTCAAGGAAAGTGTCAGATCTTCAGGGATCTGACACTTTTATTGAATATTCAATGTTATCTACTTATGTTCTCTTAGGACATTTAATTATAGATTTGGTTAGGTCTCAATGGATAACGTTGAACGTTTAAGAAAAGTGTCAGATCTTCAGGGATCTGACACTTTTATCGAACATTCAATGTTATTATCTATTGAGATCTAATTATGTTCTCTTAGGACATTTAATTATAGATGTGGTTAGATCTCAATAGATAACGTCGAACGTTCAAAGGAAAAATAGAAAAACCTCATTACATCTCTCAATCATGTAATATGTAATTATATCTCATAAGGTCCAACTCTAAAAATCATCAGATCCTCAGAGATTTGAGTGTTCGACATTATAGATTTAGTCAGATTTCAATAGACAACGTCGAACATTCAAATCTCTGAGGGTCTGATAGATTTTTAGAATTGGATCTCAAGAGATATAATTAGATATTACGCGATTGAGATATAAATAATGAGATTTTTTTCATTTGTTCCCGGGTTGTTGATTGTAAATCTTTTTCAATCTTTCGTCATTTTAATTGTTCGCCAACTTGATAAAATTCATGAGGCTCTCGTGTGATATACATAAATTCGAAGGAATAAAGGCGAAAGAGCCGTGACAGGATGTTAATGTCTGAATAACTCTTATGTTTAATTTATTGCGAAAAATATTACCTAAGCCAGGATTTGAACGTGGACCTTTCTCTCACTAGGTGGGCGTCTCGCCAATTCGACCACCGAGGTATTATAATATTTATCGCGATAAACAGTCTAACGTTGATTCTCGAATACCACATATCGTGACAGTATTCGAAACGAGAACTGCGCGCCGACGTAAATATTAAAAAACAGTACAATCACGTATCCCCATTATTAATTATTTGCATTTTCTATTAAATCGCGTATATTTTTACGTATCAAATTAACAGAAAAGAAATCAAAGTCGACAAATATCGCAAAAGTGTTACGATGCGTGATCCGTTAATTGAACTCCACTTTTAAACAATTACATATTTGACAACAAAGCAATTAGTACATACGTATGTATGGCGATCTCTCAATTTTTTTTTAATAAAAAGAAAATATGTTCAATCTCTGAATAAATTATTTAATACTCGCGGAAGTGGAAAATTACTTCAAGGTAGAAAAGGTAGAAAATTACTTCATTTATGGAAGAATTTGTCAAGTTTCATAACTGACATTACACTTTATAATTTTCTGATCAAAAGCTTGGGGAAAATTTTTCATCGTCAGCCTAGTGTCATTTTATCGACAAAATCTCTTAGCTCATTCGGGAGTGTGAGTTGTGAGGTGTGAGAACCCCTCGATTCTCAAAGGGCCACGTTATCGATATCGTCGAGGTCACTATATTAACGGGCTGTATTTCAATATCAGCATCTAACCAGCTTATTTACGTTATTATTTATGTCATGCGGCAGCTCAAGTGACAAGACAAGAAGCAGGAGGAAAAAGGGAACTATCAACACATCGACACCGCGCTCCCTGAATAATTCATTGAATTGTAATTAATTCTACTTAGGGGAACGGGTAGCGTCCGCGCCGCACCGTGGAGCGACGCGTATCGCGTTGCAGAATTAAGTGCGCGTACACGTGAGTTTTTGGCGCGACATTAAATTGGGTGACACGTCTCGCAAGTGTCGCGTGAAAGTGACATCTCGATATCGAATTATCATTCGCACGCAACTCGTCTACCACAATCCATCACTCGACTCACGATGGGTATCCGTGCAGGCATCTCCTGATCTCTGTTTCGAACGGTGTATTAATTTAGAGGCACCTGTATTAAAGGGCAGGAACGGCTACGAGGGCTCCGTCCACACCTGTGCCGGCGCGTAATATCCACCTTCGGCCGTGAAATTCAAACATAGACCTATTACACGCATCTGTAATCGCGCAATAAACGATCCGTTTCAAAACCGCACGACGATCCCTTCAACGTTTTGTTCCTGCCTTGCCGTGGAAAGGCGCCTTCTTCCACTTTCATCTTTAACGTTAATCGCGCGGCAGAAACGCACGTAAATACATTATTATGCTTTATTTACCGGGGATGAAAATTCCATTAACGCTAATATAACTTCCATTCCCTCGTCGCTGATGGGAGTTCGTTAAAAATTTTCAAAATATCAACATACGCAAACAATATTACAGCTCATCTAAAGAAGAAATTGCGCGTGAATTTCTCTGAACAGGAATATAGATTATATTGTAAATAAACGCAGCACCGAAACAATATTTTCCCTTTCTTTCCGTAAGCAGGAGAACCGCAGGAAAATAACATACATGTATATTATAATATACGTTTTACACATTCTGTATTATATTTGCGTATATATATATATATATATACATATATATATTATAAATTTCTCTTCTCTCTCTCCAGACAAATACAATGTTATTTGTTTCATCTAATTATATTTTAAAACATCTGTTCAATAATAAAATGTAAAATATCTAGTCAGTGCATTGTATTTAACCAAAAAAGAACGTTTGAAACACACAATCGAAAACGTATCCGTACACTGAAAAAAATTTCTGGTTGAATATGGACGAATCAGATAATTCCTTTAGGATTTACCAGAATTCCTGCAATCCTACAGAAATTCTGGTAAATCCTAAAGGAATTCTGGTAAATCCTAAAGGAATTATCTGATTCGTCCATATTCAACCAGAAATTTTTTTCAGTGTATAACAAATATAATAGACCAACGACTTGTTTTCTTCAAATTTAATTCGTTGTACAAAAAAAACAAATAGAGTCTTTCTCACATCGAGTGTCTCTGTTGCGAATAGATAAGTTGAAATTCCGTCCCGATGTGACTGGAGAGATACGAGTCGTTATTTACGTCATGACAGTTCCTGATTGTTGCCCATAGAACCCAAGTTATCGAACCCAATTCGATTCTACGTGCGCGAATTATAGCGTGTGATCCGTTGATTACTCACACCGCATTGACCAAGGTGTTTAATCGTTTACGCATGTTCGATGTTAAACGTACACGAAGACAATGCACGCCGATGCGTGATTGCCTTGAAATCCACTTTAGACGATGTATAACTCTCAGAATTTTGGATCGAGTTCAATTTACAGCCTCCTATATTGTATAACACAGAAAACGTGAAGAGCCGAAACACGGATATATGAAAATATCAACACACATGACATGTGAAATTATAAATGACACCTGTTTCCGATGCAATCCGATGCGACTGCGCGGAAAAAAAGAATATTCTTCTTATGAAAATATGTTTAGTTGTCAACGCGGAAAATCTTTAAATAAAATTACATTGCGTTAAAGGAAGGAAAACTTACTTAAATGAAGCTATTTTATGTAATTTAATCAAGAAAAATATATGCTTATTATTTAAGAATAATTTTCTTGAATGGAAAGGGAACGATATATTGGATAGAAAATTAAACATATTTTCAAATCGACGATTATAATATAATTATAACGATTTTATTATCCAAATAATTATATGTATTCCCAAAGTGACAATTATAGCATTGAAATAAGACTGTAATATTGTTGGAATGTAAGATCATTAAATGCATAAGAAGATTACAGACGGTTGCGTATATACAAAACAATGAACGCGTTAATTTGAGTATGCAAGAGTTGATCTGAGTTTACGTCACACAGAAAAGGAATAGCTGTGTGACGTAAACTGTTGCGCAAACAATCCTTAAATTTAATACAAGCATACGAAAATGCTTCGTCCCTCGTCATCGATCTCTTATATCCATTTCTACCGATGCAGATTAATTTTAATCTCGGCTTAACTTACTTCTCATCTTTTTTCTAGTTTCAAGGATTAGAAAAGGATGAAAAGTATGGTAAATCGGGATTAACGTAAATCTGCATTGGTGGGAATATATGGACATTGGCACAACAAGTTCAGCATGGTTGTTTCGGAAGGTTTCTAAACTTTCTGAGTGTAAACTACGATAAATTCGGAGACAATTTCTTCATCATCTCTAATGGCAGGCTATTTTCTTCAGAGCTGCCGAGTTATCGTTGAATTGCTTAGTAATTAAGCACTGCAATTTTCGTCGAGATACAATTTTCAAAAGGACAAGTTCGTACGAGAAACGAACCGTTTGAATGACAATATAATTCACAAATCTCCATTGCTAAAAACCGAATAGAAATATGTGTGTATGGTAAATATTTTCAAGCAAAACAATATCGTCCGACGAGCCTCGCCTGAACGTGATAAACTTCTGTTAACGAGCGAACCGTTCCGTCTCCTTTAAAGGTAAAAGACTAAATCATAATCTGAAAATTTCACAGCTTCATCACGCGGGCGGATAATAATAATGTGGAGGAATATTCCAGGAACATCCCGCATTTCTCAAGCTTGATTAACGGCAATTTACTCGTCGAGCTTTCTAGAGCAATAATTGCCCCATCCTTTTACTCGGTGCGTGCTTTTAAAGAACATAAATAATTTACGCATACCGTCGAGAAGATTGCAAAATTGTATTTTTTGCCCGCCGACTATTTCTGCCCGTGAACATTCTCCGCGTCACTTATACATCGACTTTTAACGTATTTACCTGCCAGCGTTCAAGGAAAATAACTGAATTTGTTGTGTAATCGATAACTGTATCAATAATTGAGCGAGAGACGCGCAGCGAGAAAAAGGAAATCGATTATTATAACTCCGTCGACGTCCAGTCTCCGCGTAACGACACCCGTATCTCTTGCGCTAATTAGTCATTAGTGAAACGTCTTAATAAAGGAACAGTGGCGAAAAGCACAGTTCGTTGCGCAATGATGGGACATTGTAACCGAGTATCGATTTTGGATAGCGCTCCTGTCCGTGGAATTACGTTTCAAAAGCTGCTTTTCAAGTGTCTCGAGAAATTTCCATTCCGCGCATTAAGCTACCTCGCGCGAGATTTTATTTCCCCACAGTTACTTATTGTCCCGTGAAATTTTCCAGCTGCTCAGTTATCAGTCCCAGGTGACTTTGATTATATCACGTGTACGCGTGTACACGTAGCAAAACGGGGCAATGTTAAGTTAAATGAATTTTGGTCGCACAATGGCACCGGTATTTAACGCAGTGGATGTATTGCACCCACACATTTCCAGTCGAGCAGTTTTGACAGAACGCGGACGAGCACTGCAGAGAGAGCTTTTGAGAAAAGCGGATTTAAAAATATGCAACTTGCCATTTACGAATGAATCGTATATCTCCAAGTTTACGTACGCGAGTACGCGCCGCATTAAATCTTTCCCGGTAAAATTTGTAATCTACATAATCGCACGACGGAAAGTAATAAGGCGTACGTCGAAATTAACATTTCGAGTAATTATGTGATAAAAAAGGCCGGCTTTAATATATATACGGCATAAAATGCAATACAAAATAGTATATGCAGAAAACCATCGTAATTTGTTGAAATGGTAAGAGCGCAATGTTAATGCAGATAACAAAGTTGGAAAGAATTTTGTATTTTGACCAAATATTTAAGATATTTCAGTTTTTCAAGATTTATTATTATGTATAAGTACACAGGGTATATTAATTTATTGAAATGGTAAGAGCGCAATGTTATTGCAGATAACAAAGTTAAGAAAAGTTTGTACCTAAAAAGATACTTCGGATATTTAAATTTTTCAAGATTCATGTCACGAGTGACATTTGATTGTGTGACAGGCACACGGAAAAAGCCACAGTACTTGATTTGATTAAACTCGATAATTAATTGCTTTCGCCCAAATTTATTTCCACATACAACACCCGAGAAAATGCGGTTAAGTCATTCTATTTAAAGCGCACACGAATCACGTTAAATAAACAATTACCGTTATTGTCATGATACACAACGGTGACATACATATAATGCGAAACTTTAATCATATAACACGAATCAGCAATAACCATTTATGTCATATTAAATATGTACCGCGTATAATATGCAATATGCAAGCTGAAAATAATTACAGATTTTTAATCAAACTGTTCTAAAATTTGTAAATACACCGGCATGTAAGCCCGTAGTATAATCCAGCTACAAAATATCAATCCTTCTTTGTCCTCCGTTTTATACCTTTGACCTACGCTAGTAATTTATCACCCATTACATCGCGATAAAAAAATAGCAATGACCGCGCCGCCGGATATTTTCAATGGATTACGTACATCATAATCGTAAAGACAGCGTGCTCAATTTTTATGAGAAACACAAAAAGCGTTTTTTGTTTAAATGTCCATTGATTGGATGTGTACGCGGTACAATTACGCATCTAAATTGTTTCAGCTGTTAGTTTCGCACAAAGATAAGAAAAAAGCCGCGGTAACGAGATAAAAATCGTATTTTTACCTGACATTTCGCTGCTAACATTTCTACTTTTTATCAATATGAAAAACTTTAACACCTTTACCATACTTATAGGATTTAAAATTTTTTATCTTTCATTTATAATAATCCACAGAATTTTATTTGCATGTTTTAAGATTAAATTAAATACCTACGTTGTTTGTACGAAATGCATAGTAATAACTAACAATCGTACAGTAAACTCTATCAAACTATCTCACATCTTTCAATACGTGTATAAATGTATACGTTTAATGCATATATTTTTATATCTTATAAAATTATTAAAAATTAAATTACACTGAAAAGTAAAAATTGAAATATAAATTGCTCCTCGAGCTTGAAATGATTATACGTCATCCAGTCATGTAGAAAAGCGATGCGATATTCAGAATGCGGTGTACAGTTTCTCCTAACAGTTTATCGTTACGACACACGTCGTTATTTTTCAGCTTGTCCAATGGGATTAAAATATATGCGAAACGCATGTACGTACACTAATTAATAAACATGAAAAATTGTGTTTTTTACACTCGACATTTTTTTCCGCCGAAAAATATAACCCCAAAATAAAGATTAATTAATCTACGAAAAATCAGTAGTTTGTTTTCAACTGTTTGCGATTGGCTGCATGTCATCATTTTAATTAACACGAAAATCGGATTTTAACACTAAATTAAATGCAATGACCAATACAACTTTTATAAAATCAAATAATTTGTAAATATCATGAAAGCAAAGACAAATGAGAAAGTAACATAAAACATGTCAAGAACATACGTTAAATCACTATTAGACTTTCTTTCACCGAATCTGGTTCGTCCAAATGTTCTTAAGTGATTTATAAGATTCAGAAAAGCTATTCGCGATCAGAATGAAAACCGAAAAGATCTAAGCCTACTTCAATATTTATAATTGGTGTTAGAATCGAATGCTGTTTGTGATTTTATGTGCCGTGTAATTAAAAAAACATATAAAAAATCAGAATGCAGAACATATATAAAATATATTTAAATATATATTTAAATGATATCAAAAATGTATATTAATATATAGAAAAATACACGATGGTAAAATTATAAATAAAAGTGTGTACTCTGAAATCTAATACGAATTATAGATTATTTGAGCGGGTTTTAAGAAATAAAAATATATTAGTTATGTGTTAAAATTGTGTTATAATTAAAATCACAAATGTTACGAGAAATGGCAAATAATGATCTGTTATTTATCACAATGAAATTATACAAAAGTAATATGGAAGATAATATGAAAACATCGACAGGTTGAAGCGTTACTCGTAACAATTCTTTTTAACAATCATCGATTTAAAAAATCGTTACGAGCAATTTTATTCCGTCGATGTGTTATACGCTTAAATTATTAACAGACAGACTGTGAGTACTATTATAATTGCGAAAATTATAATATTGCAATTATATAACGAAAGTTTACACTGAAAGATTCTAATAAAAGATTTGTAATTTCATTTGATACAAAATCGGAAAATATTAAGATATACTTTCTGGGTTTTCGTTCATATTTAAAACGCAAAACGTATGCTATTCAGTTCAGAATGAGTATATTTAACGATGAATCGAAAGGTGAAAATCGAGTTGATTGTGACACGATTTTATAGTATTTTCCAAACAAATTGCAGAAAGGCACATCTTTCGTAGAACACGGACGTGGAAATTGGCGAACGCACAGATGTAAGTCGAAAAAATATAGAGAGAGGAACGAAGAGGAGGGTAAGGAGCGCGATAGAGCGTGCAGAGTGCGCAAGAAACAAATCGTCGAACTCACCGGGTTTCGAATTCTTGAGCGTTAATTACGAAAATTATAATATTGCAATTATATAACGAAAGTTTACACTGAAAGATTCTAATAAAATATTTGTAATTTTATTTTATATAAAATCGTAAAATATTAAGATATATACTTTCTGGGTTTTTGTTCATAATTAAAACGCAAAACGTATGTTGTTCAGCTCAGGATGAGTATATTTAACGATGAATCGAAAGGTGAAAATCGAGTTGATTGTGACACGATTTTATAGTATTTTCCAAACAAATTGCAGAAAGGCACATCTTTCGTAGAACACGGACGTGGAAATTGGCGAACGCACAGATGTCAGTCGAAAAAATATAGAGAGAGGAACGAAGAGGAGGGTAAGGAGCGCGATAGAGCGTGCAGGGTGCGCAAGAAACAAATCGTCGAACTCACCGGGTTTCGAATTCTTGAGCGTTAGTCTCAGCTGACGAGAGACGAGCGGAGATTGAGTGGCTTGCACGTTACGGCGGTAATGATGCGAAGTGTGGCGATGCCGAGGGACCCTTTATATATATGGGAAGCCGCCGTGCTTTCGACGGGGGGATGAAAGAGAGACGGCAAGGGCGAGAGAGAAAGAGAAAGAGACAGGGTGGGCACAGGTGGCCGCTTGAAAGCGGCCACGCGGTCACGGGGCGCAAGCGTCCTCTTCTTGCCCTGCCTCGTTCATCCCTCCAACTTCGCCACCCCTTCGCGACGAGGTGACAAGGAGGTGGAAAAATTCCCTCTCTCTCTCTCTCTCTCTCCCTCCCTCTCTCTTTCTCTTCTGCGCGATCTCTCACGCGCGAATTTTCTTTTCCGGAAACGTTTTCATTAAGAAGTTGTTTCCCCGACACGAGTCGCGAACGAGTTGATAATAAAACTCGATCTCGATGATGCGCGGCAGGATAGCTTCACGATCGGTCCATTGATGTCTATGTGTTTAAAATGTCCGGGAAGACGTACGTGAAAGGGTTGAAGAACGAGATGGGGAAGGTTCAGAAATTTGTGATCAGAGAGAGAGAGAGAGAGAGGCCTATCGATTTTTTAAAGGTCACGTTACATTTACTCGATCGTAGAGTGCGATGGAGCAATGTGGTTTTAAAATGTAATGCGTATGTCATTTTTTTTAAAGAAAATGCCACTTTTGCGCAAATAATTTTGTGTTTCCCGTAATTAAGATATACAAAATATTCTACGGTTGGTTCCTGCAGATTTCCGCGAGAAATATTCTGCGCATTAATATTCTTTTCTTGTACGGTGCTCATAAAGAGCGCAGCTCAGAAAGCGAAAAGTTTGCCTTTTATATCTAATTTTATCTAGATATAAAATTGTTTCTAGAAACAATAAATAAAACAAAGTGTTAACGGAGTCTCCGTTTCTAGAAATAATACATAAATAAAGAGTTAAAGGGGTCTATGAGCTTCGCCTTTGGACCGTTCATGAACCACGCATCCTGGATTAGCTTAGAAATTGAAATGCAACAAGATACACTGTTTTCATAAATCTCCATGAAACCGCGTCGCGGCGGTTTTTCGCGTTCGCGCGCGACATCGCGTTAGGTATATTGGTAAGGTCGTACGTTTGAAAACATTTCCAAAAATTGCCGCATTTGGAAGCGGGACGAAGAAACGCACGGTCGTTTGTTTTATTACGCGTGCGATCCCTACAAGAGAGGGCCATCTTCATTAAGGGCTCCGTGTCTCGCGGCTGCCGTCGGACCGTAACGAGAGGGTGGTTTTTATCTTAACGAGATCGTCCGCCACGTGTAACATGTTTTCTCTCTGTTTCTTTCTCTTTTTTGATTATGCGCCGTACGAATATTACTTGACGTGTGTGATACATCAATGCTTCGTCTAACTAAGGGATGAGACGAGTTTCCGCGCCTTTGAGGCGCCAGACTCGTGTCGCGAACGGACGTCGAGACGAAGTAGACATCTCCGTGGAAAATTTCAAGGAAGTACGCGGGTTCTTAAATTTTCGGATATCAAAATCTACTTCTCTCCTTGATAAATTAAGCGATATAGATTGTGTGTCTGTTTTTTTAATTTTATCGTAATATTTGAATGTATCAATGTACAAACTGTTTCTAAACTATCCAATATTTTAGGAACAGATGCTTTTTAATACATTTGGAGATTTTTTGTTGCATTTTCTGTTGCAATTCTTCTTATCATTGAATCGCATATCTTTAAATTATAAATTATAAATTAAAGTATTAAATTTAAAATAAAAATGTTGAATTTTATATTAGATTTTTTGTTGCATTTTCTGTTGCAATTCTTCTTATCATTGAATCGCATATCTTTAAATTATTATAAATTAAAATATTAAATTTAAAATAAAAATGTTGAATTCTATATTACCATAAAAATAAAATCATTTCAAAATTAATAAAATAAATTTTCGTACATTTCTGCAGTTTTAAAGAGATTTAATTCCAGAAAACTCCCAAATTTTCAAGTGTACTTCTTTCAAAAAGTCAAAAGCATTTTTGTATATACAAAAGGAAGAAAACTTGATCCAATCACCACATTAATTCGGTTGAAACATTAAACTAAATTTTTATTATTTTATAACGTATATTTGCGTAAATAGAGAGTGACTTTCTCTTCCTCCCTTTTTCTTTTCTTTTATTTTTTATAGTTTGATGTTTAGTCGCTTGCCAATTGCACGTACTCGTACGTGGGATCGAACAACACAGAACTAGGCCAAAAACTGTTATTTATTTCAGCACAATTCACAATTGGGCCTTTGTTCTATCTTCCGTGTGCTTTTCACTTGCTCTCACGGTACGAACATCTAAATTAAAAATCTACATTCAAAAATTCCGCTGCGTTTTCAGTTGTGCATTTACGCGGAAAATTCGCTTGTCAAATCACCAAAAGATGAAAACCTCTAACCTTTCTCTCTCCGCCCCCCCCCCCTCTATTTCTATCCCTCTCCGTTTTAACAATAAAAAAACTATTTCACGATTCTCACATTTCTCATCGTTTTAATTATCGATTCGTCTGCAGTTATATTTTTCACATTGATTTGAAACGGAATATTGTACTATCTATTTGAGAGATATAATATCATAATGTTAAAATTGTTTTAATCTTTTTCATTTATCGTTTTTTGACTAACTACATTTTCAATCTATGATTATAAAAGGTGATTAAAAATGGATTAAAAAATTGAACTTTCACAGAACTTGTACCCGATTTATCAAATTTTTGCTTGCAATTCAGTTTTATCTTGTTTTTATAATTATGAAAATTTATTATAAACAATTGTCTCACTTTTCGTTAAAACGAATTTACTTGAAATTCGTTAAACCGAATCTGCTTGAAATTATTCTACTTTCCGATTTTCAAAATAAACGTTTGCGTGTTTCAACATTGCCTACAGATTTAATTTAATTTTACAAAACTCTTTAATTGTCTCTATCAATTAACTTTTTAATCGTATACTATGCTCGAGATTTTTTGTTAAGAAGACGAGATCAATTTGAGATTCGAGCAACTTCCTAGAATTTCACCCTCAGAAAGGATTTCTGTTACCGAGACAAATAATATTCTTGACGTATTTATATTTCTCACAACCTCATTTAGTATAAAAATAAAACAATATCCAAATATAAAATCAATAATTCTTATTCTCCTCAGTCGAATTAAAAAGGATTAACTTACTATATTGAGACAAGAGTAACTTATACAATAAATGTAAGTTTATATATCCTTGCGTTTTAGAATAAGTTGTCCCTCCATCTTACAACGCACGAAGTTGGCACTGCGATATT
The DNA here is from genome assembly GCF_000949405.1 of Vollenhovia emeryi. Lineage (NCBI taxonomy): Eukaryota > Metazoa > Arthropoda > Insecta > Hymenoptera > Formicidae > Vollenhovia > Vollenhovia emeryi. Next base: position 1,543,341 of record NW_011967242.1, on the reverse strand, counting down.
CAACAAAAGACGATACATACTATTGTTTTATTCTAGATTTTAGAATTTTTCATTTAAGATTAAAATATTCTTTTCACTATAACAAATATCATTGGCGCTATATCGATCTTATTTTATGATACATTGAAGTGTAATATTAGACCCGGACATTTTTTCTGTGGGTGTTGCACAGTTATTTTAGCATAACAATAAGAAAATGTGCGTGAATTTGACAGTTATTATCCGGTTATCCAATTGTACGAGTAACCGAGTATTTCTCGTTTTGTCTTTGAAACGAGATTTGCCATTTTAATTATTCCGGTCTTTGAAGGCTTTGCTCTGAATTTGTGGAAAGCGAATAAGTAGGTAACCGACGATATAATCGTGAAACCTTACAATTAATGAATCTCAAGGTATATTACTAACTGTGAACCCCACTAAGTGTGGACCTTTCTCGAGTCAAAAGAGGATCAAAAATTGACATTTTACTTTTATAACATGCATGCAGAATATCTGCGTACATTCATGAAATCGGTTTCTCATCAGCTTTTAATTAAAACATCGGTGTTAGATAGATATAAAATGCCTTTGAAAGGCAAAAGAATTTAGTGTAAATTTAAACACAAGATTACAAATTGTATATCAAAAATTATTTAATAAATCTTTGATCATTTTAATTTTACAATTTAATTACAAAAATAGTTTAAATTAAGCATTTTAGTAAAAGAGTGTTATTTAATGTTTTTTTTTATCATAACGCGCAAATTCTTATGAAATATCCTATTAATCTCCATGAAAATTACATAGAGCTCACACAGCCTCGAAAGCATTTTGCATTTATTGGCGTGAAAAGCTCAAACATTTATTATATTAAACGTAACAATTTAGTTAAGAGTAAACAACTAAATCCGGATCTTTTTAAGATATAACTCAAATACAAACGTAAACGCCACTTAGGTCCGGGCAAGCTGGAGGTAGCCAAATAAATTTTTTGAAATTAATATGTGAATTCACATATTCACCTAAGTTTACATTTGTATTTGGTTAAGAGTGTTAAGACATTGTGTGTGCGGCGGCGACAATACGGATAATAATTGCCATAGCGTACACTGAAAAAAATTTCTGGTTGAATATGGACGAATCAGATAATTCCTTTAGGATTTACCAGAATTCCTTTAGGATTTACCAGAATTTCTGTAGGATTACAGGAATTCTGGTAAATCCTAAAGGAATTATCTGATTCGTCCATATTCAACCAGAAATTTTTTTCAGTGTAGGCGTTATACAAATACATTCTTCACAATCTCTATAAAAAACAAATTCTAAAATAAAAATGCATCGCGTAATTGAGTAATTATAAAATGTAAAACTGTGTCCATGCATAGGTATATAAAAATATTGAATCTTTTAGATATATACTTTGAATCTTCCGTATCTTCTCTGTCTTTAGATTCACCGGCGATTAACAGCTTCGAACTTAGCACATGTCTCTGTGGTTCCTACTCACATTTCGAAATAGCTGTACGGATTTTTATCGCGTTTCGCGTTATAAAGTATTGAATTTAATATCCTCTCTTTCTTAGCAACACGTGGTTCATGTAGGTTCTATATGTGTTTCCCAAACGTTTAGATACGTTCGGCAAACGCACATAAAACCTGTATAAACCGCCATATGTTACTAGAGTTTAATTCTTTATGAAAACCCTGCACCGAAAAGGTTAATACTTAAATAAACTGACCTGTTTCGCCAGCCTTTAATCGTCACTTTCATCGCTTTTATCACTTACGAGATTGCATGGATGTTTGTTTGTACTCTGAGCTTATATTTATTTTTGCGTGATGAACGTAAGTCGGTAAACAATCGCTTTATCTATTCTAAATGGAAACATCAACGAAACAAAAATTCGATTCTATTCAAACTGTTGACTCTTTTTTGTAAGTACACATTTATAGAAAATGCATTTTGCAATATGTTTACCCAAACATAAATTTATACTGCGATTAAAATACGTGTGGGCGCGCGCGCGTATTTCTAAATATTCCTTTTATCAGATGCAAGTGATATTATAAGGCCGAGAGATATGATGGTTGTTTATTAAAAAACGATGTAACAAGCAAGAAAGTTCAATGAGTACAATATACATATACATATGTGTACAGTGGGGGTAAGATACTCCCAAGAAATTACCAGTTCCTCCCTTTCGAGAGGTGATGGAATAAAAACCGACAATTTCTTAGATTTGAACTCGGACCTTCGACTCGCTGGAGCAGCGCTCAACTTTCTGCTCCATGATCGCCACTTAGGCCCAGTTTTTAATTTTCTGTTAACCATTAACCAGAGGTTAATCGACTCTTTTTTTTATATTATTATCTAAGAAGAGACAGAAAATCGATTAACTTCTAGGTAACAACCAGAAAATGAAAAACCAGGCCTTGAGTTCAGCGCTGCTTTAGGCCTGGTTTCACCAACGTCGCTTAACTTTAGCTTAATTCATTCTTTGTCTCTTTCTAACTGTTACTTTAGAAAGAGACAAACGTGAATTGAACTAAGATTAAAGTTAAACGACGTTGGGAGCCGAAGATCCGAGTTCAAATTTCACTAGAAATTGCCGGTTTTATGTTCGATCGTCTCTCGGAAGGAACTGGTAACCTCCCGGGAGTATCTTATACCCACTGTGTGTACATATACCATTGTATTCATTAAACTCTTTTGCTTATTGTATCATTTTTTAATAAACAGCCATTACAGCTCGTTATCTCTCGGTCTTATAATCGCTTACATTTATTATATTAGATAAAAAGAAGCAAATTAATCTATGATTTTTTTTATTAATTTGATTTCTACATTAATAGATTCGCAGATGTTGAGAAAAATATCAAGAGCTGGTAAAAAGTTCTTGCTGTCACACGACAGCGATTTTAATTACGTCAATGAGCGAAGTGGTGATCGTATAAAATAGTTAAATTACTTTCGCCGCAGCAATAGTTAAATCGACGAGCATTAAAAAACCCTCACGCAGGCCCGAGCGTTAATAACTTTCGGAACAAATCTCTTGAGATTCTTGTCTCTCGTCGAACTAAACTATTCGCTGTTTCTTGTACGAAATAGCTTGCGCTCGTGATTAGTATAGCAACGAGCGCGTCCAGTTTGCCCTGCGGCAATAAATCAAGCATCCTCTGAGAAACTCATTAATTGTTTCTTTTTTTCTTTCTCTCCCTACGACCGGAGGAATGATTCTTCTGAAATTTTAATAACGACACCGCCGTCCCACGATGTCGCGAGTAATATCGCCCGACGTATTCTCGTTTTTCTCTTCCCCATTCGTTCGGGAACACCGACGGCAGACACGATTTTCTGACGCGCGAAAATTCGGAAAGTAATTACAAGCGTATCTTCGCGCTACCACAACTTATATGAATTGTGCGTGGTTGCAAGGTCAAGAGTGCTATTTTTTATCGACACCCGACGCTGCCTCGTGCCGCGTATATTTCCTCGTTTTTACGTGGAGCACAGTGAGACTATCAATTTCTTTAATTAATCACCGGGAAAATTGCGGTAGATTCCCCAGCGAGTGACATTTGAAAAAGCGTTTATATTGAGGGGACGCTTATAAATCGGTAATTGAAATACGTGTCGCCGTTGCGTAGAATGAAATTACAAGGGGATATTGGCGAAACGTATCGCTTCCTCCAATCCGGAGATCGAAGTGAAACGAGAAAAATCGATGCGCCGGATTACGATAAAACTCGCGCGATAAATCAGCGCGCAGTGGAACGCTTTAAAATCGACCCGACGCGACGCTCTTTCCCCTCTCTACGGTTTACTTTAACTCCTTCGCGAACGAAGATGCATCGCATGTACCTACCAACAATCTCGTTAGCCCCGGTTAACGGTGGGGCTTAACCTTTTACTTCTGTTAACTTGTAGCCATTTACTAAAAGACGATTAACTGGAACGCACGTGTATTAGTCTCACTCGTCTGACATTAGAATCCGTTCGGGAGAAAAGTTACCTCAACCGAGATGAGAAAAGGCTAAGGATAGCGACGCAATTTGTTGTCATATTGACGTCGCCTTGGCTTTTCATTTCTCCTTGGGGAATAATACAAACAAAATTGCATTAAAAGAAAAAACTCCTGCATTATACGTAGACATGTACAACGTGTGCGAAAAATTTAATTTAATATGTATAATATTTTTGGGGAAACGAATATAAAAGTTACCTCAATCGAGATGAGAAAAGGGTAGCCAGCGACCCAAGGAGAAATGAAAAGTCAAGATGACGTCAATTTGATGCCATAGTGATCAAATTTATGTCATATTTTGGTCAATATGATATCAAATTAACCAAAATATGACAAATTCGGTCAATATGACATAAAATTCACATCATCTTGACTTTTCATTTCTCCTTGGGGAATAATACAAACCAAATTGCATTAAAGGAAACCGCGTTAAAAAAAAACTCCTGTATTATACGTAGACATGTACAACGTGTAGCGAGTGTGAAAAATTTAATTTAATATGTATAATATTTTTTAGGAAACGAAAATATAAACCTCAACCGAGATGAGAAAAGGGTAGCTAGCGACCCAAGGAGAAATGAAAAGTCAAGATGACGTCAAATTGGCCAAAATAGGACATAAGTTTGATCAATATTACATCAAATTCACATCATCTTGACTTTTTATTTCTCCTTGGGGAAAAATACAGACAAAATTGCATTAAAAGAGATCACGTTTCAAAAAACAACTCTTGTATTATGTGTAGACACGTACAACGTGTAGCGAGGTGAAAATTTAAATATAATATATGTATAATATTTTTTAAAGGAAACGAATGTAGAAATTGGTAGATAAATTCCGCATATTTGTTGAAAGATAAATCGCGAAAGGGCAATGTTTTTCGCGCGCGCCATTTAACGTGCTATGATAGCGAACTGGTTAAAAGCGAGTTTCCGTGTCGGTAGTTCTCGCCGCAGAGTGACAGGACGGCGGAACGCATGTCGGTCAAACATACATCGCCGTTGTTTGCGTCGCGACGCGCCGCCGTCCCGTCCCTCCGCGGAGATATAATTCGATATTTAAATATCGAATTACGTCGCGCGCAGAGCTCGGCGCGCGGAACGACGGCGACGTGCGTCGGAATTAAAAACAACGGGTGCGCGAATTTACAACGCAGGTGACTTGGGGCCGGCGGGTCCTGGATGTCAATTCTGTATCTTAAGTCTTAAGGCCCGTGTCCACGATACTGGAACTTGGTCCAAGTTCTAGCTTCGAGAAATGTGGAGCCAATCAACTTGCAGCTGTTCCATAAAAGCTGCCAGTCGATTGGCTACACATTTCTCGGAACTAGAACTTGGACCAAGTCCTAGCATCGTGGACACAGGCCTTTACACTGTGGTGGAAATGCTAAAAGTGAATAGCTTTGTCTCTTTCTAGCCGTCTCCTTAGAAAGAGACAAAGCCGCTCAATTTTAGCATTTTCACTACATTGTAAAATACAGAATTGGCCCCCTGGGGTAAGAATTATTCCGTTTCCCCTCCCTTGGGAAAATATACCTTAGAAAACCTTAAAATTTCACTTTAGAAGAATAAGAAATATGAAAACTAAATTTGGACACTTTAAACGTTTATTTAAGATAAACTTAAAACTTACTTTCAAGATTTAAAGGAATCTTCGACAGGGGCTTGGCTATCTAAAAATTACTTTAAGTGTCCAAAATTATTTAAAAATTTCTTAAGTAAACTTTTAGCTTCTTTAAGTAAACTCGTAGACTTGAAAGATTACTTTTACAAACTTTAATTTCATTTATTATAGAATAAATTTTCCCAAAGGGGCTGGAAAACACAATAGAAATCTAGGAAATAACTGAACAATCCCGGTCGTAATCAATTCTGAACATTTCCATGATAGGTAGCCTGGCTCGTTTAAAAGTCACCGAATCTGACATTGTCCGCCGCTGCGAGCGAATCGACGCAGTCGACGCGGATCTCTCATAAACGCGATTTCTCCCTCGAACGCTGTCCCCGAAGTGACGGGTTCTCGTCGACGTGGAGAAATGCCGGTTCTACGGGTTGACGTTCGTTCAAATTAATGTATTGTTACACCACGGTGTAGCTTGCGCGAAAATTAACGAGAGCAATCAATAGCCCGGTTGATTTATTTTCGCAAAATTCGGCCGTTCTTCGAAAATTGATTTTTTCGGGAGGTCGATACGACGTTAATACGATACAGGACGTAGGATATGATTATAATTAATAAAATAACTTGATTTTACGATACGTGTTGACATCTTGCTATGACATCGCTCATATCTGAATGACGCGTAAATTTCCGCGAAGACTCTATCATCTGTTTGTGAGTGTGCGACAGTTTTCTTTATCCGATTAAACAAAACTTTATTTCATATGTAAAAAAAATGTTAATTATTAAGACATTAAGAAACCAATAAAAATTAAAAACAATAGATTTATTGAATCCACTGTCGAAATTACATAGTTTGATAATCAAAGTGTTAACTAACTCACGACTTTCGACATGAAATTTTATCTGATTTTTCGTTGGTCAGATATTTTGACGTTCACATTTATTTCACATGTAACTTAACCAGTCCGGTCGATTTTAGCACAAAACAGTAAAATTCGATCAGTCGTGAATTTTATGAAGTATTCGGTATCCGAAATTCTCTTTCCGAAATTAATATTCTGTAGTAATTTCTATTAATCTTCTTGAAACACACACAATCAGACATCACATAATGCTAATACGATCGAGGTGACAAATATTAACATTACTAACACACGTACTTAAACATTTCCATGACATAAAATAATTTTTAAAACATTCGTAGCAGCGATTAACGCTTTGAATTGCAATGTCGCACAAGATTTAAATGTATATTCGTTCGTATAAGATTCTTTGTGCACAACGTGCGCTTGTAAATTAGCAAATAAAACTCTCTCTCTCTCTCTCTCTCTCTCTCTCTCTCTCTCTTACATTTAATGTAACCTGGAAATATTACATTTTATATCTCCTTGCATTTAGCTCGCTGGAGATCGTCGTGGAGTCGCGCGTCGCGTAAAGTTCACAGTTGAAACCGCTCGTTACGAAGAGAAAATGTTGTCGCGTATACACACACGATCGATAGTAATAAACAATTCTATCAATTACATGATTAATAGCACACAATCAATTCTGCAATAATAAATATACTTTGGGACAATCATTTCCTAGCTATCGCGCTGCAGTCACGGAATTAATATTGCGTCGGGCATGTGTCACGGGACGTGAAATAAACACGCAACTTGTTCCTCGGGGTTTCGTGTAACGCGAAGCTGCGAGTGAAGAAGAAAAAGAGGAAAGTGCTTAGACGCGACTAAGGATATATCGCCGCGGCAACTGTGCCGCTTACGTTGCCTGAATTACCTGGTCATTTGATTAGCGCCATTGGTTGACATCTCGCCCCTTCGAATACACTGCCGCGTTTATTATCACATAACGGTATAATTAATAACGCATCGCGTGGAGAAGCAAACAATGCTACAGGCAATGGTTTCTGCGGGTAGGATATTACAATGGTCCAGCGAATCAATCGTAGCGTGGCAATCGCCGCTACGCTATTATCGTTTGCTCAGATGTAGTTATATCATATTCGTACTGATATTTACGTGCAGCTACGCGTAAGTTAAATCGGATAATCCCTTTATTCAGATGTGAGTGAAATTTTATCCGCGTATCTCTATAAGATTTGAATCTCAGTTGAGTCCTGACGTCGAGCAGTAAAATACGAGTAAAACTGAGTAGGTGAACGGGAGGATAAGGGATAAACTGAAAGAAAAAGTTCAAAACCAGAGGCTAAAGAAACTACATTAAAGCACCTACAAAATATCCCAGTTATAAACGCACGAAAGCAAAATAAAAAGTTACAACGCGAACAGTACATACATATGTACATACACACACACAGACAATTTCTTAAAAAGGAGGTTTTTTTACGTTTTGGAACATTCTAAACACATTGACAAGAAAAACTCGAATCCCAAATGACGACTAAGACAGGCCCGAGTCAATGCAGTTTTAGTACTGAGTAAAAGTGGTACAGCACTGGATGTCAGTGCAGATCCAGTGCTGTTTGTACACTGGAGTAGTAACAATGTCCCAGTATAGTTTTTCAGCACTGTACCAATGCTTAATTCCAATGCTGTATCTGCACCAATTTTCTGTACGGGAACGGCATTTAATGACAATAGTGTGACACTGTCATTTACCATTGTTTCCCCACAGTAATTTGGCAGGAAATAGTACATAAATAAAAAATATTAAATAAATATAAAAATATCCCGCGTTATAATTAGATCCCATGCAATGATCTTGTACTTAAAATAATCTTAAGTACGAGAGCATCGCACAGGACCTGACTATAGCACGAAACGCAACCAAAATTTCGCAAATCTGCGTTACCCACTTGGCAAAATGTGGACATTGGCTACGTAGTTCAATGTCCACGTTTTCAATGTCCACAAAGGGCGTATCGCATTCGCCAATCACGAAAAACGGGGCCCTGACATCTCTCAGGCTTCTCTCTGGTGACACAGGACTGATACTGCAGTGGTACTAATAATCATTTCAGATCACGGAATATCAGTACTGTTACTCAATGCCGATTCTCAGTGCTGTTTTCAAGTACTAGCCCTCGACCGATTATTCTGAGATCAGTGCTGATACAGTATTGTGTAACGGTGTACTGGAACACAGCACTGTACCACAACTGACCCAGTTGTCAAAGACCGAGGTTTCTCACCTGGGATCTTAATACATATAGTGCAGTCGTAGATTTATTTGCGAAATATATCCGAGCTGGATTTTAATATGTACTTTTGTTTCGTAATTATAAATAATATATTCCTCACCAATACATATTGTATGCAAAAAAGCTAAACTTCCGTAATTGAAGTTATAATATTTTTCACAGATTAAGTTTGTCACGTGTAGAATAGAAGTTATAAAACTGCATTACGCACACCTACACACACAACTAATATATATTTATCTGTTTATTTTACAGGCTGGAACAGTTATGGACGTCGCAAGAATAACTAAATTAAATTTTCACGAGCTAGGTTGTCGGTGTAGAAATTGCTAAATATATTTCTTTGCAACTCAAATGGATTCCAGACTATAGACAATCTAATGTAATAAGCAGGGTTGTGAAAGTTACTCAAAAACATTGACAAAACGTTCCTTAGCAGTTATTTTCTTGTAATAAAAATAAAAATATCACATGTGCATTTGAATTGTAAAGTGTCGATAAAGGCGTTGATGCGCAAAAGCAAGGTCTAATGCGAACTGTGGAGGTTCAAAAAAATATACATATAAAGTAACTATTAATGTAACTATTAAATTAGTAAAATTGTAACTGAGGTAAGCTACAGTTACAGATAGAGAGAAAGTAACGAAGTTAAGTTAGAATTACCAAAAAAATGCAACTGTAACTGTAACTTCGGTACAAGTAACGTGTTACTTTCCAACTATGATAATAAGCATATGACTATTTAAAATGTAATAAAACACATGTACATATTTTATATATGACTCTTTTTGGTAAATATGCAGAATAGGTCACACCTCACCGATCTCCTCGCCACTTAAGTATGTTGTAGGGGAGAGTTTTTTCGCCGTAGTGTATACGCACCTTTAGAATATAAATAATGATAATCAAAAGTTTTGCGCACGACTTATAGCGTAGACTGTAAACATTAATATAAGTAGCGCAGCTCTGCGTGTTAATGTATATTACATGTTTTAACAATATTTGTATACAGCTGAGGGACCTAATACAAACAAGTATGTAGAAACAAATTTAAAAACTTTTTATGTTATAGTAGTCGTATCACTAAATCCTCTTAACTATATCTTATTCCAGTTTCCCCTAAAAAGCACCACGCAATTGCGAATTGAAAATCAAACAACCGAACAACTATGAGTTCCAAATCATCAGGTATCCAACACCAAAAATTTAAAAACTTTTTTATTACAACTTTGTGCGTTGGGTAAATGCATCTAATATTGTCCAGCACGTCATATTACTACTCGTGATATCTCGTGGACAAAATAAACATTTTAAAATGTTTTAAAATATGTTACATACAATAAAGATATTCTTTAACATATTCACAAATTTGAAAACATGCCAAACACTTCCTAACAATTTATATATGATGAAAAATAATAAATGTTGCTTTATAAATATTTAGAAAATTATGTGTTCATATGTTTTTAAAGTTACCTTTATATATATTTGTATACATGCATTGATTAATTTCCCGATTTTTACTATTTTTGTTTGTCTTCAAACAAAATTTAAAATCTTTAGATTTTAACCGTTCTAATCTATTGCAAATAAAATAGAAATGTTTCCTTTCTTATTCGAAACTACATACAAACAAAACTATTACATAGCCTTTAATTGAGATTTTATTTTGTTAGATGTTCTAGAAGTATCTCTTGGGCAAATTTACTTTAAATGAAATTAATCATTCATTCGTTATCATGGCCATGTTCGGTATTAATTCCGATTGGAATTGTTCATTTATTTCCTAGATTTCTATCGTGTTTTCTAGCCCTTGGGAAAATTTACTTTAAATAAAATTTAAGTTTTCAAAAGTAATCTTTTAAATCTAAGAGTTTACTTAAGAAATTTTAGAGTAATTTTGGGCACTTAAAGTACGTTTTAGATAGCCAAGTCTGTCGAAGTTCCCGCTAGAGGGCCGCGCGGCACAGCACTTTCTTGAAAGAAGAACACCGCATGCAGTATTACAAATTACATCACTTATTTTTCACAATTCTGAAAGTTTCCTTTTAAGTTCTTAAAGTAAGTTTTAAGTTTACGTTAAATTAAAGTGTCCAAATTTGCTTTTCATATTTCTTATTTTTCTAAAGTAAAATTTTAAGATTAGTTTCTTCAAGTTGCCAGTATTAATAATAAAATTTCAAATTTTATTCGACCTTAACTGGCCATATTTATTAATTAACAAACTTTATGCAGATAATTTATGCGAAAAAAATTACCTCAGTCAGGGTTTGAACCTGGACTTCCCTACTCTCTAGGCGGGCGAAAATAGACGCGAAGATATCATCTTTATACTGTTATTGCGACAAATGTTATCAGGACATGTCTCCATGTCTCAATGGTCGAATTGGTGAGACGCCCGCCTAGAGAGTAGGAGAGCCCAGGTTCAAACCCCGGCTAAGGTAATATCTTTCGCAATAAATGATCTGCATAAAGTTTGTTAATTAATAAATGTGGCAAGCTGAGATCAAATGAAATTTGGAATTAAAAAACTTTAAGGTTTGCTAAGGTATATTTTCTCAATCAAGGGTACAGTGGACTTCACGGCGGAAGAGTGTCAGAACGCGTTTAGAGATCGTTAAAGCGTGTCGGAGAATACAAAATGTAGACAATCGTCAGACGCGATTAGTTTCCGCGCGCGACGCGTTCGTTGAGAGATTAACATTTCGCACAGGCAACGAGGGAGTGCCGTCGCGCTCGTTGCGAGCGGACATAACGCGGGTATGCAAATGTTGCTCGGCTACCTGAGCAAGTATTCCAATCGCCTTAACTGTTTGAAGTGCATCCAAGAGAGTGCCCGGGGAACTTTCTTCATTCTCGTCGCGGCGTCGTATTCGCGGCAGGTGGTCGCATTAACTTCGACTTATAATTCAAAAATTCATCCGCCCAACTTGCTGTAACCCTATGCAATTTAAATGAGACACGAAGAGGCGTGAATTTAAATTCATATTTGACTGCCTCGCGCGAGTGCCGCGAAGCATTTTTTCCATTGAGAATCTTCCGGAGACGCGTCCCGACTCTCCGGATTTTCGTATGGTGCAACGGACCAGCCCGGTTGGAGCTACTTGTTGCCACGTGATGTCACGTGATTCCCATCCCGTTTCACGAATCGCTCGTTGGAGAAGGTAGTCCAAAAGGGCTTATTATTCAGCAAGCTGACGTCATTTTGACGTCAAAAGCGTCACTCCGACGTCACAAGAGCGATAAATGACGTCAGCTTGCTATCTAGGGGTGTGTCTCCATTTCTTCTCAGTACTACTGCACTAGAAAAAACAGTTTCGCTACCGTAGCTAATCGTGGTTCGCTAAAAATATTTTGCTGCCGTAACTAAAATTTTCTAAAGCACAGCAAACGGTTCGCCGTCGCATCTGATACTATAGGCACAGTAGCAAAATATTTAGCTATCGCAACCAAATATTAGCTGTCCATATTTTAAAACTGAAATTTAATCGCCACATGCGGATTTTAGCTACGGCAGCCACAGTTTTCTTTACGTGTGACAGTACTCCCAATAGTCTCGAGCATTCCCTTGGGAAAATATGCCCTTAGAAAACCTTAAAATTGTACTTTAGAAAAGTAAATTTGGACACTTTAAACTTTCATTTACGGTAAACTTAAAACTTAATTACTTTAAGAATTTAAAAGAAAACTTTAAGAATTGTGCGAGAGGTATGTGTTGTAATTGCGCGCGCCCCTCTAACGGGAACTTCGACAGGCTTGGCTATCTAAAAATTACAAAGAAATTTTTTTTACTCTTTGCTGTGTAAATACTTGTTTATACTTGATGAAAAATTACAAGAAATTGTCAAATTTACACAATTCAAAGCAAACAGGTTACTTATTATATAAGGTAATAAGTTTACCTACAAGGTGTAAATTTACAGACGTATGTAGAGATACACCTTTAATAGATGGTCCCAATATTACCCACTATAATACTTGTAACTTTACGTGTACTTCTTTTACAGTGTAGTACTGACAAGGGAACGGTCGGAAGTGTCCCTCACCGATTTGAATGAGCTTTGGATATGTTGTAGAGCATAAAAAAGTATTAGACCCGTATTTTTTTTATCGGCTTATCTCGACGTTTAAGGGGTGAAACAGCCCCTCGAAAATAAGGGATTTTTTCA
>NW_011967242.1:1522354-1527236 GCF_000949405.1 Vollenhovia emeryi | reverse complement strand
AGAGGTTGAGGAGAAGATAAAATTGCTTGTAAGGAGATTAATTATTGTTTTCAGGGGAAGTTCAATTCCTTATTTTTTAAATGATTACATTTCACGTTTCGACTTTATAATTTTTTTATATGTCTAATAGAATATTTCCCTCAGTCAGTTAAAAGTCGTAAAGATCGTAGTCTATATGTGGCAAATAAAATTGTATTTAGTCAAAGTTACGCAGCGGCAACTGTCACTTTGTTGCTGTCCAGAATAAAGAAACGTATATCATTTTTAAAATGAACACGATTGACGGTATTAAGTTATGTCACGCTCGATAGGGTAGAGCAGTGTAAAAACCCGAAAGTTCTTCCCCCTCGTCTCTTTATGTAACTCAATATCACGGGCGATTTTTGGGGTTTTATCGAAATTTTGCTGGTACCTCAGCACGTGGAAGCACGGCCTTCGCCCGTGTACAGGGATTTGCGCCTTTGTAAAGCACACATCACATTACAAAGGACATTTCCGTCAACAGCACTCCGCACGCGACTGCGGAGGCAGCATCCTGTTACCATTTCACATGACATAACGTTTCACAGCAAAATCGAGTTCGGCATCACGTACGTAATTCGCCGTGACAAAATCGTATGCTCGAGATTCAAAGCTAACTCGACACGGGCCTCATCTTGCGAGGACATTTGCAGCGACACAACCGCGACAGTATCTGTTGGGCGTATAATCTTATTAACGCATCTCATGATTTTGTAATCCTGTAAATTTACCCGCTCTTTTCGTCCAGCAATTACTTAAAAAAACACACTTAAAAAAATGGCAAGGGTATAAACAGTTTTTCCTTAAAGATAAAACTTTTGATAGGTCTTTTCCCTTATTAAATTCTTCAAGTAATGTATAGTCTCGAATGATTTCAACGAAGGAAGTTTTGTGTCAAGTAAACTTCTAAGTAACTAGATAATGAAGTTTTATCAGAAAAAAAATGTTAAGGCCAAGTAAACTTTTAATTTGAGGTTCCATTAACAAGATATAGTTAAAACGTTGGGAATGTAATTCGCGATACACTACAGTTTCGCTTTGAAGCTCCGTATGACAAAAAGTCAAATCCGACAAGAAATATAAAAATTGAAAAATACGTTGGATTCCCTAGTAGCACAGTGCATTGACCAAACATTGGTGAAACATTGGCCCAACATTTGATTGTACTGGGCCAATGTTTAGCCAATGCACTGTGTTACTAGGGTTATTGTGTATCCTTAATTAAAAATTCTAAAATTCAACTCAAAATGTAACGTATTTCGCCAAAGTAAAATATAGATTTGTCAGTAATCGATAACAGTGCAGTTGAAATACTCGGGTACTTCCCAATGTAATACAGAGAACAACGTTATCACTAACTGGTATAAGTACATAACCGAATAATGATATCGTCACCGATTGTTGTACCATCGGATATAAATATATTTGATTAGCCTAAATGCAATATTAAGTTCGATTGAACATTATTTAGATGATTCGTAGACCCAAGGAGAAATGAAGTCAAACCGATGCCAAAATATGATCAAATTTTAATTTGTCAATATGATTTCAAACTACATAAATTTGTGATGTTTTCTTTACTGTATCTGCAAATGTAATATAACAGGCATGTATATTACATTTATATTGATGTTATGTAACTGTTACATTGGTATTTGCTGCGAAAATAGCATGTCATACATCTGTCATTGCAAAATAAATCTTAATGTCGATCATTTTACGACGTAAAATTCATCATTTGAATGTCACATTGACGTTCTTGTGATTAACTTGTTCTACTTCGGAGCTAAATTGAAACTACCTCTTCATTGCAATAATTACGGACAATAATTAATTGCTTCTTTAATCGATGCTCGTATTCAAGCATATCGCATTAAACAGTGGTAAATAATGAGAGTATTTTAAAAATATAACATAAAATCTGAATATGTTGTAAAATATTTTTGTTGCAAGCAATAAAAAATTTACTTAAAACATTTTTAACCGATTGTTCGTGACACCGATTAATCGATTAGTCGAGTTTTTAAATAATCAGTTGAAAAACCGATTACGAATATATTTTCGGATTACTTCTGCCAATAATTACTTTCTCAAAATTTATTTTTCTCATAATCAATATTAGTAGATTATCAATTTTTTTTGTTAAAACAACCAGAGAGAAACCTGAGAGCGCCTTACGCCCATTTTCATTTTTGGAACTATTTCGCTACACCCATTTTCAAGCACTGCCGATAAAGTCTCCACTTGGATATACCAACATGCCTATCCGAATCTTTACCTGCCCGTATTCCGATGTGTAGTCCTTATCCATTTTCTACCCGCGTTTCAACTTTTTCTTAACAAACCTACAAGTCTTTCGTTAAAACCGCGTCACGATTTATAAAAGGTCCGATTTGGGGCTATACGCGCGCGAATGGGACTTAATAGGAGCCTTATTGTTAATCTCGCACATATGCGAGATGTAAAGAAGATAATAATATAACCCACCCGAATTTTGATAAATAAGAAGAAATCAACTTCTTTCGCACACCATCTTACTCACATACTCCATCGGAGTGGCCAATATCGACCACTTACCCCGTCGTATCCAGTCTTCTTTCGTTGGGCCAGATTGGACATACCTTTCGTTGCTCCTGGCCGTACAGTCTGGTCATTTTGACCAGAGATCAGGAAGAGAGAAAACTCATTCCATAGTCGGCTTATCACCGACAGATATTTCGTACGGTTCGAACTATATGCGAGCGCCGATCGTATCGAAAAATGCACGACCAAGAGAGAAGTTATTTAAAGAAGAAACGAAATTTTCAAATATTTAATTTTTAAAACTGATCAAAGTGTAATTTTACTTCCGTTATCAAAGGTACTGACCGTCTCTTCGTAACACAATTTTTTAATATCAAATTCAAGCACATAAATATATTGTAGAACAAAATTGTACTTAGTGTTAGATTTATTTTAATTGTATTCCGCGATGAAATTAAACAATTAATAATTTCTTGAACGTGTTGTGAAAAACTGATCGCGAAAACCGACCGCGAAAATCAACCGCAAAAGTATAAGATGCGTGTGACTATGAATGTATTTATGCTAAACGCATCTTGACAATATCACGAGACATGCAGAATAAATGACGTAAGATCCAGAAAAAAGGAACTTGCTACACGAGTGATACCGATATTTTAATTGAATATTACAGTTAATCGATAATCTCAAATAAAGTATGAAAATAATTTCAAATTTAAGCATTCTCGATAAAATATATCGGAATCTCACGTCATATTATTTTACTTTACACATATATCAATTCTTTAATTAAAAATGGATAGGCTACGAGGGATTAGTTGACCGAATACATCGACAATATTCGTCATATTTCGCGTAATTTCTACGATGTAGTTCAACCATTTTCAACATGAAAAATGAGCTTAAGATACTCTGATTTGTGGAGCTCTATAAAGTCACTTCTCTTCGATAAATGAAATATATTAAATAAACCGCGAAATTATTTGTAACCTATCCATTTTAACGGATCTACGAAATAAATCAATCTATTATACAATCTATGATCTAAAAATGTAGATTCCGTTACTTTAATAAAAAGATTTTCACTCACCGACACGATGCCCAGCGACGGAGTTTAGATTCTGCAATGGCGCCCGATGTCTCCTCCTCCACTCAGGTGTCCTCCTCTCAGGTATTGTTGTCTCAGCTGTCCTCCGACACACTCGCGAATTTACACTTCCGTTTGTAAAGTCACTTGTCACTGTCACTCCCTGGTGAAAATAGAATTTGGAGCGTAAATCGAATGTAAGGGGAGAGTGACAGAAGCGCAAACGAAATGTGTAGGGAGCGTAATTTGGGACAGCAAAGCGTAAAAGAAGCGTTCAAGTTTCTTTTACGCTTCGCTGTTCCAAATTACGCTTCCCACACTTTTCGTTTACACTTCTATCACTGTCTCCTTACATTCGATTTACCCTCCAATTTATATTTTCACCAGGGCTGTATCCAAATGCCACTTCACTCGCGAATTCACACTTCCGTTTGTAACGTCACTTGTCACTGTCATTGTATCCAAATGTCACTTCACTCGCGAATTCACGCTTCCGTTTGTAAAGTCACTTGCCACTGTCGCTGTATCCAAACGCCACTTCTTCGGTTTTCACTGTGTCCGATTGTCATTGACAATGAGTCAGATCGCAACTATACGAACTGTTCGATTACATCGAGCATCGATGGCAAATCGCGGGAAATTCAGCGATCGCGCGATGATATCGATCACTGATTATTCGCAGAGAGCGATCGCGGTTTCGTCCCGCACCTATCGCGAACGCGTGTCACGAAAGAATAAGACGACATGCGAAGCGGCACGGGCACAACCGATCAATTCGACTGTCGCCGCGTGAATGACCCTGGCCTACGGCGCCGTAAACACCTCGGCAAAACCCGAGCGCGAATTCCAATAGATTGTTTACGACCGAGGTGCTCGCGTCGCTACGTCATTTCTTGGAATCCGCGCTCGGTTTTTACGGTGTTTACGGGGTGCCGTACGTACGATCATTTACGCGGCGATAGTCGAATTGATCGGTTGTGCCCGCGCCGCTTCGCATATTATATTCTTTCTTGAATACGCGTTCGCGACAAGTGCGGAAAGAAACTGCGATCGCTCTCTGCGCTCTCAATATTAAATGTGATAATTTGATAGATGATCTTCTAAGCGTGTTGGTATATCTTAAAAAATATCTTAAAACACAGTCGTTATACGCATGATGTAAGAAGATAAGGTGTGCTCTCACCGTGAACCAATTTTGGTTTGTTTCTGCGCCTTCCAAAACGACGCCATATTGGGAAATATCAACCACCC
>NW_011967242.1:1498966-1521923 GCF_000949405.1 Vollenhovia emeryi | reverse complement strand
TGCTATCTGGGCAGTAGCATCAATGCGCGAGATGTAGATAATTATGCTATACTATCTCAGGAGGAAGATGAAGATAATGAGGAAGATGACGGCTGCGAAGGCGAGTACGCTATTGGTTGATATTTCCCAATTATGGCGTCGTTTTGGAAGTGGTTGTGATTGGTCGTGCGCGGTAGCACACCTTTCTTCTTACATCATGGTTATACGAACGAACGAGACAGTAATAGGAGTGAGTGAGATGAGTGAGAATAACAGCAAGTGAAGAAGGTTCGAGGAGGATCGGGATCGAGTCCTTTCATCTATGGTAAAGCCCGTATCAGACTACGGATTGGGATTGGGATTAGATTGAAATTTAACCAATCACAGTAAAGTTTACTAATCTCAAGTTCAGTAACTTTTACTCTGATTGGTCAAATTTCAATCTAATCCCAATCCCAATTCATAGTCTGATACGGGCTTTACTCTGATTGGTCAAATTTCAACCTAATGGGTGCGTTCTTTTAGGCATCGGATTTGGCAACCGCTGCGCATCGGATTTGCCGGCTGATGGAAATCTGCGGTGCAGTCGACTGCGCAGTCGGGCTAAAAGAATGAATTACTGCAAAAACTGCTGTATCCGATGCCTAAAAGAACGCACGGAATCCCAATCTCAATCCGTAGTCTGATACGGGCTTTACAATTCTGACGCCTGCTTCTGCTGCCAGTGCTGGCACCACTGCCCAGAGGGCACACCGCACAGTTGACCACACTGCTGCATGTCAGTGCACTCGGTGTACATGTGTGCGTGTTGTTTGGCATCGGCATCGCGAGGTCTCGACAGATTTTGAAGGATCATAAAAAAAATGGATTTAATAAAGAAATCACATAAAATCCACGATGGACAGAGTGCGCCAAACGATTGGGCACATATGACGAAATACGAGGCTGTAGCAGAGCAGCATCGTATCGTCAATAACTGGAAACCACGGAGCGACGTGTACATAACCCCCATTCAGCTGGGTATACATCTACGAACGAACAACGAACGTGAACATTCGAAGATTCGCGTTTGTTCCCTTTATCTTTAGCTGTGTATACACTTGGCGAACGTAATAGCGAACGGGAGTGTTCGTTTTTCTCATTCGGAAGATGTATACTTCAAAGCAAATGCGAATGGAACGTTCGATCCGCGTTTGGCTCCATTCACTGCTGTTCGCTCCTCTTCGCAATATCCATATGTGTAATACTTGAAGTATCATATACATGGCAATACCATAACTTATCGTAACCGTGGGAGCTTTCCAGCAAGCGACACAAATGTTGTTCTGTCTTTATTATTCATTGAATGCGAAGAAAGACAGAACGACGTTTGTGTCGCTTGCTAGAAAGCTCCCCGTGTTGTTCGTGTCGTAGATGTATACCCAGCTTTTACGTTACTGTCTGCTTAAAGGCCGTGCTTACACGACGCACCGGCGAACGCCTCGAATGATTCCGTCTCGTTAGACTCGTCGCGCCAAGAGCTGCGCATAATACAATGCGTGTAACAAATGCCCGCCGCAATGACACTCGATAAAACCGGTAAATTTCATCTAGATGGCCGTTGGCATTCACACGCGGTATCCTGGTCGGCGCGTCGACGATCACTGCTATGTACATTAATCACCGGTTCAGGGCGAGACTGAAGCTCCGGGATTACGGGCTGTTACCCACGATGATGGGTGTCTCACTGGTGTCGGCCACAGCGACGGGTATTTCCCACACAGAGGTACTGGCGGCCGATCGAGGGTCAGTTTCACGAACGCCGGTTAACTGCCAAGGCCCGGGTTCAAACACCGCTTAACTTTAATCTTGGTTTAATTCATGTTTGTCTCTTTCTAAAGTAACCGTTGAGAAGAGATACCTAAGACCCGGTTTCACCAACGTCGCTTAACTTTGTCTCTTTTCGACTGTTACTTTAGAAAGAGACAAACGCGAATTAAACCAAGATCAAAGTTAAGCGACGTTTGGCGAAATCGGACCCAACTGAAGATCAATTGATTCTCTGTCTTTTCTTAGGCCCGGTTTCGCCAAACGTCACTTCAATCTTAATTTAATTCGTGTCTTTTTCTAAACAATTGGAAAGAGACAACAAATTAAACTAAGCTTAAAGTTAAGCGACGTTGATGAAACCAGGCCTTGGATGACAAGATAGAAGAACATAGAGGGCCGACTGGACTCTGGTTAACCGACGTTTGTGAAACTAGCCCTGAATTGGATCTCCTGAACGAGAAAACGAGTACCGTGCGTATTTTTCAGGTCATCCTGAACAAACTGATGTCCCTGGACATACCTTGTGCCATGTGCATGGAATCTACATCCGCCCTTATGCAGACGTGCAGCGGGCTGCTTGTGCCACTAATACTGACACCGCTCGCAAACTTCTCAGTAAGCGGCAGAACTTTACCTTCTCTCTTCTCTCAATCTGTTCGTTACGCCATTCGTTATATTCGTAGATCACTAGTGGCAGTTCGGTATACAATACGCCCTACATAAAGGACGTGAGAAAAATATTCAGCACCATCCTGTCAGTCTATCGGCCAATGTTCCCCAAACTTGCATTGATCTTCACCTTTCACTCGCTACTGGCTGGTTCCCTGACGTATTTAGAAATCAGATCTTACCTTCGTGTGATAGACCTACAATATCTGATGCAAGAAGAACAAATGGAAAGGTTGAAACAAAGCAATATTTAAATTTTATGCATACTATTGTTGTACATAATTATAGTAAAATATACGAGATAGAAAAGAGAAATATTCACTGTTGGTGTGGATCTTACCTCGTTCTTTGTATCGGGTCGACATTTAATATTATTGCAAGGACAACGAAAGGATCGTAATATTTCGTAGAATATAAAATGTATTTTTATTTCATCATTGACATAATGTTATAAGATGTCTATAATCGTTCACTGATATTCTTGTGTTTTCTTTTTTTTTATTAAGACAACTATGCGTCTCGTACATATCTACGTCCTTTTCTCAAAATTAATCCAATATCTAGGCACCATATGATTTGTTATAGTAATAAACGCTTTCCAACTGTTTAAAAAGATCGCTGCTTCGAATATTTGATAATACATATTTTTCTGATTCAAGAGAATTTTTCCATATATATATATAATGCGTTGACTCTCTCGCTTATTTAATACAAAGTTTAACTTACAATATCGAGTCAAACGTACGTATTGTTTCATATTGTTAAATGTAATATGAATTTACTTATAGGCTCGAGTAAAATAGCAAATTCGATATTTCAATTATCTCGATTAGATACAATGCTTCATCATGAAAATCTGAAAGAATTTCACGCAGACTTCCAATATTTAATAGACGAGAACTACGATCAAAGTCAAATTACGCTTATTTCTCTATTATGTTAAAACGAACTACTTGAACATCGTATTATTAAATTTGGGAACTTCTTGAATTTCTACCCCAGCTTGTATTCACAAAACGAAAATGTAGCATCCTCATGTCGCATGCCTATGTTACATTTTCTTAAGATACTTTACTCAGAAAAGAAAGAAAAAAAAGAGGGAATCTTTTCGCATGGTTTGGTTTCCAAAGTCAAATTGGGCACAGGTGACCGTAGTTTTGATTTGCCAACTATTCTAGAGTTAAGTATATTACTGGCAGTTTACTGGACGTTATACATAGGGGCCCGAGTAGCAAGGAGATCCCAGGAACTATGTGTATGCGATAAGAATATATAAAAGATAACATCAGAGATGCGGACGCATCAATTCAACCAAAGTACAACAACGATGATCTGTTTATTCTTTCGGTAGGACTTTTATAATACCTACAACAATGATTATGTTGGCAGTGAATGAACTCTCAGCTATCATATAGCTGTGGAATCTAAGAAGCGAGACAGTTTAATATAAAATATGCCTGAACTTCTATTACATGTGACAATGTTGTTAAACATACCGCGCATTCAAGGTACACCGACAGAGATTTTCCCGGTACACCATTTCCTGTTCCACTTCACCAAATGCACGTAATCCACAACTCAGTTGCGTACACGTACGGTACACGCAACTGCACTTTCGCTCTTTTCCCCCCCGTATTATCTTTATCTATTTTTAAGCGGGAAAAGAGATTTTATCTGATGTCATTATAATGAATGAGTTATTACCATGATTCGCACAGCAATCAACATCACAATGAGATCGTCATTTTTGTTTAATATCTTAAAACCTATATATATTTCTATATCTATAATATTCCTTTGTTAGTTGTGGTGTAGTCCATTGCTTATTTACAGTAGAGGTCCCATTCTATAGTTCATCTACCGATATAGAGTAAAGCAAGTCGTAAGTTTTCGAAATTGGATATTGCGACAAATTGACGCCGAGACATTAGAAGTTTAATAACAGTTAAACGTAACCATGTTATTAAGTAAAATTATTATTGTTAGTAGAAAGAAGTCCTATGCTGTAATAAAACTTTGGACTATAATCTAAACGTCTTAAATTTCATTGTAGGAATGGTATAAATATGCAACATAAAAAACAATTTACACCGCATCTACGTATCATTTTTGTGTTTCATTGTAGAACAGTCTGCGTATGAACAAAAACACGTGAAAAGAGAAATTAATGTTCATAAGCTCAATACAAGACCATGTGTAATAATAATTTAATGTTAAAAAAAGTTTTCTATTTATACCATCGATGCAAAGAAATTCTGTTCAGATGTTATAGTGTTATTGTGTCAGATATTACGCAAATATGAATAATTAACGATTATATTAGATCTTAGAAAGAAAATAATAATAATTTTATCGTTCTACAGCGCATTCGTACTATTTTATAGAATGCTCCAATAAAATTTTTTTCCCTTGAACATTATTAAGAAAATCAAAATAATCTCGTTGCTCGCCGATAGTTTAAATCTGCTTTCACGAGCAATGTAAACAGGCGACCATAATGCATTTGTGCACTATCGAATGACTGGACTAATAGCCACAATTAATTATACAGACAATGTTATGCATTCGGAAATTCGTCGCGTCACGCTCTCCACAAATACTAATACGAGTGTCTAACGTTCTAGCATGATGGCATTAATGGTAAAAGCTATGATCGTACAGTATTTACATCTTATTACAACGATCAATGGCTAGTCAAATGTTCGACAGCAAACTGAACTTGCATTGTTGCTCGCAAATAGATTATTTTTGTTTTTTTTTCGTTCAAATTTAACAATCATAAAATTGTACAATACGAGAACAAGAGTCTACCATATACAAATGTCCCTATGCCGATAATATTATTTATATTACAACAAATAGCTTGGAAGAACATTGCCACCATACTCAAGACTGTATATTTTTTTTCGCATTTCTTTTCACGACACGAATAAATCGCGCAAGAGTTGATAATAAAAGAGAAAGAAAGAAAGAAAGAAAAATGGAGACGGTAAATTTCTGCTGAATCAAAATATATAATGAGCACCACAATTGAAGCAATAGATGATAGTACATAACAGCCGCCTTTAATAGTATATTCTTTCATGCGTTTAATTCATTTCTCTGCATTACAAAAGTTCGTAAAGAATAACGATACAGCGTACTGGAGGATGCGGTACGCGTAATTCCATTAGAACGGTGGATAGTTTTGCATGGGTACCACAACCGGAGGAATTGGCGGTAGCGGAAGTGCGTGTATGAATGTGGGGTGATTCGGCTGAACCATAACTAAGGTATGCTGTTGATTGGCCATGAAAGAGTTGTATTGTGTGGTACTATATTGTGGATACGACGCGTTAACTGTATCTGAAATATTTTTGTAACAAAACGTGCCGGGCGTTTGGCAAGGTAGGGGCCCCTGGATAGGACCCCAAGCCAGCTGCTAGCATCGCCGGTTATGCCAATGTGTCATGTAGTCTTGATAGCTTACGGTAATCTTCTCGCTCTGGTATCGCGTCAGCTTAACACTGCGTCTAATATCCGGCGTAACTATGCCCTTGTAGCCACCCTTATGTAATAGCGAGTCTATGGTTTGTATCTGGTCCCAACCTGCGTTACAAAAGAAATGTTGATTTAATGGAAAGCACAGTTGAAGCTAGCGCGACACTATGCGCGATTCGCGATTCGTATATTCGTGAATAGTGTGGAGGAAAAATTCGTCGATTCGCCATTCGCAGTGATTCGCTAGCCAGTTTTTTCTTTTTAATGAAAACAGTGGGTTTTCTTGACTAATATTGAAACTTGACTAATTGCAGACTTATGATACAAGTCCTATAATAACAGGTAAAGTTCTATCCAAACTTGCATAGCGCATAAACATAAGCATAAGGAATCTGACTGAGTCATAAGTGCATGCATGAAGAAATAAACCAATCAATTTCTTTATGCATACGCTTATGCACTTATGCAAGTTTGTCTGGATAGAGGCTCAAAGTTATTCACGACAAAGTTGAATCACGAATCGCGCGTAGTGTGGCGCTAGCTTAAGAAACGTGAGATCTATTCTTTATAGCTGAGAGTTTATCTCTTTCTCTCTGAATTAGAAGGAGAAAGACAAACTCCGAACTGGTGCAGCGAGTTTAGCTACAAAGAACGGATGAACGATGATCAATGAACGGCTTCCCAATGGTCCACAGCGAGCGTGCATATTTACCTTGTTCAGTCGCAACATCAGGTAAGTAAGTAGCAGTTCTCTTGTTGCCCTTTTCATTATGGAACTCTATGCGAATCCCATGGACTCCTATTTCCCAATCTAAGTAGTCCACGCCGTCTTCAAAATGCCGCAATATAGAAACGCTCACGTGTAAGCGTGGAAGTTCGTCGCGCGTTATGGGATTGAACCGCGAATCCTTGAAAGCACTGCGAGACACAATCGAGCGCTTAAAAGCGCGATCCAATATCTGAGCCAGGTCGCTTTAAAGGGCGTACGTTACCTGGTAGTAGCATATTCCCTAAGTCCTGCGTGCAAGTGCATGGCGTTGAACGTACCAATACAACCACGTAGACGCATGTCCTTTCCTGTAGTCCAAGTTACGAACAAGGGACTGGAAAGACACGAGAAAGAGACGCGTTATCGATATTAGCGGGTCTCAAACTGGGCGTCAGTTTCGCTTTCAAAGCCTGATTTTACCAAACTCGCTTAACTTTAATCTTAGTTTAATTCAGGTTTGTTTCTTTCTGGAGTAACAGTTGGAAAGGGACAAAGAACGAATTGAACTAAGCTCAAAGTTAAGCAACGTTGGTGAAACTAGGTCTAAGGCCTGATTTTACCAAACTCGCTTAACTTTATTAGCTTAATTCAGGTTCGTTTCTTTCTGGAGTAACAGTTGAAAAGGGACAAAGAACGAATTGAACTAAGCTCAAAGTTAAGCAATGTCTAAGGCCTGATTTTACCAAACTCGCTTAACTTTAATCTTAGCTTAATTTAGGTTTGTTTCTTTCTGGAGTAACAGATTGAACAAATTAAACTAAGCTCAAAGTTAAGCGACGGTGGTGAAACCGGACCTAAGAGCCTGTGCTACTGAATCGAGCTCTCGACAACTTTAGTTACGCAGACAAGGGGGTGTTAAATAACCAGGCTCTTCTGAAATCAATAGTTAAACGGCATTTATGATATGTATCTGTGCGTAAACAGTTTGTGCAGAGATTGAAATGAATTAGTGATCATCTAAATACAATTAAAAAAGTAAGAAACAAAGGAATTACATCCATCTCTACTGAGGATCCAGGGCGGCTATGGAGGGCGGGGATAAAACGGGGATAAGTTCCGAAAATATTTCCAACTCAATAAATTATCCAGGAGCAAAACAACGCTGGAATCTCGCATAACCTCGGCAGAAGGTCAGCGACACGAGACGGAGGAGATTCAGAAAATACCCAGACGCGTCCTTCGGGAGACGCGTCCTCGTATCGCTTTTCCTCCCTGCCCCCTGATCCGCGAGAACGACGGTCGGAGGCACAAAAGCGGCGGTGGTTCCAACAAAGAGACGCACTGGCGTGGGTGGCGGGAGAAAAAGGACAACGATGGAGAGAGAGAGAGAAAGAAAAAAAGGTGTCGCGCTGCAGGAGGGCGAGAAGGAGAGAGCGAGAGAGAGAGGGGGGAGACGGAGAGGGAGGGGGGCGAAGGCGCGCACGGGAGTCGCGAGCGCGCGAGAGAGAGAGAGAGACGCGACGCACAGTCGCGGGGACAGGGAGGAAGGGATACGGTCGGGACGCCGAAGGCTCGCTCCGCTCGCTAGCGCGCGATCAGTGCGACGGGCTCGGAAACTCACAATGCTTCGTTGCTGAAGTTGGGCGGCTTTGGTGGGTCGAGTTGGTGCAGTTGGCAGTAGAGGACGTCGAAGCAGTAGAAGCCCATCTCGGGCTGCACGATCGGCGCGTTACGTATACGCGTGCCGTTCGTCAGCACCGACGTGCCGTTGCACGGTACGCCCGCGGAGTTGTTGAGCTTCTGCTTCTTCGTACCGCAACAGCCGGCAGCCATGTTACCGTCTCAGCCGTCGCCGTCGACCACTGCGACCCGTACCGCGGACACGAAACGGTGAACGACCCGTATGCGCCTCTCGTGCACTCGTCCGCCCGTCGCGGCCGCCGCCGTCTTCGTCCTCGGGCCTCGTTGCTGCCGCCGTTGTCCTCCTCGTTGCCGTAGCGTGCCGTGTCGCGCGCGCGCCCCGCCAGGTGGCGCGGCGCACGCTAAAACAGCTGTTTCATCACCCGCCATTTTCGCCGTCCCGCCGCGCCGTTCGCGCCCGCGCCCTCGCCCGTGCGCGCCAAACGCGCCAATACGATTCCGCTTGATAACGTGACCGACGCGTTTTCGTTCGTTCGTTCGTTCGTTCGTTCGCGCGCGTGGGGCGCCCTTGCGTCAAAATTCTCGTCCGCAGCCCCCTGAAGATGTCGATATCGAGAAAAACTATCGATACATTCGTCGAATAACCGGCAATATCGAATGTCCTACAAACCTCTCTAGCGTGCTCTTCTTCTCCGGAAAAGAAAGCTTTCAAGGTCCGCGAATCCGACGCGTTTGGAAATGGAAAAATGTAGAAATATGAGAAAACGGAATAACGAGTAAGTAACAAACGAGCTAGAAATAATAATTGGCGACAGAAGCCCGATCTTATTCCACATAGATGAGTGAAAACGCTTAAAAATTTTCTCGGCAACGTGTACCAGGTAGCACAGTGCATTGGCTAAACATTCGCCCAATGTCAAGGCAGCTCAGTATCAGAGTCACCCGGCCACGATGATGCAAACTGCAATGCTTGCGAAACGTCGGCGCCGCACTGCAAACGGACGCGCGGCAACCATCCGGAAGCCATTACGACTGAAGAAGGCAGCAGCCGCGAAAGCTTGAAAGCCAAGATTCGCCCAATGTCTGTTACATTAGACATGCATGGAACGAATGCGAATATCGCGCGACAATTATTACGTAATCTTTTCCCGCGTGCTCGCAACTCGATTAATAATTGTATCTCGCGACGGAGCTCGGTTTTCAAACTTCTGTCCGTTCTCCGAGATACGCGCTGAGCCGAGCGGTGTCCTCCGGGGGCGGCTCGATCCAGCGCCAACGCGCGTTCACGCAAGCACCAGCGTCCTCGGCGCGAGTGAAAGCGAACATGGTCGCGCGCGCGAACGAACGAACGCCGCGATTCGTAAATATTTCCCCAACTCCCCCTCCCGCTCCCGTACGCCGCGCGACTACTTACCGCGACAGCTGCGAGCAGACGTGCCGGTCTCGAGCGTGGATGCCATTCGCGCATCCCCGGTCGCGTCTACGGGGGTGGAAGCGACCCGGTACCACGCAACTACGCCGCACATGGAGCGCGGCCGGCGTCGACGAACGAGCGCAAACGAGCGCTACGTCGCCGTCGGCGCGTGACGCGCGATCCGCGGCTTCGGGATTTCCCGGCACCCGGGGGCGACCGCGGGGTCAACCGGGAGGGGAAAAAAACGTGCTCGAGGGGAAGAGACTCCGTCGCCCGGAGCCGCGGCACGCGCAATATGTCGACGCCCGTCGCGCGACCGCGGGCGACCGACGCGCGGATTCACCGTCGGTTTCCCCCGCGCGGGGAAATTGTCACGGCACGTAACTGCGTAGATAACGCGGCCGCCGTTTGCGCGCGCCCCGTCTACACGCGAGCGACGCGCCGAGACGCTCCGCGCGCGGCACTCGACGCCGCGCGTCCACGACGCCGCGCGGTTACGATCGGTCTGAAGTGGGTCCGGCTGTGCGTCGCGACGCCGGCCGCGTCGCACTCGCGCGCGCGAGAGCGCGGCGCCATCTCGCAGGCGTTCCGTTGCGCGATAAAAAAAAATTACATGTATATGCATAAGCGTATGTATATATTGCCGGCGGGAACGCCAACGTCGAATCGACGTCGACGGGGTCGAAGCCGCGTCCCAACCGTCAGTTTTTGAAAATAACTGAGCCCTCGAACTTAACTTTCCCGCGGAGAAATGTCTCATTATACGTGTCTCAATCATGTAATATTTAATTATATTCAATTCCGAAATCGCCAGGATCTTCGGAGATCTGACACTTTTATCGAATACTCAATGTTGTTATCTGTCGGGATCTAATTATATTCTCTTACATTTAATTATAGATTTTGTTAGATCTCAATAGATAACGTTGAAGATTCGAGGAAACTGTCAAATCTCTGAGGACCTGAAAAATCATCAGATTTTTAGAATCGGATCTCGTAAGATATAATTAGATAGTACATGATTGAGATATACGTATGTACAGGGTGTTCCAGGATGAAAAGTCAATATTCCGGGAGGTGATAGTATCGGTCATTTTAAGTAAACATGTTCATACGAAAATTTATCCCATTCCCCATTGTTTCCGAGATAGAGCTCCCTTACGGAAAAAAGAACACTCAAGTTGTGAGTGTTAACACTCGATTGTCCGAATTTACTCTCAAATTTGAGTGTATCGTTGCGAAACAAGGTTTGTGATTGAAATTGGACGTTGAAAATCTGCTATCTCATAATAGAGGACTTCCCTCTATATAACGAACGCGAAATAGTTTACATTATAAGTCTGTATTTTTTTTAACCATGCGGTTCTACGTATATCGCGCGTTCGCTTCTTTTACATTTCCCACGTGCGATGTGAAAACTGTTATATATACGTTGAAAAAAGAATTTTTGGACGCGGAAAGGAATAATGCGAGAAGAATTGATTACAATAATCCTTATGACAATATAAAAGTTTATTTTATCTTTTCATTGCAATAAGAATTGCCTGTAGTACCTTGATGTAATTTTTGCATGATTCTATTGGTTTCTTAATGTGAGAAGTAGGCGAAATGAAGAAGAGAGGGGGAAGGGAGAGACGGAGAGAGAGAGAGAGAGAGTTATGTTCGCTGTATTCGACTTACGAATAAGTAAAGAATAACCTGTGGGTCCGCTGCATTATTAATTTACAAATGCAATCAATGTGAGCATACACTCGCTTGATACCGCATTAATATTACACTAATATCAGATGATATCAAGTACGATAATAAATATTAACCTGACAAGTACGCCTCGCTTTAGAAATTGTTAATATTTTTCGTCGTGCAATCTCGCGTTACAACGTATTAATCATCGGGAGAGAAAGAGCAAAAGAGCACAGTACTAAACGTCTACGTGTGTACAAAGTGCTTACTCTACGCAATTACAAAATGCGCGCACACCGAGTGGACTTTTGTGGCAGTTTCACAAAATACAGAACGATTTTATTCAGTAGATTCGTATGACGATTATCGATCTTAAAATACGTTCAATACGGCTAGATGTGTGTATATTTAATTTGCATTGCGTTAACATCGACGACTCACTTTTAAGTGAGCACGTTTTCATTGTATTGCCGTCAAACTCCCTTCGGCAAACACGAATACAATTCACTTGTATACCGCGAGAGCGTAATTGCACAACGCTAGACAGAATTATTTTCATTCTCACCGGTGACAATGCATTATTCGTACGTGTAAACCGTAAAGCTAGCGCAACACTATGCACTATTCGTGATTCGCAGAAATGGATATTCGTTATTATTTACCGCACTATCCGTGACTCGCGGTTTATCATTCGTAATTTAATTGTCGTTTTGTTCGTGTTAACTTCGACAACTTTTAACTTTTATTCGTCATTACAGGACTTGGATCATATGTCTACAATTAGTCGAGTTTCAATATCAGTCAAAAACTACTATCTTAGTCAAAATGGCGAATCGACGAATTTTTTCCCCCCACACTATTCACGAATTTACGAATCACGAATCGCATAGCGTGGCGCTAGCTTTACCACAGTATTCGTAATTCGCAGTTTATCGTAATTTGTTATTTGTCGTTTCGTTTGTGCTAACGTCGACAACGTCTAACTTTTACCTGTCGTGACAGGAGTCATATCATAAGTCTACAATTAGTCAAGTTTCAATATCAGTCAAAAACCACTATCTTCGTCAAAAATCGCTCGACTAGCGAATCACTGCGAATGGCGAATCGACGGACTTCTCCTCCACACTATTCACGAATAAACGAATCGCGAATCGCGCATAGCGTGGCGCTAGCTTAATAATGTCTAATTATTACGCAAACGAAGTACCGTCGACCAAACGAGTGCATATGTGAATCGACAAGTATGTGGCAGTTCGTTGGACGTTTATATTATGCCGAGATTCACAGAAGGCAAGATTTTATCAACTCGCTAATTATAATTATCGATGCAAACAATATGTTTCACGTAAATATATAATAACGCGCACTAACACGGATAACACGGAGAACAACGCATGCTACAACAAAGATAAGATACGATAACAATTTTCATTTTTTATTTCTAACGAATATTTCCATTAATATAAAAAAAAAGGATATAACAGGGCGAATAAATTGGCAGTGTTTAAAGCCCGCTTCTTAAGAATAGCTGGCAATTCAAGGGAAGTAGAAGGAACGCCGGGAAATATGCCACTAATTTATATCGTAATATTAAAAGATACGATTGAAACTTGCGAAATATGCATTGATAGATGCGTGAGACACCGCAATTGGTGCAACTATCACGAAATCATGATAACTTATCAGTCGGATAATCGAAAAACAATGAGATCTTTTATACTTCTTTTTAATACTTTTACGTCTAACTTACATGTCTACTATTTATATTTGCTACTGTGTTATGAGTCAAGTTTCAATTAGTCTTTAGTTTTTATACTTTAATAACTAAATCACAATTAACCACAGATAATTTATTTGTTTCCTCGTCAAACTTGCTGTCTTTTTGATGCGACTAAATATCTTAAAGTATCTTCAAGTTCCTGGATCTTTGCCGCGGCCATATTGAAGTGCGAGAAAATTTTTGCCTGTCATTCTTAAGAAAAGATATTTGGATGGAAAAAGACTTTGGATCGCTTTGGCACATTTATAAAATTGTCGAAAACCATCATTTTCCGTAAAATGAACGTAATGCGAAGTCTAGTTAAGCCTAGCGTATACCCAGATAGCCAAAAGTCGGTCAGAACAGATGTTGAAGGCAGAAAGACTGCAGATTGCATACAGGAACTGACATATTCAACATGTTGCCAGTATGTCAGTAGAAATACAACAAAATCTGCTCACATAACTGGACTTGCTCGGTTTCCGCCGACAATTTGTTGACAGTGTATGTTTTACAGATCCTGTTGCTAAAACAAAAGCCAAGTGTGGACACAGATGGCTATTTTGGTGTCTGCTAACGTTTTGCTGACTGGATACGACAAGGCTTCGCATCACATTTCTTTTACGGCTGGTTATTAACTGTCAAAGGGGAAGGATAGTTTTCGGACAATTTTACAAGTGCGCTAAAGCGACCTGAAAAATGTTTCACCCTAAAACTTTTCGATGTAAAAGTGGCACGCAAGAATGCGCAGCATGTCATTTCTCGCCTCCATAATTTCCAACATGGCCGCGGCGAGTTCAGAAGACCTAAGGAAAGTTCCTTTCTTGTAATGCAAACTAGTACTCTATATGATGTAGCTAAAACGCGTTCTATGACCAATGAAAGACGTGAACAGAGAGAAATGTATGAAAAACATGAAGAATTGTTTCCAACTTTCACTTGATGCGTAAGAATGTTATGTATCATATACATTATGCTAAAAAAAATGGAATAATTCCGACATCGTTTTTGTACATTATATCGTGTGAAAGCAGGCAGTGAATTTTAGATGTAATCACTGTCTTATAAAAGTATTCATTGTCATTCTTATATTATCGATGCAAATACAGATTTCTTCACGAAACGATGGCAGCGTTAATTGTTATAAGCGAAAAAAGAATTCAGTGCACACACATTTGTGAGAAAAGTAGAATTAATGAATAACACAACCATCGAATAATTGAGCAATTAATATAGTTTCTATTCTTTATCAATCTTCGAAATCGAATTAAAAAATTTGGGGAAATTGTTTCAATATAATCTTAAATTATTTGGAAAATTAAACACGTGTCAATGTAGCTACAATCTCTAATCAAGTTTCGAGCCTTGTAAAAGTTACGTTATTTGTAATTAATTGCAATGCGCAACAATTAAACGATGCCATCGTATACGAAAGTTTCATTATTCTCAAGACGGAGCATGCGGTAGCATAAACGGGAGACTGTGTACGCTGAGACACAGAAACACGCACCACTTTAAACAGTGGAAGATTGCGAGAAACAACCGCCTCCAATGTCATTTCCGCTTACGTACCCCGCGCTCCGCGGTGTCCTGCGTCAGGAAGCGATGCGGCGGTCGGGGATAAAGCGGCGCGGGCGGATAGGACGGACCCGCGTTGTCCCACCAGAGGGGTGGATTGTTACGTATCGGTATCATGACCGGGGTGAGCGATGGTAAGGGTAACGGATGTATGAACGTCGAGCGACTCGGCTGCGCGACGATCTGCAAGCACTGCTGGCCGGACGCGAAGGAATTGTATCGTGCGCCATCGTTCTGCAAGTGAGACGAATTGACCGTGATATGGGCATTGTTGTAGCGAGCCTCGGCGGCGCGTTGGGCCAGGGGTCCCTGACCGGGACCCCAGGCGATCTGCTAGCATCTCCGATTGTGACAATGCGTCATGTAATCCTGATAGCTCACGGTGACCTCCTCGCTTTGATAGCGAGTCAGTTTCAGGCTACGACGGATATCGGGTGTGACTAGGCCTTTGAAGCCACCCTTATGTAGCAGAGAATCTATCGTTTGTATCTGGTCCCATCCTGAACATCAGATTACAGATTATTTCTCGTAGAGACGCCCACCAGGGGGGAACAGGGGGGGAGGGGGGAGGGAGAGAGAGAGAGAGATATTCCATCACTCTTGTCCTATTCTACGCCAACGGATACGCACCTTGCTCCATAGCTACGCTGGGCAGGTAAGTAGCCGTCCGCTTGTTACCCTTCTCATTGTGGAATTCTATGCGAATTCCGTGCACACCCACTTCCCAATCTAAGTAGTCAACTCCGTCCTCGAAGTGCCGCAAAATTGACACGCTTACGTGCAAGCGCGGCAGCTCGTCTCGAGTTATCGGATTAAACCGTGAGTCTTTGAATGCGCTTTAAAACACATAGAAAACATATATCAGGAGCGCGCGCGAGGCCATTATGCTAATTGTACGTATCACAATTATCTACGCAAGCTTTGCACTAAATCTGACATATATTATGCACTTATATACACAGGGTGTTCGAAAAGAACGGGAACTCCCCTATTATCTCCAGAAGTACACACTTTCACGGAAAATGACACGAACAAAAGTTGTGGGAGGTCATGAAATACTATCTTTTGGTGACTTTGGAATTGGCCTTGAACTTGACTTTGAGGGTCACTTGAAGGTCGACCTTGATTTTTAAATAGAAAAACCCCTTTTTTAGGAGTTACTTTAATCGCTGATATGACAACGTATCTAAACGTAAAGTTTCCCGCTCGTTTTCAATCCAGGATTAGAAAAGGGGGTTTTCATTTAAAAAAATCAAAATTGACCTTTAAATTCGATGGTCAATGATTTATCTATGACGGTCAGATCATCAATGACCTTCAAGGTCAAGTTTAAAGTCAATTTCAAGGTCACCAAAAGATGACCCCTACAACCTTTATTTGGGTCATTTTCCCTGAAAGTGTGTACTTCTGGAGATAATATTTGAATTCAGACAATTATTGAAAATTTTGGTGTATTGTAACATACACAAAAATTCGCATCAACAACGTTTATGCATCGTAGCAACAAAAAGTTGTTCACATTAATTAGTAGAATAATAAACACTAGGGGGTTCCATTCTAAAAAATTGAAGATGACCTTTGCGTGACCTTCAAGCAACTATTCAAGGTCACATAAGTGACACCATCTTATGTCCCTCTCGAAACCGTACAACTTTTGTCCCGAACATTTTTGTTTGCTGGGTTTAGTTTTTGAAATATTTTACTAAGTTAAAATGGGACACCCTGTATTTATGACTTATCTATTATTTAATTATTCTATCTCCTAATGTGAGAAACCTGGTCTCACCTAGTTGTAGCGTACTCGCGTAGCCCAGCATGTAAATGCATCGCGTTAAAAGTACCAATACAACCTCGTAATCTCATGTCTTTTCCTATTGTCCACGTCACAAATAAAGGGCTGAAAAGACGTACCTATATTAAAAAAAAACTCGCTCTCTGACATGTTTCTTTCTTATTTTCATCAGGGGTTTGATCACGAATCTTTTCCTCCAGCGTGAAAAGTGAAAAATTTCATTGACAAATTCAATATTGGTCAATAAAATTGTTCACTTTTCGGGAGTTGACGCTCGAGGAAAATATTCATGACTGAGCCGCAGGCGGCGAACCATCGGGGGAAATGGGAGAGGGAAAAGCAAAATGAGCCAGTGTTGAAATTATTTTTTTTTTATATTTAGTAAGACTTCAGTACCGTTTTGCGGCGGTATAATCAATATACAAAAGAAATAAGTGTTCATTTTTGTCATAAAATATAATAAAAATAAATATAATATAAAGACGACGACGAACGCACAATTTCCGGATTTATCATCCCCGGTTGTAAATTTTCCCCGAGCACGACGCGAGGATGCCAGCGACAAAGGCCTCGCGATTCCCATCGACAACGTTTCCGCAGATATGCATCGTAGCAACAAACGTAGCGGTCCTCTGCGGCCTACATAGTTGGCATAGCGCAATACACGACGACAGAAATCGAAGCACGCCGCGATAATGCGTGCACCGCGCGCCGACAGATAATCCGCACGCGCGCGAGGACCAAACAATGCGCCAGTAATGCGCCCCGGAACAGCATCCTGACGGGACGTCTCGCCCGGTCGAACCTCGGAGATCGGAGACGTTCGACCCCTCGGAATTCAACTGAAAGCTAAGAATCGATGGGACACAAATAACACGTTTCCGCATCGACAGATTCGATCTCCTGGTAAAAATCGGTCTCGAGCCCGACGCGGGCGCGCGACGCGGCCTGTCATCGGGGACGAGCGAAGGGACAACAGCTGACGCGACGCGCGAGCGAGACGGACGGACGGGCGGGCGGGCGAGTGCGAGGGGGGAGGACGGAGAGAGAAAAACAGAGGACACCGCGGAGGCTACTCACAACGCTTCGTTGCTGAAGTTGGGCGCCTTCGGCGGGTCCAGCTGGTGCAGCTGGCAGTAGAGCACGTCGAAGCAGAAGAAGCCCATCTCCGGCTGGGCAATCGCCGCGGGCTTCCTCAGTTGAGGAACGCCGTGCCGTATGGCGGTGCCGTCGCGGCACGGCGACAAGCTCGGCGCCGCGCCTCCACCGCCGCCGCCGCCGCCGCCACCGCCGCCCAGCCTCTGCTTCTTCGCGCCGCAGCAGCCAGCAGCCATGTTCCTCTTGGACAGGTCACCAGCGGGCACCGCCGTCCCAGCCCTTCCTCTAGCACCACGTCTACGCGCTTCCTCGCCGCGGCGTACCCAACGTCGACGTCGTCGCCGACGCGTGCCGGATCGCGCCCGCGCTCCGCTAGATGTCGAGCCGACGGTGGCGTGAACAGCTGTTTCATTACCCGCCATTTGTAGTACGCCGTCCGCGTCATCGCGCCATTGATAATTAGCGGGTTATCCCCGCCGCGCCGCCGTTGTTGCGCGCCGCCACCGCGTCAAGTCGCCCGTGGGTCATGCGCGGCCGAGACCAAGTGGGCGGTGGCGACCTCTGCGCCATTTCGAGTTTCCCATCGGACGTGTCCGTCTGCGATTTTTTTAACTTGCCATACAAAACGGCGTTGTTTCGCGCTAATGTAGCATCGTTACACGCGCGATTTCTTGTACGGAACGGAGGGAAGTTGAAACGAGGCAAATTGCAAGACGTGTGATCTGAAAGAACTCGAAGATAAGTCAGGACACTGATGTGCAGTAGCTAGCAATGCTCGACACCCGAAGGAGAAGAATAATAAATCGATATCCGATAAGACAAAGTATATTTGGATGATTGAACCATGTTCGTTGATTGATTGATAGACGTGACTGATGGGAGAAAGGAGAATATATACATACGTTATTTCTCCACCCTTCTCCCTGTTTCGCTTTTCCTTTCTCTTTTTCGGGAGTCGCCAGGACCAAGTTGCCGCCTATTGGCCGGACTCTGATTAGAAGGACTTCATTTGATATCGTGCGTTTGACTTTCGTTTCTTTTAAATTAAAATACACGAAATAAGAAAATCAAGTGCAGGGTTGGGCAAGTTACTTTATAAAAGTATCTAGTTACAGGTTTTTCGCTAAAAATGTAACTAGTTACAGTTACAAGTTACTAATTCTGAAAAGTAACGCGTTACAGTTACTCAAAAAGTAACGAGTCGTTACTTTGCAGTTACTTTCTTGCAATGCAAATAAAAATGTCGAATCTGAAGTTGAATTATAATATAAAGTGTCGATAAAGCCCGGGTAGCACAAAGTATTGCCGTAATATTGGGAAGTAACGTAAATGCAATACCGTGCAATTATTGATACGTAACATTGGCGTTACATTAGCCTTTATTCTATATTCAATATTACAATTTTATTGGGCAATCAGTACAATTTCAATATCAATCCAATATTAAAATAAATAATCATCTAGGTGCAATATCAGTAGTATATTTGCATTTATTTCACGGCCAATATTGGCGTTATATTGGGAAAATATTGGCCAATGCACTTCCAACATAACCGATGTTTAACCAATGTTAGCCAACGTATAGTCAATGAATTGTGCTACTAAGGGGCGCAAGCAAGCAATCAATCCAGTAGAAAAAATAGCACCGTCGCTGGCTTTACGCTGGCAATGACTCGGTATTCCATGTAAATTTATCCAATGATAGCACGGATAAGATTAATTGATATTTAATTCTTCAATTAAACGTATTGCAATGAAATTCGACGATCAAAGTTCTGCATTCCGACCAGCATTTGTATGATTCCGTTAATAAAAGAAAAATTTCATTGTGAATGATTATACATTATCGTCAATAAACGAAAAACTTGAAGATTATACATTTTAACGTCAACACCGTACAATAAACGTAACTGAGTTAACAGTTAAACGAGACACAATTGTCCGAAAATAATTACAAATTTAATACCGCATGTGTACTTTTATTTATAAATTCCGTAAAAAATATATAAACCAATAGTATTAATAAATCACCGATAAACGCTAGTTAAAGCACTCGAGTCAATATTTCGTGTATTATTTCTCGTTTTCAACCTAGAAACAGCCAACAAATTATACTCGAAGCGACGAGAGACTCACTGCGATAATACGAGATGTATCCGAATACAGGTATTATTTAAAGAAACAATTATCGTTCGTCATTATCGCAATGAAATAATTTCAAGTTCGCTAGCGCTTTGATTCTTGGATGTATCTCATGTGTGAATCGCGCTAGATATCTGTCTTGTCGGCTAACCGAGCATCGATGGCAAATCGCGGGGATTCGGCGATCGCGCGATGATATCGATCACCAATTATTCGCAGAGAGCGATCGCGATTTCTTCCCGTATTTGTCGCGAACGCGTATCAAGAAATAATAATACGATATGCCGAACGGCGCGGGCATAATCGACTCGTTCAATTGTCACGTGAACGATCCTACGCACGGCGTGACCTTTTTTTGCCGAGATTCCAAGAAATGACGTAGCGCTATAGACCGAGCGTTGTAAACAACTCGGTCGAAAACCGAGCGCCGGTTGAAAAACATGAAAAAAACCATTCACGTGACGTAGCGCCGTGAACACCTCAGTCGAGAACAGTCTATCATTCGGCGCGGCTCAGTCGAGCGGTTGTTCCGCGTGTCTTCGCGACGCTCCTCGTAATAGCCGTATCACACTAGCGGTTCGCGTTGGCGTTGCCGTTGGCTGCTGCGTCTCGACCAATCAGAGAATAGCAAAGTATTCTCTGATTGGTCGAGACGCAGCAGCCAACGGCAACGCCAACGGCAACGCCAACGCGAACCGCTAGTGTGATACGGCTATAACGCGATCATTTCCTACGAGAATCTCGATTGTCTCGTACGAGAGATATTAACATTTATCAGTCGCGTTTATATATATATAAGTAATTGTCGCGATCCGTACGGAAGTGCGCGTATAACATAGAGTTTCCTTTTTCGTCGCGTTCGGGAGTGCCGTTTAAATAATCGAACCAAAGACTTTTCAAAGCCCATTTGAGGGACAAGTATTCGCTAAATGTCCGTTCCTGTCGATGGCCGCACTTCCGAGATTTGACAGTTTTTCGGGTATAATACTCGTCGACTCGAAGTGGAGGCGAACTTGACGGAATGAAATACATACTTTCACATGGGTTTAAAAACGGGAGTGTAGAATCGCGCGAACGATCTTTGTGTTTTCGCGAGTGTGCTGAAGGATAATCTGAGAGGAGGAGGAGGTCTGGAAGAGGCATCGGGCGCCTGCGGAGCAACTTTACGGTAAATATTTTTCCTTTAGTGTAAAATTAATCTTTTTCCAGTTCATTTTTGACCCAGTGAGAAATGATTCGTCGATCGACGTCGAAATGATGTCGAGTCGACGTCAATTTGACGGTGTCGATGTCGATTCGACGTCGTTTCGACGTCGATCGACGAATCATTTCTCACTGGGGAGTAGTTTTATTTTGTAATTCTATAATTACAAAATAACAATTAGAGAACAAGAAATAATTTAAAATTTTATAAAAGTTCATTCTGGTAAAGTACTTTGCGGAAAATCTTTTGCGAATTATTTATTTAAACATCCAACCAAATAAAACGTTTGATACACACAAGAATTATTTATATTTTACAGTATTTATTTTCTCGAACACCGCTTTAATAAATACTGTATTTATATGTTACAGAATCAACGTGACTACCTCCGCTGCTGCGCATCGGGTGGTGAGTTGGAAACTTTTTTATTCAGGCAACGAATCTACATCTCGTAGATCGTAGATTGTAGATTGTAGGTGGTAGATTAGTATATCTCGTAGATTCGTTGCCTTTAAACGGATAGAGTACAACAAAATTTTATATTTATTTTTATATATTTCATTTATCGAAAGGGAGTGATCGCGATTACTATATTACCACACATTACATATTTTCACGCAAAATGTGACGAATATTATTGATGTATTCGTCGAGCTAAACTCTTGTAGCCTATCCGTTTTTCATTAACAAATTTATAAATATATTATAAAAAATATAAAATAAAGTAATATGACGTGAGATTCTAATATTTTGTCGAGAACGCTGAAACTTTATACTATTTTTATACTGTATTTGAAATTATTGATTAACTAGAATATTTAATTGTCGGTCTATCTATCGTACGATAAGTTTCTTTTCTCTGGATCTCACGTCATTTATTCTGTATGTGTATCTCGCGATATACTTTCAAGATGCGTCCCGCATGAATACATGCATAGTTACACGCATCTTCATATTTTCGCGGTCGGTCTTCGCGATCAGTTTCTCAGAAAATTTTCAAGAAGTTATTAATTGTTTAATTTTATCCAAATTATAAATTTTAATTTATCGCGAAATGTAAATAAAATAAATATAACGGGAAGTCATT
Source organism: Vollenhovia emeryi (assembly GCF_000949405.1). Classification (NCBI taxonomy): domain Eukaryota; kingdom Metazoa; phylum Arthropoda; class Insecta; order Hymenoptera; family Formicidae; genus Vollenhovia; species Vollenhovia emeryi. Next base: position 1,499,879 of record NW_011967242.1, on the reverse strand, counting down.
GTGTTTTTTTATATACATATATACTTTAATTTCAAATTTGGAGATTGAGTCACGAAGAGACAGTCATTATCTATTCTTAAATAAATAACGGAGGTAAAAATATATTTGATTAGTGCAGCAAATTTTTTAAATTAATTTTCTTCTTTAATTAACTTCTCGTGGTCGTGCATTTCGATACGATCGACGCTCGCATATAGTTCGAACCGTACGAAATATCTGTCGGTGACGATAATAAACCGACTATGGAAGGAGCTTTCTTCCTTCCTGATCTCTGGTCAAAACGACCAGACTGTATGGCCAGGAGCAACGAAAGGTATGTCCAATCTGGCCCAACGTAGGAAGACTGGATACGACGGGGTAAGTGGTCAATATTGACCACTCCGATGGAGTATGTAAGACGATGTGCGAAATAAGTTGATTTGTTTTTATTTGTCAAAATTCGGGTGGGTTATATTCTTATCTTTTTTTACATATTCTCACATATTCGCGAGATTAAAAAGACTTGTATTAAATTCCTATTAAATCACGCGCGTATAACCCCAAATCGGGCCTCTTATAAATCGCGTCGCGGTTTTAACGAAAGACTTGCAGGTTTATTAAAAAAAAGTTAAAACGCGGGTAGGTAGGAAAATGTATAAGACTATACAGCGGAATACGGATAGGTAGGGATTCGGGTAGGCAGGGGCAGGGGAACATAACTCCATAATTAAAAAGATAGATAAAATTGTAACTGCAATGTACATATTACTATTAAATATAATTTTATTAAAAATAATGGCAAATATTTAATATTTGCCATTATTTTTAATAAAAAAAACTTTAGAAGCTAATGTATTTTTAATAAAATGTATTAAGTTACACTAAAATAATTATTAGAAACTTTTCATTGTAATTTTGTTGTGTTGAGCGGATT
>NW_011967242.1:1487393-1497167 GCF_000949405.1 Vollenhovia emeryi | reverse complement strand
AGTGCCCATCTACAATAGAGATTTAAACCCTAAGCCTTAGGAAATTGATTAATCACAGTCGCGTATTCTACTCATACTTGACCGTGATTGGTCAATTTCTTAAGACTCAGGGCTTAAATCATCTATTGTAGACTGGGACTTAGACTGACAAGAGTCGAAAAGTCCTCTACCACCTTGCAATTGTTGCAATAGTTCGCGATTTTTAATAATTAATAACTCATTAACTATTGCGAAAATTGCACAATAGTAGAGGACTTTTTGACTCATTGTCTTGCATTAGGTCTTGCATTTACACATAAACGCCTTTATCGGCGGTTTACAATTCAAATGCAGATTTGATACTTTTATTTTCATTTCAAGAAAGCAACTGCAAAGGGTTACTTTTCAGAATTGGTAACCTGCGACTGTGACTAGTTGCATTTTTAGTGAAAAAACTGTAGCTGTAACTAGATACTTTTATCAAGTTTTCCAACCCTGTATAAAGTGTACATTGAATGACGACGTACACGGCATGTGAAGTTAGAAATACAATGCCATCCTGAAATCCGATGCGAACTGTAGACCTAAAATAAACTTAAAAGTACGCCTACGAGTGTCATTACCGAGTAATTATTCGCGTCGTCGCATCCGCTGCGTAAAATTGTTACGCGTAATACCGAATTACTTCTATTTCGCTCCTGGCGAGAGCTTCGCAAATTCATCCTGAACATAAACGTATTACGTATGAATTAATTTATACGAACAATTATAGTAATATTATTACCATTATTGTTATCTGAATTTTATTATATTACGTCAGAATAAATCCTCTCAAATGCATCTGTTGTACGTACGTTTATGCTTACAGTTATTTACACGAATAATGTTCATACAACGATAAAACAATCTGTTCGAAATAAAAAACCTAATTACGTATGATTATTACAATGTTTACAAATTACACTAAAATGTTGATGTCCACTGTGCACAAATATTGTAGTATAACCATGAAATAATTAATATGCCCACTCTCTGTCGGTCCTTTGATCTTATCAGTTTCGATCACGTGGTATTCCGCCATGTTTCTTGTATAAAATCCTGTCACACTGATTTCACACTACCACATATACCACAACCGTCTCATTGGCTTCACCAAAGAAATGGCGGATGCGCGGAAAGAATCGATGCAAAACAAAACAAATGACAGAGTGGCCACACTAGTTATACCAGGGTATAACTTATAGTAGATCCATTATCCGTCGGCTCTTTGATCTTTTCGCTCCCGATCACGTGGTATTCCGCCATGTTCTTGGCCAGTAATCCAGCAGTGCGCGCGCGCGCGTGTGTGTGTACAGTGCATCGACATATACAGGGTCTCCAAAAAGTCCGGCAACGGCTAAACATCTTGAAAATAAAGCATTTTAAAGAAAAATGCTTTAGACCAAAGTTGTATGGTTTAAAAAGGCGCGTTTAGTGAACGTACGCGCGCGCGTACAACTAATGCCGGCGATATTGTAACTTTCGAACTTTATTACTCACAAAGTACACAATGAAAGAATACTTTATTACAGCGCTTTGGAAAGCTCTCGATATGAGCTACAAGAGTATGCAATAAAAAATAGGGGGTTCCATTTAAAAAATTCAAAATGACCTCGGTCTGACCTTAGTGACGCCACGCAAAGTTAAACTCGTACCTTCGCTGGATGCGCTTCTCCAAACCATGTAACTTTTGTCCAAAACATTGTTCTCCAAAATGCTTAATTTTCGAGATATTCAGCGGTTGCCGGACTTTTTGGACACCCTGTAGAACGAACTGCTGGATCGCAGTGGTGGGGGGGAACCCGCGCGAGTAGAGCGAGAGGCGGATAGCACGCGAACACGTTCCGTCTCTGTTCGGCAGGCCCGATTGGTCGCTGGAATTACAGTTGAACGGCGCGCCGCCGCGACTGCGCAGACCGTCGGCGCGCCGCGAAAATTGCGAAAGCGAGTCGCGCGTAATGACGTCGCCGGCAGCAAGGGCACCTGGATTCCTAGTTCCTTACCTGGCACCTGCCTGCTGCCTACGATGCACCGTGGCCGCGCCGTGGAGGCCCGAGGCGTGACAGCGGCATATCAACCTGGCAACGTGCGTGCACTCGCGGCGGCCGCTCGCTAAGCTGTCACGCGCGCGCGAGCACGCGGCAAGCGTACATATTTTGACGTGGTCGTCTTCGGCGCTCTTCTGCGACGGGGTACTCGTTGCCCGGGGCACGGGCGGAAGTGAACGGGGCGACGCGGCAATTCGGAAGCGCGATCGCGAGCGAGAAGGTGCGTAACATCGCCTGCGATTTCGATCGGCCGTGCTCGATCCGATCTAGCGATGAGCCCGGCGGCGGCGGCGGCGGCGGCGGTGGCGGCGCGGCGGCTCGCGTCCCGGCTGCCGGCCAGGAGTTTCAAAGCGTGACGCGCTTCAAGGAGAGCCCCGTGGAGCCGGCGGTGGTCGCGGCGAGTGCGGGATCGGATTCGCGCGAGAGGGACACTAGACGGCGAAAAGGGCGGCCCTCTCTGGACTCGTCGGGTAAGTCCATCCACTAACGATGTTTATTTACAAGGCTCCTCGCGCGGGCTACGTTACGTAAAACGGCGGCGGCGGCGGCGGTGGCGCGCGATTAAATGTGAGTCACGTTTGCGCAACCTGACGCGTCGCCGCGCGCCGGCGTGAAGTCACGTTCCCCGATTTTCTCCAATCTCGCCGAAATTTCCGCGACGGGCGGTTGCGTGCCTCCCGCCGGCGATTTCGTAAACGGGATTCGCGTGTCCCGTATAGCTTTCAATATTCAGCTCGGATCGCCGCGTGGGGATCCGAAAGGAATTCTCTTCGAATCCCCGGATTATGAATAAGTGGATTCCGTTGCGCTTCTGTTGCGAAAACGTTCTTGCGAGCTCGAAAAGAATTCGCTTCTATGTCGCCAGGTCTGGGCTCCTTTTCGGATACAAAGGGAAGTCCCTGTACGCGCAACAACTTTCATTCACTTCCACGAGAAGGGAAAAGGTATAACTTTTACGGGATCCTTTTCGCACTATCGGAAATTAATTCTCTCGAGTTCAATTTGAAGATTACGCGAATTCACCAAGAATTTGAAAGGGAGGCCCCTTTTTGATCTCGTAACGATCTCACCCGCGCTATCTGAGAACAAAAGAGACAAAAGCGAAACCGATCAAACCGTTACTTCTCCTTTTTCCCCTTCGAAAAAATAATTGTTTCCGCGACACGGCAGACAATGGCAATAGCTGGCCTGAAAAGGATAATTTCTTGTAATTAGAAGCGGAAATTATAAAAAAAAGCGGCTTCACCCAAGTGTTTGCGGGTGCGTCACTTTTTCTCTAAGCAAAACTCGGTTGATTCGTTCCGTCGAAAAAATTAACGTTTAACAAACGCGAAAAATAACAATGAGAATTTGCTATTTAAAAATGTATTGCTGTCCAACAAAATATAACGCTTTGTTATATATTTGATAATCGAAGGAACGAATTGCAGAAGGCAACTTTCCGCGTGTCTGCCAGGGTCACTTTTTCTCCAACGGGCGAAAGTCCGTGACACTTATATTTTCCAAAATGAACGTTTGCGACGGACGCGAAAAATAATGGCAACAATTTGCTGTTCGAAAAAAATGACACCTTCATGTCCGAATAGGACGATAAGAGTCGTTAAAAAATTAGCCTTCCATCTGTTCGCGGAGTGTTTCTGCGCTTTCTCTCCGGCGTATACACTCTCTAAAAGTCAATCAGTGGATCATCACTGAAAACGATGAATGTTCATTGATTCACAGTTATAAATATAGCACTGACTAACTGACAATCAGTGCCGTAGAGGAAAGTCCCCTATTACGAGATAGGGTCCTAATATGGGATAGCGAGATTTCCATTAAATTAATAGGCGTCATCAGTTGATCCCATTATCAATTTATTGCCCTTGGAGCGAAATCTGTTTAGTGGAAAATTCGTTGCATTCAGAAAAAAGATTTGCTAGATTTGCCGAAACAGATACGAATTTCTCTTGCGAGATTCTCTTAGAAATCTCAGTCTCGATGAAATAAAATTTTGACAGAGGTGAAGAAATCATTTCTATGAAATTTAATAAAAGTCTGGTAAAGTCAAAATACAAATTTGTTTGATTGCTAACAAACTTTTTTGAGGGTGTGTTAGATTGTGCGACCGTTGCGAAAAGGATTTGTCGTTGAATTTGGGCGTTGAAAACCTGCTATCTCGTATTAGGAAACCTATCTCGTAATAGCGAGACTTTCCTCCACTTATAACTGATATCAGCGATAACGCACTGATTGACTTTTAAAGAGCATATCAGTGATTGACAAGTCGCGCGCATGCAGACAAATGCCCGGGTGTTATCCTCGTTTTCGATCTGGCCTTAGGCAAGAGTAATTAGTTTCGCAACTCCGAAAACTGTTCGGCCGCTCGATTCCCATCGATTACCCGGGGTTAATTAAGGTGCCTCTCGTATTTTATCGCGATAACGGGCATCATTGGCCGCGTCTCGTCACACGTTCCGATTCACGTGCGGCAATTATCGCGATGTCCGCGAGTACACAATCGCGTGGTTTGACGATTCAGTAAGAGGCCTCATAAAAAGTACGGTTTACAATAAATATTAATGGATCGCGCAATTACTTGAAGAAGAAACGAATTCGTTCGTTGTATAAATTAACAATTTTATTTTATTTCTCAACACGACGCGCGCGTCATTTAGTTCATTGTTATTTGTTTTATAGCGAATTCGATTGCCCGCGCTGGTGCGCACTGAGTGTACAGCGAGGGGGAAACCGCTGAGGGCATTGTGGTGTACAGATTTGCGGCATTACTTGGCATTACTAGGCATTTTTTGGGCATTAGTTTGGGCATAAGATAAAATTAGATAAAGTAAGATGAAATAAGATAAAATTAGATAATAAGATGAAGTAATGCCTAGTGGGCATTGGTGTACAAGATTTTGATCAGCGGTTTCCCCCTCGGAACTTGTATTTGAAACAAACTTAAATATAAGATATGTAGTTTTTTCTACCGATCTCTTCAACCAAAGAGTGCAATAATTTTTTAACTAATATCTTACTAACATAACGATATTGGCCGAACGAACGATATGAGATCATTAACAATTGTGTGAACAGATTACTTGGAAAGGAACCAAATCTGGGACCGAAACGTCGTTTTTTTCTAAGTAAAAACGTTGGCCAGTGTAGGTCTTTTTAAAAAACCACTTATCATTGGTTTCAAACTATTAATGATATTAAATCTATTTGTGAGTTAAATATAAGAATTGACCATAAACAAGCCTTTGCGTGCGCTTGGCGTGCACTAGTGCGAGCAACCGAAATCGCCATTAGAAATTCCGCTGTAATTACGCCAGGATTATGTGATCCCGTCGCGTTGACACGTAGCGATTTTCTCTCGACACGGCGTATCGATTCGTCGCGTTACCGGGCGCTTTTCGGACTCCGTCGCGGAAAATATCGCCGCGATTCAACAGGATCGCGACTCCCCCCCCCCCCCCCTCGTCCCTTCACCATAGGCTACAATCCTGCCGAAACACACAAAATGCATTTGCTGGTTTAACGCAGTTGCTGTTGATAATGCACTCGCTCACACACCGCAGACTCGATTTCGCCATTAGTATTTCGCGAAGCGAGTAAAAGGCGTACCGTATCGGGATTTCGGTATGCGATCGCGGCAACAGACGCACACACACAGGTAAATACAGGGAACGAGTCGTTAATCGGGAGACGAGAAGAAACGCGAATTAAAAATCGCACCGCGAAACGGCCGCCGAGCGAACGCGCATGCGCGCGTCGCGCGAAAATGGTTTATCGGCCGGGGGAACCACCGGGGGCCCCGAGTCGCGGGTGATGCAATCGTCACGCAGGTGGATCTCGCGCGTAAGAAAGGCACGCGTACCTACTTACGCACCGCTTAAATTACACGGCCGGTGGGAAGCCGGGATGGTTTGATGCACGCGGTCATCGCGCGCGCGCGCCACCGTCGTCGTAAAATGCAAACAATGCGCCTCCTTCGTCACTCCTCGTAACAATCGCGCGCCTGTTATCGCCTTTCTCCTCCCACTTTGTCCGATTTTTTTTCCCCGGTCCCCGTCCGATCCCCTTGGTTTCCGGTCTTCACCGATGGGAACGCGTACATTCCTGTATACTTGTGTCTTTATCGGGAACCCGTGTGCACATCGCTTTCCATCTCGTTTATTGTCCCGCCCTGTCGTTTAAAGTTGACAGCAAATCGCGATGTGTCTGCACAACCTTTATTTCACGCGTGAATGTTCTTGATCGACAACAACAAAGAATAACTTGAATGCTCGCAGTTGGAATGGATTGAGTATTTTATTTGCAAAATGCAGCCGAGGGGGTTTACGAGAGAGGAATGCGTACGGTGAATTGCTGATGCACGTTCTTTCTCAAGATTATATTTTGCATACAAGTGTTGTACGACCAATGCTTCTAAAGAAGTAATTTCCTAAAAAAAGTAGAAGATTATTTGATTCAAACATGTTGATAAAAGAGATTCGTATTAATAGCAATTATTGCCTATTTAGTCGAGAATAAGCAAAAATGATTGGAAAATAATATAAAGTAAAAATTGATTTGTTTATAGAAAAATTAAAGTTTATAAATTTAAAGATACATCATTATAAGCCGATAAAATATTATATGAATATTTTAATAATATTCTCAGTATTTTAATAGATCTTATTAATTTCGATTTGTACTGAAGACTTTGTCAGTTAAATATTGACTGTTAACTATTACTGAAACAATTAAACAATTAAATAGAATATTATATTTATTATTTTTGAACATTTATTTGTTTATTTTACATAAAATTGCCACTAATTATTATATCAATTTCACCTTTACTTCTTTAATCATATAAGCTAAAGAAAATTAGAACCCGTTGATTAAATTCATTTTTGCCTATTCGAAGAATCGCGCGTAATAGATTTGCCGGCGATCGATAAAATTATTGAAATTATTTAAACAAGTGTGTCGCGGTGAAATTCGCGCAATGTAAACGAGAAATTCCTAGCGATGCTCCTCCGCCGTTGCCGTATCTGTCGCTGCCACTTAACAATCGCGTGCCTATTGAGAAACTCTTGCCTTGAGAGGACATTACCTGCCGTTCATCGGTGGTATGCATTCCCACACCTTCACCTTTATACTCTTATGATTTACCGTCCTTCTCAGAGAGGCACGCATATTCCTGAACGTCGCGCGACCACCAATTGTGCCATTCATGAACGGCTCGAGAAGAAAGAATAACATACATGACAAAATTTCTCTTCTCTTATTAACATATGGTCAACTCTTCTGGTGTCACAAGAAACCTTTAATGTTTCTGCGTATGCATCGTACATGTTTTAAAAGAATTTTATACACGTAAAATATATCGCTTGCGTTTACGCCAAATTTGAGAGTTTACTTAAAGAAGTTAAACGTTGACTGAAGAAATTTTAGAGTAATTTTGGACACTTAAAGTAATTTTTAGATGGCCCAGCATGTCGAAGTTCCCTCTAGAGGGCCGCGCGGCACAACACTTTCTCGTAAGAAGAAAACCGCACGCGGTATTAGAAATTACATTACGTACTTTTCACAATTCTTAAAGTTTCTTAAATTCTTAAAGTGAGCTTTAAGTTTACTTTAAATAAAAGTTTGAAGTGTCCTAAATATATAATTATTAATAAAATGTATAGTAAAGTTTCGAAAAATGCTCATAAAATTCTTCGAAACGCCATGTTGTCCAACGATTATATGATTTCCAGGATAAATTTTAAGAGAAAATTTTCTCCGTGTAAGCGAGGTACGTAAAGCTGACCAATAGTATCGCAAAGAACTCACGTGCTCAGGCTCGTAACTACACGCTTACACGCGTACCTATCTGTCAACGTAATCTGGAATGATGTAATCATCAACCGCGTACTACGCTGAACGTGTCGGATCTTTGCCACAATCTCGAGATGGCAATACAAGGTCCCGTTACGTGCGGCAGTTCTGTCCTAACAACCCGTATTCACCCGAGATCAAACAGGCTCCGATTATCGTTTATTCCAATCCCCGCAGAATTCCCTCAATGGTAAAAACTTTGATACCTAGAGGCTGTAAAAATTCACTTGGACCAGTTTTTCGCCCAGAAAAATAGAAAGTTCCGAGGAACAGAATTTCTAAACTATTCGAAGAATAACTAAAGATTGAAAAAAAATACGAATACAGACATTACTGCATTACTAAAAAATACAGCTGACACAAATATTGCCTTTTTGTTCTTCGCATAAAAATTATTATAAACTTGTCGAGCAATTAAATTTTTTGTTAGATCCGAAATTGGATGACCTCGTTACATGCTCCGAGTACTTTGGCGAGCAAATACGAGCAGCAAACTGATTATCGATCGCATTAACGAGCCATTCAGATTCCAAGCTTTAGTGATTCCACACTATTAATTATTCAAATTGAGCGTCGTACTTACATACTGTGCATACATGCTGTTTCGTATAAATCAGCACAGCGGTTACTTAAAGCGTTTATCGAATAGTACAGAGCACACTGGACTACGCCAAAGGCGGGAAATTATGTTCGCAATCATATCCAAAAGGGTTTCCCTTAGCTAGAAACGCTCTGCCGCCCGAGTGGTTTTGTTAGGGAATTGCGAATCGGTATATCGTGTAAGATTTCCGTCAGTATCCAATTAAACACGGTATTGTAGAATACAAATGCAGAATATATCCGTAATCGTGAAAAAATTTCAATTAGCCGAATACATTTTATTTTAGAATTTATAGAGTGTGCGACGACCCTTGCAGAAATGTAATACTGGGAACGAACGAGAGCACCGAGTAATTACTAAAGTTCAGTAATTGATTCATTAGTGGTGAACAGTACATTCACTGGTGAACAGTAATTTTCTAGTAATTATTTCCCTTACATTTTTGTAAGGGGATACCCACAGTTATCGCCGTTAGAATTTCCTGTTAAAATTTATCCAGGTTCAAACCTTGGCTGAGATAATACTTTTTGCAAAACATTTTTTAAATTAGAATTTGCCAGTTAGCGTCGTTTAACAATTTTTCTACATTGGTTATTTTATCTTGTTTTATTTTATTTTATCTTTATAATACCCCAGCATGGCCTAATGCCCAAAAAATGCCTACACTGAAAAAAATTTCTGGTTGAATATGGACGAACCAGATAATTCCTGTAGGATTTACCAGAATTCCTGTAGGATTTACCAGAATTTCTGTAGGATTACAGGAATTCTGGTAAATCCTACAGGAATTATCTGGTTCGTCCATATTCAACCAGAAATTTTTTTCAGTGTAGTAATGCTCAGTAATGCCGCAAATCTGTACACCACAATGCCTTCAGCGGTTTACCCCTCGAACTTATATTTTACCCCTTAGGAACTTATCTCGCAATAAGGGACTGTTCTCTAATTATACTTATTGTTAGTACATATTTTATAGTAAAATGTATGTAAAATTTGAAAAAAAAGCTCTCATACAGTTCTTCAAAATGCCATGTTGTCCCACGACCATATGGTTTTCAGAATAAATTTTAAGAGAAAATTCTCTCCGCGTATAAATCAATCTCGTATCAGACTACGAAGTGAGATTGAGATTAGATTGAAATGTGGCCAATCGGAGGAAAATTCACGAAACCTAAGATTAGTATAGTTTGCTCCGATTGAGGGGTAAACCGCTGAGGGCATTGTGGTGTACAGATTTGCAACATTACTGCTCTGGGA
>NW_011967242.1:1476722-1486388 GCF_000949405.1 Vollenhovia emeryi | reverse complement strand
CTCAATTAGTTCGGTCGATATTCAGTAACGCAAAGATAATTTTCACTTAAGTGGCAATAACCGAAATGTTAAGTTGCTTAACTACATCAAAAAACGGTCAAAATTTTTCCCAGAGTAGAGTTACGAACAATCCAAATAATTCGATTACTAATGGTGGGCCCCAAAATGGGTTATAACTGTCTTTTTTTCCCAGAGTGGGCATTACTAGGCATTTTTGGGCATTAGGCCTTGCTGGGGCATTATAAAGACAAAATAAGATAAAATAAGATAAAAGAAGATAAATAAGATAAAACAGGATAAATAAGATAAAGTAATGCCCACTGGGTATTAGTGCATGGGCATTGGTATACAAGATTTTGGTCAGCGGTTTCCCCCTCGGCTCCGATTGAACGAATTTCAATCTAATCTCAGTCCCGTTGCGCAGTTTGACGCGGGCTTTCGACACTCGCTACTTAGAAATCGGACAAGAGAAACCGCGGCTATTTTATACCATTTTGGAGTTTGCATTCCGTCGCAATAATAACTTGCGCGATGACAGACGAGCGATGAGACAGGCGGATCGTTTGTCCAGTGACACGCGCGCCGTCAAGAACCGTCGTTATGTAAATAACGCATTTGATACGAAACGTGCTTCTTGACGAGTGCATCCCAGGTGCGCACGCATCCGTGGTTTCGCCGCGGCAGGTGAATCACCGTGACGAAAGTGCAGGGACCCCTCTTGTGTGTGATGCGCGTATCTGCATCGAGATACCTCGGTCCCATGCAGAACGGAAAAGCGGCGCGGCGGCGCGGGGAAACCGCGCGCGAATCGCGGCCGCAGTGTTTCTCAAACGTGATATTTTGGCGCGAAACGCTTCGGCATATAAAAAATATCGCACGTTACGCGCGAGGTGATAAATTACCCTCCTCCCTTTGCAATTTTAACGGCGCTGTACATGGATGCCGATCGAAGCGGCGGTGTCTATTTCCACGTCGCGCTCTTCGATTGCGCTTCCTTCAGGTTCTTGAACTCTTCACCCCGACGAAAATAGGAGAGCCGATCCGTTCACTTCGGAATCAAATTTGCTCCAATTTCGCATTCGCCAAATGGAGAATTTAATCTGATTACGGTATCTATGATATTAAAAATGTCCGTCAAACTGTCATTTATTTTTTACATCTCCAGGTCACTGTACTATTCTGCTGCCAGAGCTTCATGAAACTTTCATTACTTTGATTACTTAATTATACGCGAGGGAAACCTACATATCTCTTTTGCCGCACGATTCTGTAAAGTGTAACTGTACGGTATAAAACGAGCAGAGAGCAAATTTGGAAGTCTTTCATCGATTTATTAATACTTGATTTGTCGATAATCTCTTTATGATCATAAATAAATGTTACTGAAAATAAATGCTATATCGGCGCGTAACGTGCCTTCTGGATGGCAAGGAAAAAATGTCGTAGGGTACTGCCGAGGGAGAAATCGCTGAGGGCATTGTGGTTTACAGATTTGCGGCATTACTGGGCATTACTAGGCATTTTTCTAGGCATTAGTTTGGGCATTGCTGGGGCAAGTTCGTCTTTAATTATAGAGATATAATAAGATAAAAGACACTACCATCCTGTCACGGCTCTGAGTCCTTTAAATTCTTTGAAATTTGTGTTTAACACATACGAGCCTTACTAATTTATATAAGATAAAATAAGATAGAACGAGATAAATGAGACAAAATAAGTTAGTAAGATAAAGTAATACCCACTGGGCATTAGTGGGTATTGGTGTACAAGATTTTGGTCAGCGGTTTCCCCCTCGGGTTTCCCCCTCGGGTACTGCGGGATGACTTTTGTCGATGACGACCACCTATACTGGGCCGATCGAGGCTAATGCCGCGCTCAGACTGGACGCGATAAGCGACGAGTGATAATCCAGTGGGTGTGCAGTCTTTATAGAAAAACAGTACACTTTCCCATAAAACCTGTACGCTCATTGGATTATCGCTCATCCCTCATCGCGTCCAGTCTGAGCGCGGCATTACGCCTCGGGGTTGAAAGTCCCACGTTCTCGATAATACGCGTGAGATGTTCGTCTTTAAATGATTACGACGTCGACTACTATTACATTGATATATCGATAGCCATTTACACATGTACATACAGTGGTCCGTGTATAACGCGACAGTGTAACAACGCGTGCGGTAAAATGCATCAACGCGGCAACCGCAGCACGTGCAGCGAAACGCATAGCCGCAACTTCGTCGGGCTTCCCGCGAGCGCTCTCATAGTTCGGCCAAGTATTTCCGATACAGGTATCGGTCAGGACGCGTGCTGCGTCGATTATTCTCGCAACTATTTCCCTTTAACTTAAGGTCACTTAAGGTGGGCTCTGCTCCCATCTTTTTCTGCGAAAAAAAAGTAAAGAAAAAGAATAAACATCTAGAATTCTAGCGGCTATTTGCAAGAGTTACTTTTGCACGAAGTTGGACGTGAACGCGAGGAGAACGGTGAGGAAGGTGTACCACCAAGATCCGCTATTGGCAATACAATCCGCCGACGATCGATGATGCGCGTTTGGCTTGGTATCCCCCGTCGTTTTTTCCCGCCGGCAGTAATATTCGTCGTCACTCGGCAGAACGTCCTTCACAATGTCGAGGAAGTCCTCGAAGGGACACATCTCCGCGCAGCCTGGGATCGTCTGTACGATCAATTGTTCCGTAACGCCAGTCCATAGTAAAGCCTGCGGGAAAAGACGCGCGAGAGGTGAATTTTCAGCATCGTGCATTACTGACGATAAGAGAAATACGGTAATGATAAAAACTCGAGAAAATGCAATGCAAGTTATAAGAATAAATGTAACACAAGTTAACGCAATAAGCTGCAAGAATAGAACAGAGTCTCCTCTTGCATTGTATAGTATTTTTGCGGAAAGTGTGGATTCGTCATCGATGTATTGCCCTTGATAGAAAATCCCTTGTTCCGTAGATCCGTAATCCCCAGATTTATTTATCGCATAGAATGCCGTACCCGAATATAGTAAAGTCCCTTCTTGTCCCGGAGAGTTTCCAGGATGATCGTGGCTCCGAAAGCCGGTACCGTTGGTTCGTTCGTTCCTAAAGTATAGGCGAGGGCAGCCACGTTGGCTTCGTGTCCACCAAATAGGAAGGCTTTTCGGTCACGTATCAATTTTCCCGCTCGGTGCTCCTGAATGTCATCCACCAACTTGCGAAGCAGCATACCTGTGGCACGTGGACAGCGGTTAAATTAAAAGTTTTTTCCGTGGTCTTCTTTTGGAGATATGAAAGTGAGAGAATGTGTGAGATATTCCTGAAATATTATAGATGATCAAACGGCATATTCCATTTGTCTTCAGAGGCGAAGAAGGTGATTGCAAATCCGGAAAAACGCATTGTTTCCAAGCTACAAATACACATTCCGCCTGTGGCAAAGTTTTATGAGGATATCTAAGAAATTCATGGAGATCTGATCTTAAGATGAATATTGCTCTTCCTTTAAGCTTTAAAGGAACTGTTGCAAATAACTTCCCCGCGCAGCAACGCGTGCTTTGCCTCGATGTCTTATGAACTCGAATACAAACTGAATTTATATACTAGAGTACGGAAGGATCGCACGCCTGATGTTCTCGTTCTTTTAGAGTGAACAAAAAATATATATATTGCACATATTACGTATTGTATGTTCCCTTGAGAATAATGCACCAAATTGCTTTATATTTATTAATGGTACTTCTAGTTTTAATTTTGCTTCATGGCTTTCATTGTACACTAGGAATCACTGATGCCTTCCTATATGAATTTAGTCACAGGTAAAACCACATAGCGTGGTTTCTGTTAAATTAATAGGCGTCATCTGAGGGGGAAACCGCTGACCAAAATCTTGTACACCAATGCCCACTAATGCCCAGTGGGCGTTACTTTGTCTTATTATCTTATTTAATCTTATTTTATCTTCATAATACCTCGGCAACATCTAATGCCCAAAAAATGCCTAGTAATGCCCAGTAATGCCGCAAAATCTGTACACCACAATGCCCTCAGCGGTTTCCCCATTGTAGAGGACTTTCCTCTACACTTTTCATGCATTTGCGAAATGTATAAATGTGTTGATATGTGCACAAATTTATGTGGGGAGGCATCGGCGATTTCCTAGTGCACATAACAAAGGCATGATTTCAAATTGGTGTTAACATTTTTTTTAAACAAATAAAATACGCTACGTAAATTATAATAATAAGTAAATTTCAGTAACACTCTGTGCGGTAAAAGTACCAACCTCCATTTAATCTCTTCAAGGTTTTCGTATATGATCGAAGTTTGAAGTCCAATTGTAGCATCTCTAGCAACGGATTCGGGTAAACGTTCTGAGTCCATTTCGGTAGCGTCAAATTTTGTGCGGCCTGGAAATGGTTATACGACGAAAATTCAAACGAAAAAACGAACGCTCTAAATTTATCACTGTCGGGACGCTCGCTTACCTCCTCTTTCATTAGATTGTACAAATGACCAACTGCTTCCGTCGTGTTAATCAGCTTACCGCTATGATCCGTCAAATAGTCCATTACATTTTTGTACTTATTGATAATCTCTTTCGTACTGTCTAGCTGAAGGAACCGTTGATATGCTTCCTTATATCTA
Source organism: Vollenhovia emeryi (assembly GCF_000949405.1). Lineage (NCBI taxonomy): Eukaryota > Metazoa > Arthropoda > Insecta > Hymenoptera > Formicidae > Vollenhovia > Vollenhovia emeryi. Next base: position 1,481,757 of record NW_011967242.1, on the reverse strand, counting down.
AAAAATAAAAGTCGAGAATGACTACAAAATATTGATTTTTTTAAATAAAATAAAAGATAAGCTTTCTTTTGAGATGTTCTTTGAATCATATATCATGTTTCGTTGCAAAGTTAGTCAATCAAAAGTAGCGGAAAAAAGCGGTTTTGCGGTATTTCAACGCTCTGTATCATCGATAGTAGAACTAATAAAAAATGTTCACTAACGTATTCTAACTCAGCGACTCTAAATTAGTAAAGATTTATTGATTTCGTTTCCGAGACAGTTTTGATATTGGCCAGTGTTATTAGAGTTTTTCTGTACGAAACATGCACGCGCGGAAGAACACGCATAGTTAAATTCTTTCCCTCTTCTCATTCTTGATTTTTATTTTGCAACATAAAGTTAAAATAGTGCAAGACAAAACGAAGGGAAACAAAGACGTCTTGAACATCTGTATAAAAGAAGATCGGCGAATGAAGAGTGAAGGAAAAAGATGTGAGAATCGTCAATCCTGTTATCGGGTCCTTGCGTGCAATTCCCTGTAAAGTTACTTACCGATAGCAGGAATAATGCGGAAACAAGAGGTTGTCAGTCTCGTACGGCACGAAGAACGTCGATGTCGGAATCCAGGGCAAGTGCGGATTCCAGGTTTGCTTCTCGGAGGGCGGGAATAATCCTGCCAGAACTAACTGGAGAGACAGCTGGGTTCGCGGAACCTCCGTAGATCGAGCATAGATCTTGGCCGGCCAATAATCCGGTCCGAAGTATTGATCGTATCTCTCGCGCAGCATCATCCCGATTTTGTACTCCCGCATCTTGCCTTGCTAATTGCACGCGAAAGAACAATCGAGTTAGACAGGTGACTTTCGGAGGGGCCGGATATCGGAAAATTACACGGACCTGTTTAGTCCGCGCTATTTTCTCAATTTTCGTTAGACGTGACGAATATTCAGCGAAGTTCGGGAATTGATTTCTCATTCGCGGGAGTCATCGAAGGATTTCCGAGGTGTTGGAAAATGGAGGTGAACGTTTAAGCCCAATCTAGAAACATTGTATTTTGTATAAGCAAATCGAAATGCTGAAGAAACTCATCGACGATGTACACTGTACAATTTATCAGTTTGCACAAATTTTGTAAACACATTTATCGGCTGCAAAATAGAACGTTTCTACGCAAAGAGCATGTTGTGGAGGCTTTGTACTTGTGTTTCATGACATAAAACGGGAAAATGAGATAAGATAAATGAAATGATAAATGAGGATTCAACGGCAGCGTGTGATCCTAATCTGCTGTAAAACATGTTATCGGTTTGAAAATAGTGAAGACGTATATAGAGATAATACATCGCGATACACGGCGCTCCTGTGCAATCGAATCGATCGAGCTGACAGTATTTCATTGCGCGATGTAACATCTTAATCGCTGTGATTTGCACTCACGTTGGTCAAGTCACCGGTCCCCATTGGGTAGTAAGAGTGGTCGCGATGCGGATCGTTGGGGTAGTTTTGGACCTCTCGCTGGGGCACTTTGTCACCGTGGCGAAATACCTTCGAAACAGAATATACTTATGTAAGCTATATCGTCATCATCCGTTATCATCACTGTCGCCGCACAGACAGTCGCGATAATGCAAATGCTTTGTTACTTGTCTCTCGCACGAGGGATCGCTTTCCCGTAACTTCTTAATTTCTCTCGAAAACTTGTCTCGACCTCGCACCTGCGTAATTCACGAAGCAAGTGTTTGCCTCTGGCAGTGGCACGAAACAGCGATAGAGATAACTTGTTTCGCATGTTCGAAAACAAAACGAACATCGAGCGGTCGCATTTGCGCGAAAACGGGGGAGCGTTCGGGTCTTCGAAAGAAAAGGGAATTTTCTTTGCGTCGTTGCTTAGACACAGTCCTCCGGAAAAAGTATTGCTCACTGATCTCGCGAACATTCCGCGCCTCCGAAGGAACGAAATAAAGAGCTTTACCACGTGAAGTAGCTGCAGCTCCACGTCGGGAGTGAGCGACGCGGCGAGACTGCCGAGAAATACGGTGAAAATCATCGACAGCGTCGGAAACATTCTCGCGGTATCTTCTCGAAAACACGTTTACTTGGGACGAGCACTTTCAACGCTTAATTCACGCGACTTAAACGACCGTCGCGATCGGAATCAACGATTTCACGACACAATCTCTACGGATGGTGTTTATATTTCTACTCTCGCCTCCCTGTAGCACATGCGAGTGGGGGCGGGATAAGGAACAGTCGAACAGGCTCGTAATTCCGATGATTTTTATTAGCAAGTTCCCCGCTCTCAGCAGGCGTCCGATCCTTTTTCCTGACGTTGATCGTCACCTTCCACGAAGGACGCGCGAGCAAACAGCAGGAAATTCACAGAAAACCGCAATTGACGATCTCTCCGGCGTAGGGAATTCTCTCTGCCATTTTTAAACCGAACGTTCACATTCCGCCACGCGATATCTCATTTGTGAATCACTTATAATTGCCAATGTACGCGCAGGGAGAGACGAAGTCAGTCTGCGAGAACTTCGTTTTATTGACTTTTTCCGAACAGCTATTGTGCTGTGTCTAAACGCAATACGAAAACTAGTGGTCCGATGTTTTTGGAAGTGAGCTGAGTTCAAATTGACCCGGATGTGCGCGGAGAAGACAGAATTGGAAGATTATAATGTTATCTTCTGATCAAACATGATTTCGTCTCTCTCTCACAATTTTAACTAATCTTTTATGAATGAGCTTTCCAAAATTTGAAGATGAAGAATAAAGAAATCGTTTTTGTGAAGATTCTGGCGAGGGGGAAAACCGCTGACCAAAATCTTGTACACCAATGCCCACTAATGCCCAGTGGGCGTTACTTTATCTCATTATCTTATTTTACCTTATTTTATCTTTACAGTGCTCCAGCAAGACCTAATGCCCAAGAAATGCCCAGTAATGCCCAGTAATGCCGTAAATCTGTACACCACAATGCCCTCAGCGGTTTCCCCCTCGGATTCTGGTTAAAAATTCTCACAAAAAATTGCTAATAATAAATGTTCTTGAAAGAGATATGTGAAAATATTATTGGCGATCAGCGGCGAGAGTCTCTGTTATGAAAACAGACAATCATAAAATAGCGTTCCGATGGCTCTTTAACGTAGCCGAATATTCAACGAAGCCACAATGTTATTTTATCCAGAAGCGCCTTGCGCTGCGCGTTTATCTGGACCGCCTTTGATTTTCGTTGTTCTTTTTCCCTAACTGGAAAACGATTCCTCGCGCACTCATGAATGTGCTGAATTTACGAGTCTCGCAAATACGTCCGTTCAAACAGGCTTATCTACGTGCACGTAAATAACAAACGGATCTATGGAGACTACTATAAAAAGCGCCATATGATTTACGAATCTCTGAAGTCTCTTTGATTCTTGAAGCCCTTTCCAGTATTGTTCGTCTCGATGATCGCAAATTTCGCCGAGTATTTTAACAGTGGACAAATAACAGCGTGTTATAATTAACAATCGTTTATTTTATGGACAGCTACTATATTGCGCACAGTGTTAATAATCGTTAATATTCTTTCAATTTTTGATTGGAGACGGAATAATTAATCACTCGTTCGTTCATAATATTTAAAAAATTTTCATTTCACGCACGGAAAAAAATGTAGCTACCGTAGCTGAAAACTGCATGTGGTAAATTCCAGTTGTGAAATATGGACAGCTAATATTTAGTTGTAGCGCTGATATTTTGCTACTGTGCCTATTGTATTAGGTGCGACAGCAAACCGTTTGGCTTAGAAATTTGGTTATTATGGCAGCAAAATGTTTTCAGCAAACCATAATTAGCTATGGTAGCGAAAAAACTTTTCTTCACTGCGAATCTACGTCTGAAAGACTTGTCATTATCTTATTAGAAAACTCATCTGTGAACAATCCTTCGTCGTTTTATCAAAATTTGTTGTCAATTGAAAACCAATTATTACATCGAGCAAATGATTCATTCGTCAAATGAAGTATGATTTTTTAAATCATGTTTTAATTTCCACTTCTTTGAGAAAAAGTAGAGAAACACCGATTATTCCTTTGTGCACACGTTCTCACGTACTCTCATATATTGTTACACACAAAAGGTGTCGCAAGACACTTTTTATATTTTTCTTGAGCTTAGCGAAATACCGATATTTCTACGATACATGTGTCGGCATATTAAATTGATATTGATATGTCGTGCCAGGTGCGGACGTGCGTCAAATCGACTAGATCGAATATATATCATGTTGTGGAGGTCCCAAGGATATCCAGTCGATTCGACTTTTAAGGGCAACGCGGTGCTTATTTTGACGTTCACCGCGCTACGGAAATGCTGCCGCAATCGCGTTTGAAATATCAGTGGATACGTTATTCGCCTCGTTGTTAGAATCACGGTTTTGGGAACCTCTCCGTTCGGGAACACGGCGTAATTACGTTTCTTGAATATCGTTCAAGTTTGACTTTCTATTCGCTTTCGTGAAATCAACGCGGCTGTATAACCAGTCCCAAGGCATTCGTAAGAATTCGGGTGTGCCCAATGACTCATATGGGCATGATTGGAACAGAATCAGGCGAGTACAAAGATATCGTCGACGTTACCGCGTCTCCTTGCGGTGCATTACGCGGAATCGTCGCACGCTCTCGCTTCATTTGACCGCACATAATAAATTTACCTTCCGTAATTTAATTCACGGAAATCAGGAAAACCTCGGAGAAGGCTTTTCGACGGCACTGATGTTCGCGCGCGTAATCGAACAACTATTTCTGATTGGATCGCTGAATTCCGACGGGCGCCCGCGCAACGGGATTCCTCGATCTTACTTTTACGAAACAGTCGAAGTTGCTGAAATATGTAGGTATCGTTTACGTAATATGTGGCAAAAGTGAATCGTCGCGTGTTAACGTTCGAATCTAGGACTTTAAACGAGGGGTAAACCGCATTGTGTACAGACTTGCGGCATTACTGGGCATTACTAGGCATTTTTTAGGCATTAGTTTGGGCAGTAGGCCTTGCTGGGACATTATAAAGATAAAAT
>NW_011967242.1:1458409-1473904 GCF_000949405.1 Vollenhovia emeryi | reverse complement strand
TTAGGCCTTGCTGGGGCATTATAAAGATAAAATGAGATAAAACAAGATAAATAAGACATACTGTCGCGATATGTGGCAAAAGTAAATCGTGACTGCTCGCGTATCAACATTCGAATCTAGGACTTTAAACGAGGGGTAAACCGCAGAGGGCATTGTGTACAGATTTGGGGCATTACTGGGCATTACTAGGCATTTTTTGGACATTAGTTTGGGCATTAGGCCTTGCTGGGGCATTATAAGATAAAATAAGATAAAACAAGATCAATAAGACATACTGTCGCGATGTGAGGCATTCGGGAATCAACATTAGACTGTTTATTGCGATGGAAATTTCTACATGCCTCGATGGTCGAATTGATGAGACGCCCGTGAGAGGCTAATGAGAGGCAGGTTCAGGTTTAAACTCTGGCTGAGGTATATTTTTTTAAATAAATTTAAAGAAATATTTAGACACTAACATCATGTTACGGTTCTTTAATCTTAAGTCCTTCGAATTGATGTTTACCACATGAGAGCCTTATGAATTTTATTGATTTGGTAAACCAATGATATGTAGTTTTTAAACGACCTACCACCAAGAGATGTGTGTCGTACGAGATATCAGATTGAACAATCTGATCGACGTCTTTTTAATTGAAAACATTGGCCAGTGTAGGTCGTTAAAAAGCTGCACATCATTGGTTTTAAACTACTGGCGATATTAAATCTATTTGTGAGTGATTTGTTAAAGATACATAAGATAACAAGGTAAAGTAATGCCCACTGGGTATTAGTAGGCATTGGTGTGCATGATTTTGGTCGGCGGTTTATAAAACTTAAATTTTCAACAGAGAATAACAACTTAATAATTTTTCCTGCTGTGTGTTTTGATGTATTTGCTTTATACATTCAGATTCGTCAAATGTTTTATGTATCGCAAATATGAAATTGTAAATAGAAATTTATATTGGAATCGGAAGTATCGTCTAAAGTGGACTATAAATCATGAAACAAAAAACACGAAACATAAACTTGAAATGACGGAACGTAAAATATTTGCTTTCCTGGAATAATTATTTTACGTAACGCCCACAAAAAGATACGTATCGCGATTATGCACGTGTTTCGCGCGAGGAAGACTGCAAATCGTACATCGCTTAAATCGCATATCGCGAATGGAAGGGAATTAAGAATTCCAGCCATTTTAATACATCGTTGACATCATTGTATTAGTTATAATTATACTAGCCGGCGACGTTAAAATTGTAGGACCGGTCTACGAGGTGTTTTTTTGTGTTGTTAACGAATAATGCATATATGATTTCTCATAATTGTACAGTAGAGCCGCGGTGGGCTCGATTCAGTCATGGGCAATTATGTGCAATCAATAACCAGTTGAGAAAGATTAAATGTTTATTCTGTGTATATATTTGCGGGCCCATTATCACAGACTCATTTATATCACCGATTCTGCAACTTGTACTCCCACGCGGTATAACAAGCTCTTTAAAACATGACGTTCTGGAAGGATTTTTCGACGTGTTAAAGCATCAAGCTCGTTAGTTTTTACCATAAATGTACAAGTTTCTCTCTTTTTTCCTCCTCATTCCACCTCTCTCTCTCTCTCTCTTTCTCTCTCACTCACTTCTTCGGTCATGGTTGATGACTTCTTACAAACTGATGAAATTCCACGCTGCAATGCATCATCTGGAAGATTGCGCGCATAAATAAGTTGATATATTATAATATTACATTTGATATAAAAATTTAACGTATTGGTCTCTATTTTCTTGGACATAAATTTGTTATTTTATATACAGTAAAAAAAATACATAACTTACTGTAACCTTTGTGCTACGAGGGAATAAAATGTATCTCGTATAGCTTTTGACGTATGAGGTCAATGCTATTTTAACGCAAGATCAAGTGAACGAGATCAAATCTTATTACGTATCTATGTATTGAAATTATGCGAATAGAACGACTTTCGCGTGGCCTTCATTCAGCCGTACCTTGCTACAACTGCATATAAATGAATCACCGTAATTTACTTAATGCTCAACCTTCGCTTATATGTGTCTGCCTTAATTGTCGTTAACATAAAATGCAATATTTACCATGCAGTTATGTTTTGCACAACAATCACAGTTTAAGAAAATTAATAAAATGACAAATTTTATCGTTCGAGTAAAGGCATCTTCGATTGTTAACTGGTTACAGTAATTAGCTGTTACAAAAGCTGTTACAGTGATCTTCTGAAAAATATCTGTGTTCTGCCATGAAGAAAACGATTCTTACGAGTAGGAATCGATTGCGATTTAAATTCATAGTAAAATCAGCGAGATCTTTTCTTACATGCAAATAAGATAACGCAAAATTCATAGTCGTGATGAAACATTCGCTTGAGCCTGTCGATGTTATCGATAAATTTTATTGTTGAACAATTCTGCAGTGTGCACGTACGTGCTTTTTATGATGTGTGCTTTCTACGATATATTTTATAACATATTATCACCCAGGAGCTCTGAAACAATAGTTTACCTTGCATGCATGATCAATAAATGTCACATAATTGTTTGCTGAAGCGCGCACGTGCGTTATTAATTTTCTTTCGTTGAAATTTTAATATGAAATAGCTAGCTTGATTATTCATTAATAATTTCTCTCGCGAAAATATCAGTTAATATGAAACACGATCACAATACGGCTATCTATCAATTGATGCGGATCTCGAAATTAGTTCTGGCTATTTAAATGACGTCTCTGTGTAATTAAATTAACTATCAACGTGCACGCAAAGGTCAAGAGAGGCATATACTTTGCTTTCAATAACGAAACATGTTACTCGATCGCCAGAAAAAAATCGCGTTCGCGGCGTTGTCATAAAGACCGAATTGTGGGTGTGACGCGAATAAAAACTCGCGCCTTTTTGTTAATGCGGGCATGTAGATTAGGAAAGAAAAAAATAAGCCGGTAACGATAGCAGTCGTTAGAATCAATTTACGATGTGTGCGCTATCGCGCGTTCACGCGATGCTCGTATGCATGTGTAATTCTCTGCATAATATGCAACATAATTTCAAGCTCGGTGTTGTATTAATTTTTTCGTAAGGGATAGTAAAAAATATGCGCCTTTAGATAGCCAAGGTATCGATATAATACCAGGGCAAAAAATTGCAACCAGCAGTTGCAACAATAACAGTGCAGATAATAATGCAATAACATTAGTAATAATGTATGACGAGAGACTATAAACGGAAGAAATGTATGTGTAAACGAAGGAAAAAAAGAACGTGGAATTAGAAACAATAAATCATTCGCGAGCAGGTGGAAATATCATCCGATCTGATATGACCGATTCCGCGAACTTCGTAACCAGTTCTGTTATTAATAAATAGTCTAACGCCGCGCTTTGATGTTGCAGATTTTGAAGTAATACAAATAAGGGATAATGTATTTTATCCGAGAGGTAAACCGTCGACCAAAATCATGCTCAGTGGGTATTTACAGTGGGTGGTTACTTCATCTTATTATCTCGATTTATCTTATTTTATCTTCATAACGTCCCAGCAAGGTCTAATACTCAAAAATGCCTAGTAATCCTAAACGGAGAGAATTTTCCCTTCAAATTTATTCTGAAAATCATGTGACCGTGGGACATGGCATTTTGAAAAATTTTATGTAAGTTTCTTTGAAATTTTATCATACATTTTACTAGTAATTATACTTTATAGTACAAATTTAATAGTAGAATGTACGGTAAAATTTAATAAAACTCTCGTGAAATTCCTTGAAATGCCGCGTTGTCCCACGATTATAATACATAATTTTCGGGATAAATTTTAAAAGAAAATTCTCTCCGTGTAGTACATAATACCCAGTAATGTCGCAAATCTGTACACCACAACGCCCTCAGCGGTTTGCCCTTCGATTTTATCCCTTCGTTTCCGAACACGTTGAGTATTGCTTCAGTTTTAATGGAAACTCTGCATAAGACGGTAGAAGCAATCGATCAAAATGCAGTTAGGCGATATTACCGAATGACTCCGAATGCGGGGCACGCGTAATTGATTCGCTAGATGCACATATTTTATGCAGTGCATACACACGAACGTATCTCGCGTCGCTACAGCAAGAATTCATTAAACGTGTACAAATTTCCGCTAATGTATAATATAATAGCATATATTGAATGAATTTGCGATTTTACGTAGCTGTGTGTATACGTTGCTAAATATTTCTTTTCTCGAGTAAATATCTCTGGGGAGATTATTGCAAGATGTGTTAAACGTTGATGCGTATATTATAACATTTTTTAAGGTGTACATGTATATGTGTACGCATGCCCACACAAAATATTTCTAGACAAGTGCCAAACTGTCTGAACAACTTTCTTGAAATTGTTCAGCACAAGAGAAGCTTTCTTTATATAAGTCTTTAATATAAAATCTGATAAACAAATTTCTTGTCTAAATTTTTCAAGATTATATGAAAGTCATCTTGCGTCTCTTAATCGGAACGTTAATTTTGTTATCGTGACAACATAACAGTACAATAATGCAGATTTAACAGTCTCTTTCGAAGTGGCCTTACAGTAACCCAAGGTTACGCGGAAGGAAAAGTTGAAACATATGAAAGAACCAGATCTTTATTACTTTATTACTTTATTTACAGTATATGCTCGAAATTTTTATGTCCGGTTCTTAAACACTATTGCAATTTGTCGTAATATAAACGACCAGAGAACTACACTAAAAATTTTTTTTCGCTACCGTATCTAATCACGATTTGTTAAAAATTAATTGATAAATATGAACAAGGCTCCAATAAAACAAAGATAAAATTAAAATGATGTTAACAGTTAAAATAGTAAAAGAATAATAAATTATAATGACTCATCGTTTTCAAAAATTTTAAACCAATTGTATACATTTTATATTGTATTACTGAAGAGGGTCACATTCCTAGACCGAAACGTTCAATCTGTGTTATGATGTTACCAATTTTATAATATATTTTATACTAGAACTTATTTATGTAATTTATTCTTTTACTATTTTAACTATTAACATCAATTTTAATTTTATCTTAAGATAAAAATATTTTGCTGTCATAACTGTAAGTTTCTAAACCACAGCAAACGGTTTGCTGTCGCACCTAATACGATAGGAACAGTAGCAAAATATCAGCTATCACACAATTAAATATTAGCTGTCCGTATTTTACAACTGAAATTTGAAGTTACCGCACGCAGTTTTTAGGTACGTTAGCCACATTTTTCCCGTTGTATTTCTCCTAACATACTTGCACGAGTAATTCGCCTCCTAATGTTTTCTCGAGTCGTGGATTAAAATGATACTTTCTAACGATCCCCCGAAAGGTATAGTCGAACCCTGTTAAGCCTGGTGTCCTTGTCGGTTAATTTATCGGCCCATCCAATCTATCGATTTAAAAACACGTTATTTAGCTGCCTTGTTGATAGTAGTGTGTAACGTGGCACATTTTATAATACATTATTGTAATTGATTCTACCTGCGCTACATAAAGACTGTTAATCTTAACATGCGCATATATGAAATATTCAAAATAGGGATTAATCTGTCGAGACACAATCCGATGAGACTGAGAAGATTACAAATATGTAATACGTAATTTGTATGCAATATGTCACTTTATATTATGATCTTATACGCACGGCGCTAATAACAAATACAAACCTGATACATTATCACAAACCGTTCGCGACATACGTCGTACATATATCAAATTTTTAAAAGTGGGAAAGAGAATTTTTCACAATTTAATTATTTAGCAAATAAATTTCACAAGGCTCTGACGTGAAATCACGAATACGAAGTAATAAAGGATATAAGAATAAATAAATTTTTTGGTCGACCTGAACTGACACGTGTTTAATAAATTCAAACAATACACAGCAACGTTTCGACCATGGGTTTTGGTTTTCCCTTTTCAAGCAATTTCTAAAATGTACAATCAAAATCGAGATCAGAAACCTCGTACGATATAAAGAATACATTGATAAATCATTGTAATACATAATAATGAAAAGATGAAAGAGACGAGATAAATTAATAGATACAATAAAATGTATGGTTTGTCACAGTGGATAATATAAAATAAGAGATTGAAAATAAATCATAGACCAGTCTTTGTCTCAATAAATAATCAAGCAGATGTAATATGAAGTCAACTAACAAAAGTCCGAAGAAAGTGAGTCATAATTATAAAATTCTCCGGCAAACGTTTTAACATACTTTTGAGTATGAAGACTACAAAGACTGGAGCGTGACTGTCGCAAATGTAAGTACGCTAAAACGTCTAAACCGAAACATCGAGAAGAAGAGGGGAATAAATAAGTAAATAAATAACCAAACATCAAGTCAAAGCGTTAATAATAGCGTCAAAGGATATAAAGCCAACGGCACACGATACTATTTTTCCTACTGGATTGCTTACGAGAACCAACCAGGATTCAGCTTTGAGTCACCTGATCGAAAACTCTGCGTCCTGATTGGCTCTCGTAAGCAATCCAGTAGGAAAAATAGTATCGTGTGCCGTTGGCATAAGAGCTAAAACAGGATGTTAGTGTCTAAATGATTTTCATTTTTTAATTTATTCCAAAAAATTTACCTCAGCCAACGTTTGAACCTGGACCTCCCACTCACTATAGGCGGGCGTCTCACAATTCGACCAACGAGGCAAACATTAATTATTTAAATATTTCCTAAAATAGGAACGATATACAGCTCATTCGTTTATTATCGATGAGAAATGTGCTTTTCGCGCCGGATTATAAATAGACGTCATTAAGCTCCATCTGTGCCCGAGAGATTTGAAGATCCAGGGTTTCATTGACGATGAAGGCACATGGCACGCGATGGTCATATACCCGTTTTTACTGGCGCGTCGACGATGTATCGGCAATCGTTTTTTCCACAACCACACGATACCTTCTTCCGCTCTGAGAGTCGATTATTCGATTCCGCAGTTCTACACAGGTGATGACCTTGGGTGATGCATCGATCGGGTGCGAAGCGAGAGGAAAAAAAGGAGGAAGCTAACAGGAGAAACAGAAATACCGGATGCTCGCGAAGCGTTTTATTAATACATCATTCATGCATGACACAAGTGTAGTTTCCACAAGCGCGACATGCAAATGCGCGCTGAATAATGAAGAGATATTGTCGATTACGAGTCCGGAGTTGCACGCACGATCCTCGCGCGGTGCAAGGGGGAGCCTAAGGTGTACCGATGAAACCATAGTATTGCGCGGCTGCAGCCGAACGTTCGTTAATCAGTCGGCCAGACGCAGCTTCTAATTTCTTCCTCGTGAATAGTGATAGCGGGATTACGAAAAAGAGCGTGCGCAACAGCTGCGTTTGCTGAATCGCTTACATATATGTAGAACCGGTCATCTTGTACGAGGAGCTTGTGCCAGGATAATGCACGATAGTGCAACACAATCTGCAATTCTGTATTCTTTCATTTTACACACACACACACACACACATATATATATATATATATATAAATAAAGTACGAACTAGATGCATATATAACATGTGAAATTTGGAAAATAAAAATAATTAAGAAAAATTAAAAACTTATAGCGACACTTAAGGGGATGCTGGAGTGATTCTGCACTTTTGCACCTTTCTAACCTAAAAACTGTCAGTTCACGGAAACATTTGTGTAATATACAAATTAAATGGCTTACGTGTACAAATCGAAAGCAGCTTGCTATTCCGGCCAAATGAAAGAACAATATGGCATCACTGAAACTAACTTTGTAAGTTTAATAAAAAATAATAGTGAGCAACACACATACTACATGTACTGTATGTATGTGTTGCTCACTATTATTTTTTATTAGACTTACAAACTTAGTTTCAGTGATGTCATATTGTTCTTTAATTTAGCCGGAATAGCAAGCTGCTTTCGATCATCTGTACACGTGCCATTTAATTTGTGTATTACACAAATCTTTCCACGAAACAGACAGTTTTAAGTGCAAAAGGTGCGAAAGTGCAGAATCACTCCACCGGTCTTGCAACCGAGCGTATCTAAAAAGAAGAAAAAGAAGAAAACCGCACGTTATCAAATCGATATTAATAATCAATTTGTTATCACGAAGGATGGCATTAAGTTTATCGCCAAATTTTCAACTTGTACAAGAAATTTCTCGCGAAAAGTATTACTTTGCGAAACTCAACGTTTAAAAATTCCTTAGGAGAATTTTCTCTCTGCCTTCCTGTGCTATTCTTCTCTCTTTCCTCTTTTCTAAGAAACCAAACACGAAATAGCCATTGCTCGGAAAACAGCAATGATTGATACGCGAGATCATAGCCGTTATGGGCACCCAGGAGCCCCGCATCGATTTTCAAGAATATCTATGAATTTTAATTCGCCACCGCAAGGAGAGAAGAACGCAGTCTTCTCGCAGGCGCAGCGAGCGTAGCGTAATGTAACGAGAGAGAGAGAAGCCCCCCTATTACGTACGCGGCATCAATAATGAATGGGCGAGGCCGCGACGTCACAAATCAGACACAAGCTTCTTATCACGGGCATACAGGCTCGCGGTTTCATTACGGGTTGCACTGAGACACCTTTTCCGATACGTTAACGTTTCCCGATTTCATAATTGTGCGCAATTGCGACGTATGGACGATGTCACATCTGCCGTTCCGCGCTCGCATTCTTCAAGGAGCAAACTCGCGTAATTGCCAAACTGTTCGTTTCGAACGTCGAGCATCGTCTTTTGTGGACGCGCGCGTGCACCGAGAGAGAGACAAAGAGAAAGAGAGAGAGAGAGACGAGCGAAAAATGAAATTGTCCTCGATCGGGTCACCAGGACCGCCGAGGATGCAGTTAGACCGCAACTGAGGATTCACCTCGTGGGGAAAGGGAAATCCAATAGCGCCGGAATTGAATAACTTATCGACAGATGTCGTGGAGCGTGAAGGCACGTTCGGGAACAACTTCCTCCTCTCTCGAGGAACCGCTGCAGATCAGCCTAAGATCGATAGGCTACATCTAGCCGCTCCAGCAGCCAGTGCACGATTTTCACGTTAAAATCTCGACCTTCACCTCCATCCACCCGGTTCTTTCTCTCCTCTCTTTTTCTACACATGACATCCCACTTCTCGAAATATTCTTTCTGTCTTCTTTAGATTCTGCTGTAAGTTGTCTTTTATTTTCTCTAAAAACTTTCTACGCAATTATTTTACTATATAGCTCGTTGATAAACTTCAGATCGATTATCCACTTCGTTGTAAAGTAGTTTATTCCGGTACAAAGCAATCGTCTTTAATTGACTTGAAATAATTGAAAAAGGTTACTCATTAAACGCATAGTATTCTTCAAAGTACAAACAAAAATTGCGTAAAAATCCGATCATAATTTAATATTATTCATCACGCGTCCATTTTCAGCCACAATCATTTTGTCATAATATTCTTCGTGGGATTCTTTTCCAGAATTTGTTCAAAAGTTTAAGTCAATATGTCAGTTTTCAAGAAAAGGATTTTCAACTATTGTTATCCACGCTGCTGATTCTTTCGCTACAATTTAGACTAAAGTTTTAAAGCTTCGTATCTGTATCTTGTCTTATGGAAATACGTGCCATTACAAGTCGACGAACGACAGGTAGTCATACGATACTTTATAGTATTCCAAATATTCGTTTCAATTTCTATATAATCCGATTGTTTTTCCGTTAAGTATTGATCAGTATTACGATTACTACAATTCGAGGGGTAAACCGCTGAGGGCATTGTGGTGTACAGATTTGCGGCATTACTGGGCATTTTTGGGGCAATATTTTGGGTATTAGGCCTTGCTGGGGCATTATAAAGATAAAATAAGGTAAAATAAGTTAAAACAAGATAAATAAGATAAAATAAGATAATAAGATGAAGTAATGCCCACTGGGCATTAGTGGGCATTGGTGTATAAGACGTTTTTTGGGCATTAATTTGGGCATTAGGCCTTGCTAGGGCATTATAAAGATAAAATAAGATAAAGTAATGCCCACTGGGCATTGGTGTCTCTACATATTTTATTTATAATTTAATTTCAGTGTTCTCATACTTCTCATTTTCTCTTATATTTACGTTGCGTTGTTTCTATTGTATTTTCTGTTTCTTCTACCATGCATTTACTTTGCAACAACGAACTCAAACAGTATGTCAGTGTACACGCACTTCGTATATAACCTTATTCATTCCGCCGCATAGATGTATATTAGAGCATATTTTCTTAGACGGCGAATTATAATGATTTCATCTCCTCTCTGTTTGTCTGCCTATCTATTTATGCTTCCATTCGTTTTGTTTTTATTATTTAAAATAGCTTTTCGCATCGCCTCTCTGAAACAACATGAATAACACATAGCGGTGTAAGAGGCACGTAAGAAAAAGAAAGAGAGAGAAAGAGAGAGAAGTATTCGTTTGCATAATTTTTCATCGTTCAAAGTACTTTTTGCCCGCATTGGAATAATATACAGCATTAGATTGGTCCAGACCTTAAATTGGTTGAGAGAGAGGGGGGGGGGAGACGAGGGGAAAACCGCTGATTAGAATCTTGTACACCAATACCCACTAATGCCCAGTGGGCATTACTTTATCTTATTATTTTATTTTATCTTATTAATTTTTTATCTTATTTTATCTTTATAATGCACCAGCAAGGCCTAATGCCCAAAAACTAATGCCTGGTAATGCCCAGTAATGCCCAGCAATGCTGCAAATCTGTACACCACAATGCCCTCAGCGGTTTCCCCCTCGGGGAGCGACACGTCGTTCAAGAAAATTATAATTTTAGTGAGACGTACTACCGTCCTATTGATATACAGCCATTGACTTGACCTTGGATAGGCATTTGAAGGTCGCGTGAAGGTCACCTTCAATTTTTTAAATGGAACCCCCTATTGTTTATTATACTATGTTACTCTACTAATTAATATGAACAACTTTTGTCCGAAACATTTTTTGATTTGCCTAATACTTTTTGTGATATTCAAGAGAAAATTTATAACTTTTTCAACGTTTAGCTTATGATATCTCGATAACTGTTTGTCGGAGGGACTTTTCTCTTTCGAAGCTTCTATCCAAGGTCAAGTCAATGGCACTACTTTATGTCCCCCTTCGATCCAAGCAACTTTTGTTCGAAACGTTTCTTCGTATCTTTCATATTTTTGGAGATATTTGCGTGGATTACTTAAAATGAGACACCCTGCGTACACAACCTTTGTGTAAGAAACAATCGAAGGATACCCATGAAGAATTGAAGAAGGCTAGAGCAGATTGCATTCACACAACAGCGCGAATGTATCGTATTCGCTTTATCTTGTTGAAAAATCGAAGTGCTTGGCGTAGACTTATTTATCAATGCGATAGCGGCAAATCTTCGTTCACAGCATTTCCACGGCTCCCCAAAGCTGAAGAGTCAGCTGGTTTTTCGATTACGCGTAGAGAACACCGATATTTATTTACCAACTTCGTTTTTTTTTTATCGCGAGGATAAGTAAGATCCATCGGCGCCGGCGTTGTTTCGCGTGCGAGACGTTAAAGGGTGATGCATGTAAGCGACACGTTAGGCAGTTTCGACCAGCTTTCGAGGGATTTCGGAAACAACGCTTGCCCGTTGGAATCTGACCCGCGAATACGAGCGAAACGGGTAGTCGGAATATATGGGTCACAGAGAGAGAGAGGAAGAGCCTGCAGAGCGTGCTACCTGCATGTGAGCTCGCGCGCTAACCCAGGGCATAGTTCAGGCGGACCTTGGACCAGTAACCCATATAATGTGCGCACGCGGAAGCGACACCGAGTGTCCTTCGCATACGCCGATAAGCAGCCTCGATCCAGGCTTTATTTTACCGCCCGAGAGAAATTTGACTTTCCGTTCTCGCGCATGTCTCCCGCCCTAAATCCACGCACGTTCATTTTCTGAGATACGCTGACGCACACGATAGAACCCCCTCCCTGCCCCTCCCCCCCTCTCCCTTTCTTTCTCTCTGTACTGGTGTTGTTATCGGATCGGTTTTACGTCATGAAAATTATCAGAATAGAGATGGAGAAAGTAACGGGAATCCCACTGCGTAATAAAAATTGTACAAATGATATAGAGACGTAAATAAATAAAAAGAAAACGGCTATTTAGGGAGAATACGAATGCAATTAAAGATGCATAAATGTGTGCAATGCATTAATATATGTGGGAAAAGAAGAAAAAGGGTGAGCGAATATCAAAGATTCAATCCGCTTTTAGATAATTTTAAATAATTCGGATATAAAATGCATCAGGGATATATAATGAATAATCCTTCTATCGTCTTTTTACACACGTTAAACATCGATTGAATTGTATTCTTTATTTATTTACTGTTTACGACAATCACATAGTTATTTTTATCATACAATTAATATTTCACTGAAGAAAATTGAGAGCCCCTGTTCTCAGTCTTTTCATTTTTAACATCTGAAATGGTGGTATGTTAGAACTGCACATAATATTGGTTCACGAAGATAATTGTGTTGCAGCGACATTTCATTAATAAGCCTGGAGTAACACGGAGAAACAATTAGAACTTTCATTGGACCTCGTATATTCTGAACTTTAAATAATTTCTTTATTATATATTAAAGTTCAAGCCTAGCGGATTAAACGCGGAAGATATTTTAAACATTCAGCGAGATTGAGAGAGCGTTTGAGCAAGCCCGTTTCTGTGGCGCTCATCAAATCCGGCGAATTCTTACCCGGGAGGTAAGAATTCTCAGCGAGAGTTTTAATGGAGACTGACCCGAGTTATGCAGAAGTTTAGAGTAATTGCGAACCGACGAACTAACAACGCGTAACCGGATGCAAATAAGGCACAGTCGAGGGAGTTACAATTCGAGTGGAATTCCTATTTAAAGAGAGGACAATTTGTACCGTTACATATTTATACTATCAGCAGGATTGTACCGTGAGGAAAGGCACGAAAGTGCGGCAGTATTTCATGACTTAACGATTCTTTTTATTAATCGGCTTAACATTGATAAAATTAACTCGCCACGTATATTTAAGATACTCAAGAAGACTAACTAATCTAAAAAACTAAAAACTACAATTTACATCTCACACGTATCGTGTATCTGTCGATACGGCGGACTTTGCATTTCCGCTATATCTACCAGTATTTCATAGTATTTATGGACTTTCCGAGGACATTTATCTTTGTTGTCCCTTTCTTCGGATCATTGATCAGAATTTCCCTCTCTTCTTCGTTCCTGAAGGAAACAAAAGTCCAATAAATATGTGAAATTTTCATCGCATTGCACCGCATGAGATATCGTGCGGTATGTGATAATTCGCAAATTTATATCCTATTTGTGTCTTATCGGAATAATATGCCAGAATAAACTCACAGATTTAAAATCACTAATACGACGCCACCGTCGGGCGTGGAAAACGCAACATTTGGTATACCGTCGGTATTGTCTGATGTCGTGCCGATTCTCACGCTGTTAGGTGGGACATACCTGTTCAAGGAAAACATTTAATTAAAAATACGTTGGCCGAACGCTGTAAATAAATATTAAACATAACTATGTCAGACGTTATCAATGTTTTGCATCACTGATACTTTGCGTCGCGAGTAACGAGCTACAAAAATGTGATGTACGGACTTTGAAAAGTGTCCAAGAACGTAAAACATCGGTTGCTTGTAGAATTCATTGGCAGTGCTGTTGACTATTATCGGGGAATCAACTGTATTGTTGATCCAGTTAGGTCCGCCACTCGTGCTTAGAGCAATGTTCCAGTCGATCCAAGCGGATACCCAATGCGACATGTTCTCGATGATATTCGCTGCATACACCTCACCTCGTTTCCATGAACCGAGAATTACGTGTTTGTCTGTAAATAATCATCCTCCGTTAAAGATATGCGTATCATGATTCGTTCCGTATTTGTCCTGTAAAAATCATTAGCTTTTGATCCGTAAATAGTTGCCGGTGTAAATCCCCAAACATGTCGAATTAATTGATTCTTCTTCGTTTTGGTGTTACAGAACATGACTAAACAAGGAATTCTTATAAACAATAGAGTTAAAGTAAGGCCCCCAAATAGAACTAAACAACATACGAGAAAATGCCTAATGCGGGTCCAAGGCAAGATGTAGGTAGCCCACACTTGTAATTTTTAATTGAATTTAATTTAATTGAATGAATTCACATTTTGTAAAAATTACAAGTGTGGGCTACCTACATCTTGCCTTGGACCCGCATTAGCAAAGAATCATTAAAGATCGACACGTGTTTTTTTATATTTTGTACATGTAAATATGTAGCTAAGTCCCCTATTATGAGATAGGATCTATGGAATAGCGGGGTTTTTGTTAAATTAATAGGCATCATCGGTTGATTCCATCATGAATTTATTGCCCTTGAAGCGAAATCTGTCGAGTGGAAAATTTATTGTTAAATTGTGTAATCGTTGCGAAAAAAGATCTGTGATTGAATTTAGGTGTTGAAAACCTGCTATCTCATATTAGAAACCTTCATAATAGAGGACTTTCCTCTATAAATTGGTTATACAGTATATAAATATTTGTAAACTGTAGACAAAAATTTGAAAAGTATACAACGGAATATAAATAAAAAAAATAAAATATGCAAAAACTAAATTTTTTAAATTTACTTTATTTTCTTGTTGTTTAGACTATTAGTTATTAACAGAGAATTGTTTTGAAGCAAAATAATTTAAAACAATAAAATTCATAAAGCTCCGAGGTAAAATCACAATTCGAAGGAATAAAAGATATAAGAGTCAAGACAGGATGTTAGTGTCTAAGTGATTTTAATTTTTAAATTTCTTGCAAAAACTTTACCTCAGTCAGGGTAAAATAACTTAATAGAAAAAGAAGATAAACAAATCTTTACCAACCTTCGTAAACTCCAGTGCAAGCTTCCGTATATATCAGTGACTTCTCTGGAAAGAGCTGTTTTGTTTCGTCCAAGACACTCGGGCTGACTTCACTATCAAAATAGTAATGGAGTGCGATTCCAGAGACAATATCTCTTGCTGTCTTGTTTTGGAACACCGTTTTTGGCCACTCAGGAAGCGACGGTCTATTATCATCCAATATAAAGATCTTGATGTGCTCGAAATTCTTCGTTTTCAAGGTTGGTGCCAAGTATTCGATGATCCAATCACGCTCTTCCTCGGCTGTCCACGTCATCGCATTGAGATTAACACTTAGCGGAATATACTTGTGATTTTCTGGCTCATTCTGGCACGTCAGACCCCAAAATTCTAAACCATCCCGACGATGAGCCTCGAAATACCTGAAAGTACAACGATTATTTATAACAAGTAATTTCGAATACTTTGGTAAATTTGGTAAATATAATAGATTTGCAACATCAAATTTTGTTGACCGTATCAGGCAATTTTTATGTTTGGGACTCGCTACGTTTCGACCATGGGTTTTGGTCCTTTTCAAGCGATCTGACTG
>NW_011967242.1:1449303-1454815 GCF_000949405.1 Vollenhovia emeryi | reverse complement strand
TGAGGGACACTTCCGACCGTTCCTTGTAAGTAAGTCATGTACATGGACTCGCGTGTATTTTGGTGATGTAGAATAGATAGTCTTTATAGTCACAAAATGCTATAAAAGTTCCGTGTCGAGGTGTACTACACGAGAACATTGCTAGAGAGATGACGGAGCATGACTGCTTTTCAGGTCCAGGTTCAAACCCTGGCTGAGGTATTGTTTTTCGCAATAGACTTAAAATTAACAAGTTATTTAGACGCTCTAACATCCTGTCTTGGCTCTTACTCCTTTATTACTTCGTATTTGTGTCTTCGCATTAGAGCCTTATGGATTTTATTAATTAATTAAATAAAACTATTGTAATATCTTACCTTACGAAATAGTCTGCCCACGCTTGTCGATATTCCGGACGTAACTTAGAATCGTGTGTCCAAGATTTCTTAGTTTTCATCCAAAGACTGGCGGTCCACGGCGTAGACATTAACTTAATTTTCCCGTTTTTTAATTCTTGAGCTCGCTTCATTATCGGTATCTATTGACGAGTGAGGTATTTAATGAAAGGTCTTACATTGCAACCGCCAACTATCCCATTCATTGACTTAACTCCAGAAACACAAATATCTTCTCAAGCTTTTCGATATCCGAGAGAAACAGACTGCTTGTTTTATAAAATGAATGAACAATTGAGTTATTAATCGATAAATCACTAAACCTTGTAAACATAATCCTCTGTCTGTAAATCGAAGTACTGGAACGTAGTATCGTTTTCTACCATTGCGTAGGTGTAAGGTCTCGTTGAAAAATCCGAGCCACCCATTGGCGTTCGGATGAAATTATAATTAATACCATGTGGACCAAAGTAGCTTCTAGAATTTAGGGATCGAATGGAAAATTAACTTTCGACGGAAATCGCTGCGAATCTCCTAGATATGTCAACCGCTGAATTAGCAAAACTCTTTGAAAAATCAACGATTTCTAATTTATTTTACCTCAACAAGTATTCGGATGCCTCGTACGTTAGTTTATGAATATTTATAGCCGCCGCATCGGTTACAGCTCCACCAAATCCGAAAATTTCTTGATACACGTCCTTTTGATCTACAGTGATCTTTCCCAGTGGATCTGATTTTACAGTGTTTTCATTACACATGGAATGTGGTAGTAAACATTTCTGTCCAGGTTCAAACCCTGGCCGAGGTAATATTTTTCGCAATAAATTTTCTGTATCAAAACACTGGCCGGTTAATGTCGACTAAAGAGCTTGATTATTATTTCTAATAATGTTTGGCAAGCACTAGATTGTTCTGAATCTACAGTTTCTTTAAGTAATTCTGGTGTTTCAAGAAAACAACTTCAGTACTTACCGCCAGTCTTCTTATTGTCAAACGTGCCTTTCGATACGTGGAAGAATAGACCACTTTTGCTCGATGTTATCAGGACATATTCGCTAGGATTGAGTGGCTTAATCGCATCCGGAGTTTCGTCGCAATATACCTCGTTGCAAACGCAATAATATCCATCGTGATCTCCACTTTCTTCCGATCGGCGTTTAACACAGCCGTTTGTTGGCGCTAAAAAGTGTCCGGCAAAAAATATACTTACCCATACGATCAAACCTGCAAAACAGATTTCAAACAGAGTCTGCTAGCAGTTCTTCTGTTGGCAGAAGGGTTACGGGTTGTGGACAAAATCTGATGTGTCAGGGTCTGACAGCAAATTGGCGGCAGGAAATGCACAGCGGGCTGTTTGTAAAAGATTGTGCGTGCTTTTTGCCACCGATCTACTGTTAGAAGAACCTGCCAGAGCCCGACAGATTTTTGTGTGCTTTCTACCGCTAATCTGCTGCAAGAGTCTGCTGGCAGGCTCTCAGAGCTTTCTATCGCCAATCTGCTGTTATAATCTGTCAGCAAGCTTTGTCGACAAAATGTGAATAGATTGGATACGCAAATGACTATGGATCTGCGAACAGATAGAATCTGTCGTCAATTTGTTCACAGATTGCTCATTGAGTGATTATTTGACTTGCTTACCATTTTACGTACACATTTCCATATTTCTCTACAATCTTTTAATATATAATGTGCTGCTGATAGAAATTAAATTATGGTTTTACGCCAATATAAGTATATTCTAAAATTGTTGGATAAAACAAAAATGTTGAAACGTAAAAATTGCTTTTATACATATCTTGCATTTTCCAATTTCGATATTTAAAAGCATCTACATTTTGTAAAAGAGTTGAATGTAGGAAGAAAAAAATTTCTGTAAGAAAAGATTTTAGAAAACAGAGAGAGCCGTGAATTACTTATATGAAGGCTGTACAGTCGGGAGCACTGAGGTTGCGACACTTTTTTTTTTATAAGTTTACGAACGCGCAACAAAATTCAGGATGCGAATCACTGTCCGCGTTCATGCGCGGTGAGTGATTATGGTGCTGTCAAATTTGTGTATACAATGTGTAACATAAATCCGCGCTCATGCGCGATGAGTGATTATGGTGCTGTCAAATTTGTGTATACAATGTGTAACATAAATTTATATGCCGCAGCAAATCCATAATAAATAACATGATTATTCAGTTGATTCGTGTTAACTCGCTGTCGGATCAGATCTTTCGTCGGCTTGTCTCTTGGTTATATTATACTAATGTATAATGTGGGATGATTTCTAAATACAAAATAAAATAAATATAATAAATATAATAAATAAATAAATTAATTAATTAATTTAAATTAATTTAAATAAATAAAGTAAATAAATAAATGTAAATAAATAAATAAATAAATGACATTACTTTGATAAATATAAAATGACCATGATACCTTGTATTCACTAATATTTTTTTAAGTTTGTGAATCAAATATCCGATGGCGATTTAGTAGAAAATTTGTTGTAGTATGAAAAGTTTTTAATCAAGAAAATTTATACTAAATTGCCGTCGGATATTTGATTCACAAATTTAAAAAAATATTAGTGAAGACAAGGTATCATGGTCATTTTATATATTTATTAAATTAATGTCATTTATTTATTTATTTTATTTATTTAAATTTATTTAATTACTTAATTTATTTAAATTGATTTATTAATTATATTAATTATATTTATTTTATTTTGTATTTAGAAATCATCCCACATTATTCATTAGTATAACCAAGAGACAAGCCGGCGAAAGATCTGATCCGACAGCGAGTTAACACGAATCAACTGAATAATCATGTTATTTATTATGGATTTGCCGTGGCATATAAATTTATGTTACACATTGTATACACAAATTTGACAGCACCATGATCACTCACCGCACAAGTGCGCGGACAGTGATTCGCATCCTGAATTTTTTGTGCGTTCGTAAACTTATAAAAAAAAAGTGTCGCAACCTCAGTGCTCCCGACTGTACAAGATTGCAATAATAAACATGAGTAATTGTCTATTGATAGACTAATTGATCTGTTGATAATTATTCACGTAAATTATTCACTGATAAAATGCATGATTGTATAATATTAAAGTAAGAACAAATTATGTTAAATTATTGGAACATGTAATAGAAAAATGTGTATTGAAATGTAGATATAGAGAAAATTGTGCTAAAGTTATTTCAATAAACCTTGAGTATACAGGCGAGTCTATGCTAACTTCTAAATAATTTAGAATCTTTTAAAAATTGCAATTTCGAAATTTAATTTAAGTAAAAATTAATGAAGATATATGCCTACAAATGTTTAGTTATGCGTGTGTGTGTGTGTACGCACGCGCGCACACGCATTAGGGCTCGCTATTATAATACGTTTAAATGGGAACACGCTTACATGTATATTTAGTGTACCTGTTTATTAAAAATATCGGTGTCTTTCGCTTTCCAAGCAAACGCTTATTGTTAGTTTATTAAGCTACTCAGCTCCTCAGTAATGATACTTTTCTCAACAGACTATGATATTAGTTCTGTCGATATTCAGTAACGCAAATATAATTTTCACCTAAGAAGCACTAACCGAAATGTTAAATTGCTTAACTACAAAAAAATACTCAAAATTTTTCCCAGAGTAAAGTTACGAACAATCCAAATAATTCGACTACTAATTGTGGGCCCTAAAATGGGTTGCTAACTGTCCTTTTTTCCCCAGAGTAACAGTCTACCAAAGATAAAGTAAAACCAAATGTTCAAAGTACCAGAATGAACTGGACAAAACAGGCTTTAAGCATAATACACAAAGAAGAAGAAGAAAGAGAATATAAAACCATAATAATATCTCAATAAACTGAACATCTCGCGGGCCAACATGCATTTGTAGCCCCATACGATTTGCCGCTAATATCGTTCCTGAGATTGAGCGTCTTGTGTCTCCGCGAGCAGCCTACGTGCTATAATACGAAAGAAGTGGGAATAGTTATAAAGAAAATCAATCGAAAAGTAATCTGGTTGCAGACCTATGATCTATGAGATGATGATCTTTGATATTCGTGTTAGTGGGTTACGTTAACTATTAGTTAGTTGGATAATTTAATTCACTATCTTTTTAAAACAATGCTTTTAAGAGCGTAAAGTTATTAAACTATTAAAAATAAACTCTGTTTTCTTTTTACAACAATTCTTAGATTTCATTTTTCTTTTATTTTTTCTGTGATCGATCTGATTGGAGCTTACATACATACATATATCTGTGATAAAATTTCAACGATAAAAATATATTTAAAAATTAAAACACTTTGTATTAATGAGCATTTATAGAAACAAATGTGAAAATGTTTCGAGAGACATTTTTAATAAACGGATATGCTAAATGTACGTGTAAACGTATAACCATTTTTCTGAAAGTAAACAAATAAATGTTTCGTGTTTATACATATATTTGAAAAATAAAAGAACACACACACAGCCATATAGGTACATATACAGGGTAAGTTTTATTTCGTGAACCAGTCTCTTACCATGAGAGATGGATTACCGACCAAAACTGTAGCCAACTCTGGAAAAGTGGAAAAATCTCGTTACATGTGTTTCAATCATGTAACATCTAATTATACATGGTTTGTATAAAAAGTATCGGGAATATTTTTTTCCTAACGCGACTGTAACTCGCAACCTATTCGCACCAGGCGAGCTCAATGGTGGGAATTCTCAGCTTCAAAACGCACTAGAGGCGTCAGTCACCTGCGAGCTTCCGTGCGAGGTTCATCGTTGATTTAGTGAACCTTTGTCGAGGGACTCGGTGCAAGCTCCAAAATGCAGCGAACACTTGAACAGCGCTACGCGGTTAAGTTTTGTGTTTGGCTGGGAAAATCTGGTACAGAGACATTGGCCATGATTCGGCATGTGTTCGGGAGTGATAGTCTTTCAAAAACTACAGTTTTTAAGTGGCACAAACTGTTCAAAGACCGCCGAGAGAGTGTGGAGGACGCACCCCGCGCGGGACGCCCGTCAATGTCAAGAACCGACGACAACCATTCGAATACTTAACCACCGGTCTGAGTTCAACAAAGCACGCACACGTTGCACGTTGTCGTCGGTTCTTGAGCTCAGACC
>NW_011967242.1:1418548-1447385 GCF_000949405.1 Vollenhovia emeryi | reverse complement strand
ACTGTGCGATTTGTGCAGTAGCGAACAAAAGTTTTAGAAATGTGCAAGAGATTAACAAAATGTACAGATTAATTTGGCTGCACACAAAATTGTAAGATTAATCGCATTCAGAACTTACAGTCTCCTTCAAAATAAGCCTATTATATTTTTGCAGTTAGAAACATTTCTTAAAATCGCTTTTCAGAATATTCATAAACATCCCGGTCAAAGTTTGTTTAATTGTTGCAACATCATAAAACCTATGTCTCTTAAAATCTTCTTAATCGGGGATTGCGAAAAAAGCATACAAAGCTAAGTCCGCGAATATGGAAGTAGATGTACTTGTGACATTTGATTTCGTAAATGAACAGATTGGAACAAGCGGGCAAAGGCATTTTCAAGCTTCTCCTTATCGATAACGAAGCAGCTCTGAAAAGTTTCATAAAATATGCTATTATACGTTTATATGCTATTCTTAGCAAATAGAACATTTTTGCCACTTGTAAAATAGAATTTTGTACAAACACGTGATAAATATTGTTCTTTCTCGAACATCATAGAATTTACGATTGCTTTTATTGGCGTACTAATAATAATATAACAGATTGATGATACGCAAGCATGAGTTTTAAATATATTTTATCTAAATCTATACATACCAGATACACATACTCGTACCTACACACTCTGCTCTATTACAGCACGCTACGGTGATAATATGGTGATGGTGATAAATGTATACTTTTTTAATAAGACGGGAAACTAATAGTCAACCCAACTGGCTAATTATTTAATCGATTTATTACACACCATTTCGACCCTATTTTTTGGGTACTTTTCGAGTGGTACTGAGTCAATTATCGTCGTCGAATAAGACTTATTATCGACGACGATAATTGACTCAGGTGCGTTACGGAAGTTGGGTTGACTATTAGTTTCCTGTCTCATTTCTAATCATTACTGGTGACAATAAGCCAACTCTCCTTCGGTTTTTGAATAAGTATCGTATAATGTAAGTTATACGCAAGTTTTAAAATTAATGTACGCAATGGGGATTATGCGTGTAAATTTTTCGATTTCTACAATCAATTTTCTTATAAGCAGAACTTTGTAAGAAAAATTCTTGAGTCGCATTTCTTGACTGATACATGTACAGAAAACATATTTAAAAAATAATTTGTTTTAAAAATTATTTACATCACTTTTATTACCTCGTATATATGACCAGTTTATGAAAATGCGAAATTAAAAGTATGCACTTTTTTTATGAGTGCAATTTATTTATTGATAATAGTATCAGTTAATTGTCTTCTTATCTGAAACTTTTGTATGGTACTGTAACGCGTCCTCTGCGCATATGCATCAAAGCTGGACATTATAACTGTGATTTAATTAACATTTATCACTAACACTGAATGTTTATTGCTTTTATTCTGCAAACGATAAACTGAATTTTTTTATTAAATTATCTATTTGTAGGATACAAATATGTCATTTGTTATATATGCCAAACATAATTGATAGATAATTAATAGATAGATAATTAATATCAATTTAGAGCAATAAATGATAACACAGATACATTTTTAACATTTAATTACATTAATAATAGTAACATTAAAGCGACTATAACAAAGACTTCTAATAAAATTACTATCGATAACGGTGTTTTTTTTATCAAATTTGCACTTTAGTAAAGTTTGATTATAAAGAGATAAAATTGTAAATGTAATTTTCTCGTGAAGACCCAACTGTCATGCGTAATAATCATATGGTAACGTTTATCTAATAAGGTTACTGATAAGAAAGTTTAAAGGTAACCGTTGTCTTATCAGAACGAGGAAAAATATACGTAAAATAAACTGTATGTTACAAATCGTTTACAAATCGCCCATAAATTGCCTTTTACCATATTGTTGCTACCATGTCATTCCAATTAATTTTTTATTCTTTAAAATTTTATTCGACCACAGCTGGCCACATTTGTTAGTTTCTCTGTCAATGCAGAAAATTTATTGCGAAAAATATTACCTCAGCCAGGATTCGAACCTGAGACCTCCCTCAATCCGTGGCGGGCGTCTTAGCCTTATCCTGTTTTATTTTATGTTATCTTTATAATGCCCCAGCAAGGTCTAATGCACAGACTGATGCCCCAAAAATTCCTAGTAACGCTCAGTAATGTCGCAAATCTGTACACCACAATGCCCTCAGCGGTTTACCCCTCGTTCAAAACTAAATGATTTTGTGCCCACCAATGGTTCGAGGCTCAATCATCTATGGCTCAACGGAGAATACGAGAAATAACTACAGTGTACTTCTTTTGATATCGCTGGGGATGGGCTAACAGCGGAACCGATACGTTATTTGTACGTTACAATGCATAACAATACATTATTCGTATTATTATGCATTATTAATTATAATTAATTATTGTTATTTCAAACACTCGCGCACTAACGACCGCGTTGCACTCTCAAGCGGCTCATTATTAGCTCTGATTTTGAAAATAATTGCGAAATAAAATAACAGAGTTAACAATGGTTATTGGACGTTAACAATCCTGAAGGGAAAGGAAAGACAACGGGGACAAAAAGTTCTGAATAGAGAGTTTCTGTTTTCTGTACAAGGAGAAATGTTGTAAGATCTCTGTTGAACGCGCCAGCGACAGATTGGAAACTGTGACTGCGAGAATGGTTGGCAGTCTACAAAGTACGTACGTTACATTTCGTTATATAGCGCGCTACGTAAGCGTTATATTAAAACGTTTAGCAATGTTGCAAACGTCTGCTACCCAATGTTATAGCATACCTATGTGATTTAATAACACATGTTGCACTTAAGAGGATCCCGTAGTATGTCTGTATTACCGACAGAATTACCATTTTCGTAGTTATAACCTTTCGTCGTATTAAATTCATGGAATCAAAAATGCTTGCGTACAATTACAGTATATGCATTAATGATCCCAGGAAACTCCGATTTTATACCAAAAATGAGTAAAAATTACAAAATTCATATAATCGATCACACATAACCTTGTAGACGCGAACTGTCACTCCGTCATACTTGTGCTTCGTATAAAAGTTCTACAACTTGTACTCACATGAAACTGAGTTTCCTAGGATTCGATGACATGTAGAATTACTGTGAAACCCTCTAAATTGGGATTAGACGTTTAAAATAAGAGTATAATTAGTATTAAACTTTCGCGTTTATGTATGGGTGTGATGTATCGTACACTGAAAAAAATTTCTGGTTGAATATGGACGAATCAGATAATTCCTTTAGGATTTACCAGAATTCCTTTAGGATTTACCAGAATTTCTGTAGGATTACAGGAATTCTGGTAAATCCTAAAGGAATTATCTGATTCGTCCATATTCAACCAGAAATTTTGTTCAGTGTAGTAGTGTGTCCGTGTGCTCATGTATATGCTGCGTTTCGTGTTTAGATGGCGCACACCATCAAAGGCCTCGGCCTTGGGGCATCCTCTTAATACTGATACAAATGTTGTTTTGACATTGCATTGCCGCCTGTCTACTGACCTCTAACCATGCGAAAACAATGATTGCGCGAGTCTGTTGCGTGAATTATTAAAGAGATTTATACAGGGTAGACAAAATATATAACGGACTGATTTGAATGAGCCGTCAATTTTGGATGTGTACGTTTCTGTCAGTCGCGCTTTGCCACGTGCGCTCTCTACAACTGTCAAAGCGCATCTGACAGAAGCACATGCATGCAAATGTACAATGCGTATAGCGGTACAATGCCCGAATGTCTACCACGCTTATTTAGCCGCCGAATTGAACATCAGGACAATGCGCAGAGATACGCGGTTTGATTTTTTTGACCTCTCCGCACAAACACGCGTTTTTTTTTCCCTGTCGTTTGAAACCCTTTTTCACACTCCACTAAACGCGCAGTTGGTGATTATTTTATGAATGCACGAAACTAGCCACCTAGTCGAGCGCGTAGCGACGAGCGAACTGAATCCATTAATTGGCGCACGCTTATATTTAGCTCCCTCCCAACATTTAAATTGAGTTCTTTTTTTATAAGCGGGAAACAGAGCATCCGCGCCCAGCGAGGTGTGTCCTCTTTTTCTCTCTCGTAAGGTAATCACTGGACCAGATATTCGTTAGTTTCGGACTGTGCGCAGAAGAGTTACTGCAGCCTTAATCGTGTCTCGCTATATTCCGTGTTAGCTCGCACAAACCTTTCAAGTCTATCGTGATGAATACGTCCAAGTGTTGTTTCGTTCGAAAATAAATAAATTTTGTGTAGACACAGTGTACATCAGCGTGTGTACCAGCGTTACTACAGAAATGCTAAATAAGTAATTAAAAAACTACATTGCTTCTTATCTGACGAGGAAGCCTTTTTAATGATAATGATAAGAATCTAATGCAGCGAATAAAGAGTTAATATAACGCTACATACTTGCGTTCCTCTATAGTCATTTGTTGCGCTAAAATTGCATTAAAAAATATCTACCATTACGAAACGTTCAAATCTACTTTTTGGAAAACGTTTCTTGACCAAACAAGCGAGAGCGCCCTTCGGTCCGAGCAAGATGTTGGCAGCCCAATAATGTAATCTAAAATATTGAATATTTTACGCAATAAGAATTCTTTACAGTACGGGAGGGGGGTGGGGTATTGAATGCTAAATATAGTGTTTAAAATAAATAGAAATCGTTTAGCGATTTTAGTATGTGAATTCACTGACGACAATGATTCCACCTGAATGAAACTGTGTTATGTTCTAAAAGAAACTGGCGCGCAGGACAAGGTGGAAAACTGTATATGAATTCACGCTTTGGGTTACAATTATTTGGTTAAAATTATTGGGCTATCATCATATTGCTTGTTTGATTTATATCTATAACCTAAAGTCGCTCTCGCTTGTTTGATTTATTTCCTAATGGTCCTATTTAACGTTATGTGTTTGTTTTTTAAGTCATGTCATGTGTTGTTGCAGCAAATTACTTTGAGAACAACGTCACCATCGATATAGATAGACTCAATTTTATTTGCAGAAAAGAAAGAACGAAGCGACGAGAAGAACGTGTCGTATCTCATGAAGATCTTACGACAGCATGTCAAACGAGTTATAAAGATTACACGTACAATCTGAATGAAATGAAAAGTACGTGCAATTCTCTACGAAAGTTGTTAATAACGAAACATTGCGCAATTTTTAATCAAAACAAGTAAAAGAAATTGACGTAAGAGCCGAGAAACGGAGCATAGACAGCCGTATCCGACACTACTGAAACTCGGATACCATTTGAAATTCGATATTCGGATGTCACGTGCGCTTACTGTGAGAAGAATAGAATGGAACTTATCTTTTCTGCCAAACCTTTTCCAGACTAATTGGTGACATGTAAGAAAAGATGTACTTACGATACTCTGTGTATGTGTGTATAGATACTGTTCAGCACAAGCGGTCTCGGAAAACGAATATGGCCAGTTAAAATGTCAAAACTTAGTTTGCATCCTTGAAAGATGCTGTCTAATTGTGAGTAATAAAATTGTAATCTGAATCTTTTAAGTCCCGCCACGGGGCTACGCCCTGCAATATGCGTTTGATTCGGACAAGAACTGTCAACGAATTAAAAACAATGGTGCAAGAGAAGAGAAGAATTTTCTAAAGTTTTACACGCGACGGGCATTAATGGATAACATTGCCTATTTTATGCTGAATTATTATGTTGTCGCATTTAGAGTTATTAAAATTGCTGATATCGCGCGCCGATCAATTATGGTGATAAAATGGAGTAAGCAACGCGCATACGGTGCGTTTATTAAATCGCACGAAATTAAAACTGTGACGAAAGTGATAAAAAAATATCTCATATTATTTTATTCGGCAAACACAGCTCAAAAAAGAGATAAAGCCAAACAAAAAAATTTTTTTTATTCTTCAATTATTTGGCAAACGCTTCGGATCTTCTGCAATATTTGAAATCTGCTAATTGCCTCGTTCAGTACGTCGTGTACAATAAAAATATTGATGACTTTACGTTCGCATTCATTCTGCTTCAATATTTTTGTTACATCTGTTGAAATTAATCAAATTAATGTGCCAACTGAATTTCCGCTCGATTTACAATAGTCATATAGTAACTATTTATATGAGTATTGCAAATTTATATTATTACGATTATTATTAACAGTATGTTAATATTAATATTGACAGAATAATACCTGATAAAATCCGCTTATTGTTTAGATATGTGAATTAAATAGTACAATAATATGTGACGTCGCTGTTAATTATTATTGCGATAAGTTTACAAGATATTTGTAAATATATGCAAATTCATGATACGCGTGTCACGAGTTTTGCGTTACACATGCGAGGAATTTTTGTCAGGACTTAAAAATGAAATGTAGTGAAAATAAACAAGAGATTGCTATTTTTTTGTAATGTTTGATCGGTATAAGCTTTCGGTGCGTCTAGTTCCGAAATCATTCCATACAAATCTCATTAAACTTCGCGTTCAAGAATATATACAGAATGTTAAGGATGTGTGTAGTACCTGGTAACTGGATCAAGTAGATCACATATAACGCGTACGAGCAAGTTGCTTGATTGAACGTTGTGCTCTCGTAATTAAGTACGCTCGAGTGTAAGCTGATTTTCAAAATATGAGTCTGCGAGCTTTAGTGATTTATGCTTTAATACGTAGCATCGTTTCAAATATTTATGTCGCTTTCATACTTGATACTTTCTTGCGATTACGAATTTTGATTTATTTGTTCATCGAAAATAAGTTTAACTTTAATATAAGACACAAAGAATTTTCTTTTAAAATTTACCTTAAAAATTATGTAATCGTAGGACAACGTGGCATTTTGAAGAACCTTACGAGAGTTTTTTGAATTTTTACCGTAAAAGTTTTTTTACTTTTACTAGTAAAAGTAATTAGCGAGAACGGAAACGGTTCAACAATTTTTATAAAAACTTATTTTTTAAGGATAAAATAACAAACATGCATATCTGTACAACACACGCATACATGTACAACTTGGGAAAATTAATTTTTCAGGCGAATGTGAATAAAAAGAGTTTTGCGTGCATAAAAAAATAACAATTTCAAACTTTAACGTAACAATTAACACTTAACTGGGTGACTGAGCAATTTTTCATAGAAATTTTTACGTTCTGCTACTTCAAGTTAAATAAATTGACCACTGAACGACAAATCTGACAATTTTTGTAAGACCCTATCTAGAGAGAATACATTAATTTCTTTACTCCTTTTTCGTTTCCGATTATTCTCGCCTCTTGGTAATAACGTTTCTTCTTGTTATTAACGTTGCTACCATAAATGCCGCTTCTTATCTGTGAGAACTCGAGCGGCAACTATTCAAATCGTATAATTTGTTTGTTTGAATGTCATTAAATGTTTCAAAGAAATTGATCCACAAAATTTATAGAAATTTAGGGTGAATGCGAAACACGTTAGAAATTATCGAAGCAAGTAGACTTGCAAAGTATTGAAGAAATTGGCAAATTTGGAAACGCAAATACTTCCTTCTCATCTATTTTGTTATGTTTCTTTCTAATTTCTGATGTTCAACTTATCTATTCTTTTTCTCGTACATATTAATCGACACTTTACTGTTCCTCTCCCTTTGTTCGATTCTTCCCCCCAAACTGTTCAACCTTAACGATAAACCCTTTTCTCAAAATAATCCTTCCTTCTTTTCCCCTTCGTATATAATTGATGAGATTCCCTCTGAATCTTTTCTAAACTAAGTTTCCCTCATCCACCCTTTTTTCCTTAGCTCTTTTACGGAGCTTAGTTCTGCAAACATCGATAAACCTCCGAGTCATATTGTCCCAAATAGATCCTCACTGTAGTATTCCCGTATACTCCAATAGCCTCTCTTATTTTACCTGAGCTCTCATAACCACATTTTATCACTTCGTTTCTCTTTCCTGCGATAACATGAAACCCTCTTCTTTTCTGCACTTTTATACATTTTATATTATTTACAAATATTAATATTATAATTTAAATGTAGACGCTGTCAAGTGTAAATTAAAATTGAGAAATTAACGTTGAAACTTTCTTTACAAAATGTTTTAAAAAACCTTAAAACACACACACACCTGCAAGTTTATACATACATTACAAATTTAATACTATTAAATTTACAAAATTAACTTTATGCAGAAAAAATTCCCTTGATATTTTGTTATTCTTCTACATGTTGGACTTAATCATGTGAAATAGATTAATAAATAACGTGAAGTTTTTGTTGAATTAGTTCTTCTTTGATCAACATCGTATTCTTTCTTCTCTTTATTTTCTTTTTCACGAGATCTCACAGTTCTGTTCTTGGTAATAGATTTTATGCCTCACGAAAAAAGGTAACACACAAACCTACATTTGAAAAGGAAAAATCGGCTTTTCTGGTTGTTGACTCGTGTGTCTGCAGTAATTATGAATAAAGAGTTTGCTCGTGACTCACGCCTTACAGTACATTTCGACTAACATTAAAGACGTCCAATTAACAAGCTAATTTAATAAGATGTCGAATTAAATTAATAATGAAAAGTATATGCTGTCTCAAATGGTATAGTGAAAAGTCCCCTATTATGAGATATACTCATAATATGAGATAACGGAGTTTCTGCTGAATTAATAAGCATCGTCCGTTGGTCCCACCATGAATTCATTGTCCTTGGAGTGAAGTTGATTTAGTGGAAAATTGATTGTCAGATCGTGTAATCGTTGCGAAACAAGATCTGCGATTGAATTTGGACGTTGAAAACCTACTGTCTCACGTTAGAATCCTATCTCATAATAGAGGACTTTCCTCTCGTTACAATTGGCCAATACATTACGCAAAGGGATATTTTTCTGTTTTCGGAGCCAACAGTCTAAACGCATATAAAATTGATCGTTGATGACATGAAATCGATAAAATCTATCCAAACATAATTAGTTCGAACTGGCGATTAACAAAATATATAGCGGAATATTATTTAACATGCTCGTTTTCCTATTGAAATAGCAGTCGTATTTCTCGTTTCTTCTGGATCGAGGTCGAGGACTCGTTAGAATTTTCCGCGATGCTGGATATTTTCCGTAATCGACGACTTATTCATCTCGTAAATGAATCCATCGTAATCTTATTCGGAAAGTTGATCCTCCGATAATTAAGAATGCAGCAGTATCGAAATCCTCCGGTTATGGATCCGCCAGGGCTTCTCTTTCTTGCAGCCATAATCGAGACCTCCCCTTACCCCCTTTCCCTCCTCCACCCACCCCCGTAGAACCGGTGAGGTATTAATGGCCATAAAACACTATCGATTATCGCTGCAGCCATTCGAACTTTTTTTTTTCACCATGCTAAGACCAATAAAATTTATATATTACCTTCTACTTAATTGCAACGTTGACATTCCACGTTATGTTGCCTTATTTCACGTTTTCGCCATATTTTCCGCTTCAGCTCACGTTTGAATCGCGGCAATTTAATCTTTGATAACAAACGCGAATGGCACTGATACTTCGGGCGCAAGCATATATATATATATTTTTTTTTAACAATGCAGGCCGCGTAAAAGGTGAACGATAACTCGCGGTATGAATTTATAAACGCGCGATTTTACAAATGCGTGCATCAAGAGGCGGGAAATAATTAGTTCAGTATTTTCAAGCGCTCGTAATAGCCGGGGTATTCGTGGAAAAGCTCGCGTAGTTTGATGCATCATTGATGCGGGAGGCTGGGGGAAGGGGGGGGAGGAGGATGGATCAATGGTACGAATGAGATCGATCACGGCTAGAAAGACCATTCG
Source organism: Vollenhovia emeryi (assembly GCF_000949405.1). Classification (NCBI taxonomy): domain Eukaryota; kingdom Metazoa; phylum Arthropoda; class Insecta; order Hymenoptera; family Formicidae; genus Vollenhovia; species Vollenhovia emeryi. The sequence continues at coordinate 1,437,581 of NW_011967242.1, read as the reverse complement.
TTTCGTGTGCAGATAAAACGTATGGGCCACGGGAGACAAGTGCACTAGTACATGATCCGGTATGCTTTTTTCACAGTATATCTGATCGGAAAATATAAAAAATGATGAATATATCGTTCGTAGGAACGGTCGTTCGAAGAGAAACCTCTGCGAAATTGATTTGCACTTTATCAAGTCGATTGAAACGCGGCAGCGCGCGGAGCCCTAATTCTTATAAATATTATCGACAGGTGTCGATTTTAAAAAAATTCACGTGCCAATCCGAGGAATTATCGAATATCGAATGTCTCACGACTGTAGACGCGGGCTTCGTTCATAATGACGTCGTTTATCAAAGGTTGCGCTGGCAACGACGGCTAGAAATAACAATATATCAACGTAACAATATTATCTTGATGGAATAAAAGTTCGCAGTGGCACATTTCTCCGTCTGCGCGAGGATCCTCGTTTTCATATCGTTTATTAAGTTACCGACGTGAGAACTTTTCGCCGCGCCTCGAGCACAGCCAGTTAAAAAGGCGAGAGAGAAGAAGGGACGCGCAGGAGCGTTCGTGGGGAAAATTTAATACGAATCCAAAGTGAAGGCGGTGGATCGCTTCTCGATGTCGCTCTTATCCATCTTCGGCGTGGCGCAAGTCGAGGCGAAAAGCGATCGATCAAAAATTGATGAAACCACGCTTCCCCGGGCGAGAGACCGTAAATTCGACGTCCGCGAAGACGTGAGTCTGCGAGGCACCTCGATAATGGCACCCCGGCGAGAGGACCGTCGAACGCGAATCGAAGGGGACGGGCCAACAATTTGCGCGCGAGCTACGCAAGAGAGCTCTCGAATGCATCTTTTATCTCGCCTGGGCGCGCCATTCTATCGCGTTGCAAATCGTAGTAGCGGTGCGCATTACGTAATTGAGGATCCGAAATATTTCGTGATCCCGGACTCGCCTCTGTATCCTCGAGAGTTAATTACTCTTCAATTTCATTCGCGTCGGGAGCTCCGGTTCCTTCGCGTCGGTCTCTCCGGCGTCGGGCGAGGAGAAGCCTGTCGAAAAGTCGCGCCAAGTTTTCGTGAAAATTAACCGCGACTCATATTAAGGCGCATCGAGCCTTAATTGGAAACCCTGGAATCAAAACTGATAAAATTCCTCTTTGATGCCACCGATATGGCCTGACTCCCTCTGCGCCCGATTTTACAGGGTAAATTAGCTTGACTTAACTTAAATTGAATCTGTCCGAGGGTCTCTTGAGCAGATGCGCATTTTTCTGATAAATAAATTTGGAGCAATTTCTTGAAATCGTATTGATCAGGTTAGATTGTAGATAGAAAGTAAAACTGGGACGAGGCCAAAAGTTAAGCAAAATGTGTTTTGATCGCGGTGTCATAAATTCGCGATGAAATGCAATACCGGCGGATTAATGCTTTTAAATATCGTTTCAATGTATTTCCACGCGCAACACAATACAGGACGACAGACCTATTTTTGTACGATTCATCGCAGTAACGAGGTGGATTAGCACGGCGTGGGTCCCGCGTGACGAGTGGCCGGCGACAGCCGCGTTAATATTCTTGTTGGTCGACCCCCTCGTGAACTCGGGGTGCTCTCGCGCAAAATCCGCCGGTGATATGCGCGACATTACGAGTACGGCATTAGCGAGTACATACGCAGAAATTAAGGAAGCTCCGGACTTCGAATTAGCGACACAGTGAGTGTGTCCGTTTATCCATACGATAAAGCTCCAGCTTCGTTATAATCGCGGCGAGTAATTATCATTAAAAATATTCAATGTAATGGAAAGTGCAGGATATGTGAAAGGGGGGGAGGAAACATGGGAGCATATGTGGGAGTGGAGACCCTGTAATCGGAGACTGGCCATAAGAGTTCGTCAAATTCCCGCGAGTGAGAGAGAAACATAGGCTATCTCACTCTTCTACGATCGTAGAATCTTTGACGAATGACGAAGTCTTGCGGCCAGCCTCTGATTACAAGGTCTCTATGTGGGAGGAGTGCGTGGATTGGGGGGTAGGAAAAACATGGCAGGATATGGTGGAAGAAGTGTTAGGAGAAGAAGGAGAGGGGGAAGGTTGGCTGAGGACGTTGGAGGGACTAAGGATAGAACCAGGGGAGGGTGGAGGAATGGATGGAGAATGAGTGTGAGGGAATGAGGGAGAGGGGGGGTAGGAGAAAGAGGAATTATATAGGAAAAAGGAGTTTGTAAACGGAAACGGAAGTCCAGAGCGGGCGCGCGCGCGTGTGTGTGTGTATGTGTGTATGTGTGTGTGTATAGGTTAGAAGGGAGAGGATAGGATGAAAATGCGAGTAGGTACTAAAGCGAGGAAAGGATATAAAATAATTGTGAGAGCGAAACGTATTGTAAAATTGTTTTTTTATATTTTGTACATATTTGGTTTTACCTATGTAGAAGTTATTCTTGTAACCCTCAGGGGAAGCAATAAACTATATATATTTAATATAACACAGCAAGCAATTAGTATTAAAACATCAACCATATGTTCATGACAGTTACGGGCCACTGCCTGTGAAAAGCTCGTAAGCTTGGTTAGAAAATTATAGGAGGTGAATCGGAGCACAGCAAAATTGGAAAAATATACATCTCGATGTTATAAATTTGCGGTAAGACGTTAGGAACCGTGCGTTTCATTTTGCACACAGAGACACGCGTGGTAAATAAAACTGTTTCGCAACCGCAATAATCCATTTATCGTATCCGCACAACGCAGTTATTTACGCTTATTGAAAAAAGAGGGAGCACTGCGTTATTTAGTTTACACAAATTTCTAGCGAAGAACGACAGAACGCGAACAGAAATCGCGGAAGATATCAGTCTGTCCTTCAGCGGTTTTTCGCACATTCCGCTGGACTTTGACATACTTTACCGTGCGCTCCGTGCCATTCATTTTTTATCGCACTTCTTACTTTAGCAACCATCCCTACTTCACTTGTTCTACGTCGGGGAACCTATTAATTAAATCACACTTTAGCGCATGAGGAAAGAAATGGGACACGGCAAGTGGAAGAGAAGTAATAGATGCTGAATTCGGACGCCAAGCCACCTCGTTTGCCGTCCTTGGTATAATCGCGGAAAAGGACGACACTTATATGTGTACGTACACATTTTTTTTCGGCGATAGCCCGTGTATCTTTCGTTGATGACCGTCTCGTGGCCGTCCTCAGTCGCATTGCCCCGACGAGAGATTTCCACGAGATTTACAGCTTCCTGAATTTATCCCCATTCTCCGAGCGTCCCGCGGAGAACGTCTCTTTTATCATTTCACTCAGAAGGACCTTCCACATGCGATACTTGAAGCGCGCTCACTCGAATCCTCCCTTATGTACGATCGGAGATATATGCCGGCCATCGTTCACGCCTTAAAAGGGCGGTTCGGAGGGTTATCGTCCGCCGCCTCCTTTGAATATTTATAAATAAACCAATTCTACTCCCCCACGGAGCAATTTTCGTCGAAATGTCGCGCTAATCGCATCTCCCACGTTATCGGTTGACGATTCGCAATCTTGTAAATGCAGAAAATCTGTGAAATATCGACGCCTCGTTTACGTCCCGTACAAGGGTCGCGTCCCAATCCCAGTCAGCAGATGTTAACCGATTGGCATCGGATTGGCAGCGGATTCATTAGAAACCCACACCAAGACCGTAGCCATCTGTGTCCGCATTTGACTTTTGTTTTGCCAACAGAGTCTGTAAAACATACGCTGTCAACGGACTATCGGTAGAAACCGAGCAGGTCCAGTTATGTGAGCAGGTTTTGTTGTATTTCCACTGACCTACTGGCAACATGTCGAACATATCAGTCCCCGTGTGCACAATCTGCAGTCTTTCTGCCTTCAAAACTTGCAGTGGGCATTTGACGAAATCTGCTCCGGCAGATTTGGCTATCCGTTGGGCCAAAGTACGACGCAAGATCCGATAACAGGTAAAAATTCGATCAGACTAACGCATTGCGCGTAGTTGTGCGTTTGGTTGTAATTCGACGAATTTATCGCGCTGCCCTACTTTCCGTATCGAAACTTTCCGTCTCTGGATGCGAACGTGATATATTCATCCATATCGAGATCAAATTTCCCCGCGCGCGAGACATTTCCCAGCGGCGTTAATGAGATCCTTTGTCATTCTTATTGCCATTTCATGCTCCGCGAGGTCGATGTGTAATATACAGGGTGTTGCGTAATATCCGTCTCACCTCTTATTTACGGATAGAGCGGGCTAGACTGGGTCGAAAAGTCCTCTACCATTTTGCAACTTTCGCAATTGTTGGCGGGTTATTAATTATAAAAGATCACTGTCTTAGCCCGGCCTACCGACCAATTCAAACGCACGACGAGATGCGGCCGTCCCGCGATTGGCGTTGCTAGGCGCGCGGGGACTTGTTTACGACATACGGCAACGGCCACGTATAGTAAACAACTCTCCGACGCCGGGCTAAGACAGCGATTTTTAATAATTAATGACTCGTTAGCTATTGCGAAATTTGCAAAATGGTAGAGGACTTCTCGACTCGGTCTAGTTCGCTCTATCCAAAAATAAGAGGTGAGGCGGGTATTACATAACACCCTGTATACGCTTCCCCCGCGCACCCCGCGTGACGTAGGGACATTCGGTGGATCCGCCCGGCATATCTTTTTTATCTCAATCTCGAGGATCACTCATCGCCCGCGGACAAAACGCTAGCGTAAGCTAACTTCCCTTATTGTCCGACCGTAGATCGAGTGCCACTACTGGCTCCAAGTAGACTCATCCGTTTCATGATCAGCCCCGGCCGGCAGCAAGAAAATACGACGCGTTCGTTCGCGGCTTTATTTCACTCGAGTTTTTTCGTTGTTATTTCCTCTGCCTATGCCAATTTCATTCCTGTTCTATTTTTTTCTCCTCCCCCTTTTCGCTTTGTCTCGCTTTTTCTAAATAGATTTCCAGTTAATTGAAAATTATAACTTTGTTACAACACGCGAATAGCAATGGCGGGCGAGATATTTTTAAAATGTAATCCTGAGGATAATAGAACTTCTCTTTGTTTTTTACACGGTGCAAAAACAGATTATTTAGAATTTTAATAATAATAATGAAAATGTTGAGATTGAAAATAAATTTTGCTTTGAAAAGACTACTCGAATACACGTTATATTGGGCGTTGATGGAATTTTACAAGTGATTAATCATGGGCGCATAGATGTTTAAACAGACACGTTGAACTTTGCTGCAAATGGATGAAGATTGGAAGACGAATAGTATCATTAGGACACGCAATACTGCCACATTTTCCGCGGGCACTTACTTACGGCCACCGAGAAATATTACATAATTAAAAGGAACATGTGGTGCCTCCGGTAGGGTGAGATGTCTGACTTTTCCTGCCCGATACGCCGAGCAAGCGGATTCGATAATCGACGAAGTTTCGATCCACCCTCCAGGGCTTTATTGCCTTCTCTTGCGGCCGACTATGTTTGTAATTAGAATCGTTCGAAACTACCTGAAACTGTCCAATGGCACGGCGGATGTTATCCAGACACGTAGTGGCCATACAATGGATATTTAATCTCGGCCTTCCATCTCGAGCGACCGGATTGAAATGATCGATCGCTCGTGTCACTTTTCAGCGAGCGAGTTCAATCTGCAGTAACCTTTTAGGCCCTGCGAGCTTTCCTCTATGCGCATCTTAATTTGATAGAAGTGTAACGTACGATTACAGTGAAGTATCACGGGAAGTTTCCTCTACGACGTGATGTATCGCTTTGTTTAACCAAATTGTGTGTTTCTCTCTGTGTTTCTCTCTCTCTCTCTCGTAACATTATTAGAACTTTCCGCGTGCTGAGAATAATACACTCGATATCGAATGCGTCACGCCAGTGCTTCGCTTCCGCGATAAGCTGATTACTAAATTCGCGCATAATAAGGAAGTATTTGCAAAGAAATACACGGGTTTGCTGGTGATAATGTGGCGCGAACCACGCATTACGTGAATTAAAATTCGCGAAAATATGTCGTGGCTTTAACAGATCAATTCGTTTGCCAGCGACACGCCTGCAGTGATCAATTTACTTATTGTATATACAGGGTGAGTCATTTTAATCGACGCACGCAAATATCTCTTCGGGGAAGGGGGCTAGCAAAGAATGACCTGGGCAAAAGTTGTTGGGTTTCGAGGGGGACATAAGTTGGTGCCATTAATTTGACCTTGAATAGTTGCTTGAAGGTCACGTGAAGGTCATCTTCAATTTTCAAGGTCAAATTAACAACACCTTATCTCCCCCTCGAAACCCAACAACTTTTGCCCAGGTCATTTTTTTGCTAGCCCCCTTCCCCGAAGTGATATTTGCGTGCGTCAACTAAAATGACTCACCCTGTGTATGGAGATCGGCGGGGCGAATTAATATTATTTATTTGCATGTATGCAACGTAATTACGTTAAATTAATTACAGTTGAGTTAATTAAATAGAGCAACGTATGTATGCGCTATCGTGAACAATTGCATAATATTATTAGGCACAGATGTGCGAAGAATCGACGCAAGTTGTCGCGTAATGTAACAATTCCATGGAAATTAATGTGTACGTTGCCACATTATTGAGATAAATCAGGCTGCTGCAAGAAAATCGCCGTAGGGAAAGTTCAATAAACATCATCGTTCGTGAACTTGATGAAATACCTCTGGCGTATCGCAATCCTCAAGGATTCTCGGAGCAAGAAGATTGAAAAATGAACATATCTTGTACAGAGAGATAGCGAGAGAGAGAGAGAGAGAGAGAGAGAGAGAGAGAGAGAGAGTTTATGTCAGAAAGAAACGAGATAAAAATCGGCTCCCGCCGGATGAGAGACCGGCGAAGTCGGGTGCGACCAAATCCGCCAAACAAATGTAGTATAAATTTGCATCCCGAAGATCTAATTCGAAATCGTGCATTTCCATTATTCACGATCTTTTATTCCCTATCGTTGTCGCTCGAGCGACGTCAAAGTAATTGACATTATCAGTCCGGCTTCTTCTTCTTCTTCGACGGAGAGACGCGAAATTTTTGCTCCCGGCAGCAGAGTCAGAAACACCGCTCCCCGAGCAACCGCGATCAAATCAACCGCGGTCTCCGCCTCTCGATTCCCGGCTTCATTATCATAATTATCTCCTCTCGATCGACGTCGCGGGGAAATCTTTTCGGTAGATTCGACGTAAATTCAATAGGCGGTCTGTGGCAAAGAGGGCAAAACAGGAATCGACCCGACAGTCTCGCAGGACAGGCAAGCCGTCGACAGGACTAGCTAGAGCGGAGACGTGCACCGGCGTGTTCCGGTCGCGGAGGCTGCGCGGAAAAATCGATAGTCGACGCTCACCGGCAGCAGCGGCGGCGGCGGCGTCGGCGTCGCCGCCGCCGCCGCCGCCGACGCCGACGTTGAGCGGCGCGATGGAGTCTGCCCGATGGCGCAGTCAACGTCGGGACCGGCACCCCAAAAGACCACCCCACGCGGTTAAACTCACGTTCGCCAATCCACCCCTTTTCTGACTGGCCCCCCCTCGAGAGATGTCGCATCCTCGGCGTAAATAGTCCCGATCGACCGCACGACGAGCGTCTACTACGAGGCGGCGTGAGCTCGCGCGTGGGTGCGGATGACGGACGGGGTGGTCTCGCGTGCACGATTCACGGGGCAAGTGCGTGCGGTGCGGGTGTGCGTGCGTGCTTAGCCGGCTTCACGTCCACCCTCGGTGCGACGGGGATTCGCGAGGAGAGGCGACGAGCCGCCCCGCGATTGTTAGCCGGGTCGACAACCCCGGGGCCCGAGGACGCTCCTTCGGCGATGCCGCAACGTGCGTCGCGATAGTTAACTCCGGGTGGACGCCGATGAGCTGCCCCGGCGGGCCCGAAGCGGCCCCGTTGCGAGATGCGAGCGACGCGCGCCGCAAGCCGAAGGGAAGCGGTGATTTGAGTGCGTGCGCGCGTATTCGCGCGGATGCCCGCTGCGCTCGCGAATTCCGGAACTTCCTTCAATCGCGCGCTCTCTTGGAGTACCCCTCGACCTCGACGTTGGTGAGAAAATACGCGGGGCAAGCGGGGATTTGGCAATTGTGTCTCGCACAAAGAGGGTGATTTCATTTTTTTTTCTGCCTCTCCTCCGAGATTCTGCGAATTTTTACGCGCGATCTCTCGAGACGAGGAGCGTTGTTTATCGTTGCGCGGAAAATACATTTACGGCTCGTTCGAGAGTCCGACTTCTGAATTTCTCCCTCGAACACACGCGGCGTACGGGAACGTTTCGCCCTCGCGAACAAAAAGAAAAAAGCGTCTCCGCGAAACGACGACACGTGACCATTATTACAGATCCTCCGCTCGAGCTTTTATACATACCGAGTCCCCTCCGCCGGAGTTGCAAGCTGCGGATCTCCGATACGACCCTGCGATACGCGCCTTTTCGAGGACATTGACCTCCGCTTCCGCGTCTGTCTGGCTAGTTTATCTGTTTTCCCCGGCACACTCGAACGTCCTCGAACCATCGAATTTCGATAGAGCGCATACCGCGGATGCAAATGCGCAAAATATTTTTCACGGAACATTCCGAAGGCAAATTTCACGAGGTATCTCGATATCAAGTCCGCCTTCCTGTCGATTCGTTCCTCCTGGGTGTACATTTATCGCCCGACGTTTGCTACCGCCACTTTCGTTTTTGATTTCTATATTGAATAGAGAGAGGGAGTGAAAAATTTCGAATATCTGCATCGCTCGATGTTCAGCAAATGCACCGTTAAGCACTGATCATTAAATCAGTTGAGTGTTAAATTGGCAAGGTGTACGAGGCGAGTTTAATCTAACGATATAAATCCATCGTGATTAGTAGTTGCAGCTTCTTCCAGTCGATATATCTCCGCTGGTTGTTCGAACGATTCTATTGTACCGTTGGTATCGCAATTTCCAAATTACCGCCGTAATTTCTCCATTAAGTTGACCTACTAACGAATTTTACGTCTGCGCCCGCGTGTGTGTGTGTGTGTGTGATTTACATTCCTTTCCGATTCGCCCTCCTTTTATACAGACTAATTATTGCGTGACAGAATTTGTCATTTGTCCAATTTAAATTTGGCGCATGCAGAGATGAAAAATTGAAACTTAATCGCGTGACCTCGCCTACACGGCGCGTAGGCGAGGCCGCGCGATTAAATTTCAATGTTTTATTTACATGCCTAGTTATGTAATATTTGTCAGCCCTGCGGCGAACAAAAGAACAGTCATTCAGTATTAATTATCGCGATGCGGAATACGCGTGAAGTTACAAGGCAAACATTTTGCATCATTTAAAATCAAACCTGTACGGAATTATAAAACGATTAATAGTAATTTGAGACGTTAAAAGTTCCAAGAATAAAGTTGATGTTACATTTGTCGTACGACAAATTTTTCAAGCGTGTTCATTGGCTGCAGGGTAGGAAAGTTCTCGAGTATCTAGAAATGTTCTAGCTTGTAGCCAATCAACACGCTTAGAAATTTTGTCATACGACAAGGATAAGAAAGTTCTAGAGTATCTAGAAATTTTCTAGCTTGTAGCCAATCAACGCGCTTAAAGATTTTGTCATACGACAAATTTTTCCAGCGTGTTCATTGGCTGCGGATAGGAAAGTTCTCGAGTATCTAGAAAGGTTCTAGCTTGTAGCCAATCAACACGCTTAAAAATTTTGCCGTACGACAAATGTAATATCGGCCTAATGCGTTGGCGACTTAGATCGGTGTTTTGTTTTTTGTTTCGTAATAAATTAAAATGTGCGTTGTGAATCGAAGCACGACCGTCATTTATTTCACCACGATACGTCGCGCGACGCAATACGACGCATCATACTGTAATAGATGGCTTCCATTTCCCTCGGGTCCTTCCTTTTCGCGTCTTTTTTTCCTCTCCACCGAGAACAACTACGGAGTCTTGAAGTTACTCCAGCGGCCAACTGCGCACTCATCCACGTAAGGAGCGAGGCTGAAGACATTACGAGCTCCGAAAGCCGCATAATTATTGCACGGCCGTCGTTATAATTTTGCTGATATTACTTCCCTCTTGCGCGACCCACTTGGACACATACGAATATTAATTTCGCTTCTCATCTCGTTCGCTTATTTGGTGACTGCATGAAGATCTGAGCTCGCGAAACATAATGGCTTCAATGAGCGAATCAGATTGCAGCGTGGCAGTAAATTGATTAAGGGACAGAGTGAATTAAATTTTTTAATTAAATAAAGGTGTAACTTCCGTTATGGTTAATTAATGGAGAAAGAATTGTTAGACTACTTCTATTATTGTAAATTAGCGACGGAGAGGCAGGATTTACAAAACGCTTCGATTTTATACGTCTTCGTCGAGAAATCGTCAATAATGAAAGATCCTATCGAAAAGCTTGTCAAACGCCTGTACATTTCTATCTTCGTCGAAGTAATTACACACATTTCGTCAAAATGATCCCAAGTGTATGCTAAAATTGGTTTCCACCGCCCGCTGCTCTTTCGAATCGTGAATTCTCAAAAGTCCTCGAAGAGCCGGTCGCGTTAATCGCACCGATAATTTATTCCTAAGCATCCAGTTGACTCTATGGATAAAAGTGTTGAAATTTAATTAATTGTCCTCCGCTTTAACCGTTAAATTTACGCCGACGAACGTGAGACACTTGAGCGAAGCAAATTTGCAACTGTACATCAGCTCTTTCGTTTCACGTAAATAATGAAATAATGTGAACTTAAAATATCGCGATAATCGCGAAATTGTTTCGGAAGGAGCGCATTCCGGCAGATTATCGCTTCCGATCACGTTGCAGTGATAAATTTCATTACTCCCGAATTCGAAGTGCATCCTTTCCCGCGGCCATCTCGGCGACCGGCCCGGACCGCTTGGACTGCCTTGTGGCAGTTTCATCCGTTCGAAAAGAAAAATTCCTGGACGTCTCTCGACGAGAGATGGGAGAGCGGAAGCGCGCGAGAAACTTCGTCACACCATTGTTTTGTCTCGCGTAATTTTTTCCCCGCGACGCGAAAATGTCGATCACGCGCGAGGATTGTTCATCGGCGTCACGCGGGATTCTGTCCACGTCGCTTTCTTCCGAAGGTTCTTGGCTCGAAGTTTTCCTGCCCGAGAACGATCGCCAGATTGAGGGCACGAGTTTCACAGATCGTCGCGAGAAATAAAAATGTTCCTTGCGATATATACGGTACGTATCTCGTGAGACCGAAGGGATTCCTCCACGGCCGAGGAAAGGCCGTAGGTTTTTTCGTTCCTCTTTTGTAAAGGTAAGACATGAAAAAAAGTTGCCGTGACGTAGGAGAGAGATGCTTCTTAGGTCGCAGAGCCACTCGAGCCCTTCCTCATTGTAGATCGATATTTCGTTATCGGAAAACAGTAGCCACCTTGATGAAACGATGCGGCGGACATCGGTATATATTACAAAATGGCAGCACTGAAAACGTTGACGATCTTGTTCGACGACGCTGTCCCATTTGCTGCAAACTCTGAATTTCTCATGAGATTCGTTGCACAGACGACGTCACTGTGACCTATAAATCCCTACAGATCGCTATTATTCGGATATGAATAGTTATATAAATTAAATAGCCCATTCGTCGAGAAGCGCACGAAACCGAAAAAATTCTAGTCGGCTAAGATATTTCATTTTTTTCCCGCTAGAACAGAAATGCAATTTTGAATAATGAAAAAACAATTAAGACATTTAATTTTCTGAACAATCGTACAGTGAACCACTTTTACAGCTGTTAATTAAAATAAAATTGTAAACGCACGTGGATACGCGCGCCCCACCAAATCATAATTTCAACAGACTCCTAATTATTATATATTATTATACAATATTTTTATATATTATTTATTATATAAAAATTATATTATTATATAGATTATTATATAATATTATATAACAATATAAAATTATTATACAATGAAAAACGCGAAATTAATTACGACTCAGTTATTCGTAAAATATTATTGTTGCAAATACCGTTATAAATGAAATGTGTCGGGGCCTATCGCGGATATAACGATTCAGTTAAGCCGATCAAGGAAAGTTACACGCAGCAAGGACAATGGGATGAGGGTGAGAAAAAAAATGGGTTCAGGATTGGAGGGGACAGGAGCAGAGTTAAATCCGTGCCGCCTAAACAGCCTCTCGCGATATCTCGTTGGAACAACCAGCGCGTCTCGGCGGGGCAATAAAGATCAGCTTTTTGTTCTTCCTGTCTTTCGCGATGAAAAGAGGACCTACCCCACGTGTAATCCACGCTTTCGTGGATATAAGAACGCGGAGGGCCGTGTGTTTCGACGTGGAGATATCGGGGAGAAAGAGTGAAGTGGTGAAACGTAACCGATATAACGCTCGAAGAGCTTCTCTCAATGTGATCGCGTGGGTTGATATGGAGGATACGAGGTGTTTGAATAATGCTAATAATTCGACGAATCCTTTTTTTGCTCTGTTATAACGCGATATGAAACATAAGAGTATGGATATTAACAGTAATGGAACCTTCAATGGCTGTAAGCTTATTGATCGATTGATAACTGCGCACGAGTACATTGAAAATCTGATGTAATAAGAGTGGAAGTTTAAGTAATGCAAATAAGTGGACGTATGCCATTTTTAAACGGATGTAAAAAATATGGGCGTAACAGAGACATTGGTAGCCTTGACAGCTTAATAGCTTTGTACTGATATATAATCAATAAATCTGACGTAATAAGAGTAAAGCCCGGTGTACGACGAGTTAAGCCAACAATGGCACGCGATACTATTTTTCCTACTGGATTGCTTACGAGAGCCAATCAGGTGTTTTAGCCCCTAAGTCACCTGACTCTGCGTCCTTATTGGATGGAATGAGAAAAATTATTTTAACTAAGTGAGCACGTCCGCACGTTATTAACTTCCGAGTTGAACTGCTGAATCAGTTGAACTGGTCTAATTTTTCTGACAATTCCCTACGTCTACAATCACCTGTGAGTCTGCTATAATTTATGCTCTGTGAACATCTATACACGAGTTCGGTTACTCGATAAGGACCTGAGACTTGGGTCGAAACGTCGTACCAAATTTAACACTTAACTAAATATATTGCCAGTTGGATCAACGAGAAGCTTTATTTCGAATCTAGATAGTTTTGACTCTTTCACAAAACACAAGTTTCAATACTGCGTTATATCGTAGTATTGGATTGATGCGTATAACGATCGAATTCGCATATAAAGTGCGCGAATGTTTAAAAACGGGACGAGCTTATGCATCAACCGAATATTATTCGCGATTATAAAATGAGATGACAGGAATTTGGAAGAGTCGGGGCAAATTTTTTTTTACAACAGCCGTCCTGTATACGCTAGATATTGCCCAACACGCGAATTTCGGGATTTATCGTACCCTGAAGAAAAACGGAACGGTCTCGAAGCGGCGAATATTTTCATTTGCAGAAGAAGAGATGGACGAGCGGGCATTTCTGAGGGAAAGAAAGGGAAATGGTGTGCGAATGTGTAAAAAGTATGCTTTAATGGAATAACAACAAACGGGATTGCCGTCCGATAAACAGTTCTGTTCGTGCTGTTTCTGCGGTGCCGAGCCAACGCTTTGTAGTTCTCCTCGGTGAAGCGGCGACCAGTTAAGTGAAAAAGGAAAGTATATGGAGGAGTAAATGGTGTCGCGCGAAAAGTGCCCCTGAACAGCGCAAAATGAAGTGTCCCGCAAGCTGCGCCGGGAGGGCACGCGAGTACAATTTCGACCGCGATCGTACGGGGAATCACGCCAGATGGAAGCTTTAAGGCGCTACGCGCAGTTAGCGGAATTGCTGAAAGAACGTCAATTTCTTCTGCCGCGGACCCGGTACACTTCCGGAGAATGGACGAGGTTGGATTCCGGAAACGACAGGTGTGGGAGGAACACCGGGATCGCCAGGTAAGAAACTGACGATCAATAGCCTCGCAAACGTGCGCTCGCGTCCTTTGTTCAGTCTCGCGTTACCACTCGATTCGAATCTCAATCAGAGGGGAAAATTTCTGGAATGTCTCCTGATATCGGGTAACTGTGACAGAGAGGGTGAGAGAGACAGAGAGAGAGAGAGAGAGAAAGAGAGAGAGCTGCGTGTTAAATCCGTTAGAAAAGGAGCGATTCCTGTTGCTGGCTTCATCGTTAATTATAAATGTGCGTTTAATTAATTGTAATATTTAATTAACACTTAATAAATACCGAGAAATATCTGAGACCCCGGCAGCGCAGAGGTAATACGCGCTTCACGCAATATGGCGCCGTCGCTATCTCGCTGCGACATTTCAACTTCGGTTCCACTCGCGGAAGACGATGAAGGACAAAAGACACGAGCCTCGGCAATTTGCCTGCGTTCGCATTTATTCGCGTCGCGGAAAGTCCCGGTCGTCCAGACGGAAAACCAGATTAAAGAAATTAAACTGGCTCCTACCCGCCGGGGACGATTTTTCCACCCTTTCGTTGCAAGTACGCACCCTCCCCTCCCCCCTCCGTTTCTCGTTATTGAGCTTTTTCTTCGCAGTGGTTTGAGATACGCGGTAAACCGTCGGCCGTCCGAAGAGGAGCCCGCGACGTCAGCTGACCTCGTTGCACCTCCGTTTGTTTTTTCTGTAACATATCGTATATTTTTTTTCAACCCTTGACACGTAGGCGGCCGGAAGAAATGCTGTTTTCCCTTCGTCCCCAGCTCGCGGAACACCTCGCCTCCTTCTCCTTCGCTCTCCCTCCCCGATCTCCCGAGGACAACGACCTGACGACGGTTGCATTAAACAAGCGAGTTATTTCTATCTTCGGGGGAGACTTCTCGTTACAAAAGCAGCGTCGCGTTAAAGAAAATTTTATTACGTCCGATGGATCGACGTTTTATCGAATTTTTTATAACGCAAACAGATACACACGCGTGCGCGCACACACAGACACACACACACACACATACGCACGAGTAGAGATGTTCCTAGTTGGGAGTATCGATTTCCGTTAACATTTAACGCGCGTTATATCCCATCGAAATCGTTTGTTGCGCCATTTTACGTAGTTACAAAGTACATTCTCCTTGTTTCGTTCTCCTCGTGTCGTTCCCTATCTCGGCCTTCTTTTTCTCTTAACTCCCGTGACAGTCCCTGGGAACTTTTTCGTGACAGAATCTTGATAGGGAGATCGCACTTTTTGAGAATTTGATTATCATCCTCGGTGCTACGAGGACGGCGCAAGTGCATCCCTCTTATCGCATCTTCAATTTCCAGCGTTCTACTTTGGCCAGCCGTTCCTGCAAATGAACTCGTTCGATCTAAATGAATCGGGACGCAAAATAAATATCTTGCATTTGGTGCTCTCATTTTTTGCAGTTTTCTTTTTAACAAGAAACATCGTAAATACTTAAAAGAACGCACGTTATACCATTTTCGCACTGGAAGTCGAGTACCGATCCATTTGCAACGCAGAGTTTCGACTCTTTTGTTTGTGAGAAACAATTTAAGTATCAAATGTATGCTGCCTTGTATAATCATTAATGTATACGATAAATTATTATTGTTATTATGCGCGGACTTATATGGTAATTTATCCGATGTATAATATGTATATGTTACATGGTAATCCAATCCTGAATCAATATTCTCGTAACCAAAAATACGAGGGGCAAACCGCCGAGGGCATTGTGGTGTACAGATTTGCGGCCTTACTGGGCATTACTACTCTCTAAAAATAAATTAGTGAATTATCACTGGAAACAGTGAATAGCCACTGATTTACAGTTATAAGTATACCACTGAAATTTTCAGTAGTATACTTATAACTGCAAATCAGTGGCTATTCACTGTTTCCAGTGATAATTCACTAATTGATTTTTAGAGAGTAGGCCCCTTTTTGGGCATTATGCCTTGCTGGGGCATTATAAAGATACAATAAGATAAAACAAGATAATAAGATAAAGTAATGCCCACTGGGCATTAGTGGGCATTGGTGTACAAAACTTTGGTCAGCGGTTTCCCCCTCGGGAAAATACAATAGAGCACATTGGGAAGATCAATCGTCACAGTTCGGTCACGCGGAGCACTCGGAATCGTATTTACGATGATCGGCTTTATAAATATTCATCGGCGCCGTACTTTTACCGGCGCGTCTAATTGTAGAATCAGAGATTCGATCCCCGCAGCTTCGGATATTCCGTCCGTGTTTAACGGCTCACACTGCGACCGTAACACGTCATTAACGGGGCTGCTTGTTTGACCATCTCGCGCGCCGCCAACAAATGTTTTCACCTTGGTACTTCCAATCAGGCTAATAGTGTTTCGTCGGTGGTGACGTGGAGCCTCCACCTAGAAACGCATCGGCCGCGGCGTTTGTGCGCAGTTGACGGCGAGGCAGTCGGGGCGGGTAGCCAATCTCATTACAGCTACCAATTGTTTTCGGCTGGCATTGTAGCCGCGGCAACGTGCGTACCGCAGCTCTCCGCATTTTGTCCGCCAATCCCGCTGTTCCCCGCGAGAATGGAAACTGCGATGTTGCAGCAGTTGGAAATTTGCTATTCCGGCATGAAAGGCGCGGTTTTCTACTCGTGGATTTTTTTGGGGTTTTTCTCATGACTCGCGAGGAGCAAACAAGGGACCGCGCGCGGAAAATGCGCGGGACCACATTACATGCTAAATATTTAATATATATGTATACAATATTTATCAGGTACAGATATTTATCATCTACATATGTGATATTATACATGTAGGATGCTTCTTTTAACTTCTTAAGGTATTTGTTTTTATTGTTTCTTTCATGGCAAGTCTGAAAAATGGCAAAAATTTCACTTAAGTTAACTTTTTACCTCTCAATTGATATAATAATACACAGTAAAAAATCGTGCGTTGAAATGTTAAAATACTCCTGTGTTACCAAGACTTGATTATTATTTCCATGTAAAATTAACATAGAACAGATATGTTATTATTTTCGTAACATTTATTTGTGTTATATCTATATGTTAACGTAATAACTTGACACTTTATATACGTCATTTAAATATTGAATATCATTTTGAGCTCTTTTAACACAACTACTTCACAAAATCAATCGAAACATGTAATATCGACATTTCTTAAAATTTATTTGAACTATTCTAATTTGTAACATTCGTACAGTTTACTTATCCTGTTTGTTTTTATTACATCACGCTTATGGTTAAAAGAACATAAATATATAATGTGAAGTACAGGGTTAGTTAATTAACATTTATTATTTGTGAAAAAGTGACACACGCGACGAGTGTTATTTTAACTAAAAATTTAGAGTGGACTTTTTGGGACACGTGAAAAATGTTAACATCAACATTTTATTTTTTACTGCGTAGGTGAATTCAGTTGCACTTAATTCTAATTACTTTTAAATTGCATCGTTCCTTGTTCTGGCAACAGATGATTAAAGTACTCGCAATAGCTTTTCAATGTGAAATTAATATATAAAACAATTTAAATTTAAGTTTTTTTTTCCAAGTCTAAGTTTAATTTTTTATCTTTATCGGGAAAAGTAGAAATCACTTGAACCATTGAGTTCTTTATCGTGCTTTCATCAGTATTTCTTTCTAATTTTAGGTGCTTATAATTTCTTTGTAATTAGAATAAAATCCTCTATTACGAGACAGGTTTGTAATATGAGATAGCGAGTTTTCAACGTACAATTTCACAAATTGTTTTTGCAACGATTATACGCACAATCTAATAATGAATTTTCCATTAAACAGACCTCCTCACTTTAAGGGCAATAAATTCACGGTGGAATCAATGGATGGTACCTATTAATTTAACAGAAGTCACGCTATCTCATAGTTACAGGAACATATCTTATAAGATTTTATTATATTTTTCCTAATTATATAATTATAAAATTTTACTATTATAAAAGAGGACTCTCCTCTATATCAACTCTGTAAACAAAAGTTACAAAACACCAACGAATTTATGTATCAATTATATTAATTATGTTTGAGGCGATTAATTGTATACTAAATATGCATTGCTCTTTAATGTGGCGATTAAAATAGTAAGCTGCTTTCGATCTGTAAACGTAAGCCATTTAATTTGTATATCACACAAATGTTTCCACGAAACAGACAGTTTTAAGTGCAAAAGGTGTGCAAAAGTGCAGAATCACTCCAGCATCACCTTAATTTTACTATTTAGTTCTGTGCTGATCGGAATAACACCCAAACTCGCAGTTTCCAACGTCTGTGAAAGTGAAAGCCGCAATATATTACGTACACAATGTGACGTAATGTTTTAAGTGTGCGATAAGTCACGAAACTGACGATTCAATTTTATTGAGGACATGTAGGTGATAATACACTTGGTAAACAATATTACAACAGCGCGCCGAATCAAATTGAGTTCGCTATGAGTTACTGGCGAGAACTGAAGAATTCAACTCGAATGGATCCTCTTTGTTAAGAAGGGCAGAACTTGTCTATAACAGCCGAGGCGTCTTAATAAGAAAAATGTTAGTAGGGTATATAGGGGGATTCTACCCCGGGAGCTCCGAGGGGGGAGCGGGGCGGGGGGGTACCCCGCGGCGAGGGGACAGCGGGGAGGGGGCTACTCCGGGGCGAGGGGACCGCGGGGAGGAGGGGGAGTACGCGACCTTGACGTCACGCAAGGTGCTGACCTGTCACTACGTGACATGTAACAGATATCTAGGTGCTGACCTGTCATCGAACACCTGGACGCGTATGAGTCACAGGGTCAAGCGTCGAAACCTGGCTGATGACTTTCTTATCAAGGTGAACGATGTCGAGAAGCGTTTATTATTCCGCAGCGCTGGGCTATCCGCGGGGAGGGAGATATTCCGCGGCGATCCGCGAGGACGCGGGGAGGACCGCAGCACTACGCGATCCGCGCGGGCGCGGGGCGGGGGAGGACCGCAGCACTACGCGATCCGCGCGGGCGCGGGGCGGGGGAGGACCGCGACGCTACGCGATCCGCGGTGGCGCGGGGAGGTCCGCGGCGCTACGCGATCCGCGGTGGCGCGGGGAGGTCCGC
>NW_011967242.1:1408080-1418396 GCF_000949405.1 Vollenhovia emeryi | reverse complement strand
CCTCGGTGATATCTATTACATGCTGACACAGTAGGTGCGAGTTTAAACGCGGAACTCTCTGACATCATGCACCTAGAGCGCTAATCATTTGTATATCGTCATCCCCCGGTGATATCTATTACATGCATGTGTCGCGGATTGTCTCGCGCCGCGGACCTCCCCGCGCCGCGGACTTCCCCGCGTCGAGGGATCGCGTAGCGTCGCGGTCCTCCCCCCGCCCCGCGCCCGCGCGGATCGCGTAGTGCTGCGGTCCTCCCCGCGTCCTCGCGGATCGCCGCGGAATATCTCCCTCCCCGCGGATAGCCCAGCGCTGCGGAATAATAAACGCTTCTCGACATCGTTCACCTTGATAAGAAAGTCATCAGCCAGGTTTCGACGCTTGACCCTGTGACTCATACGCGTCCAGGTGTTCGATGACAGGTCAGCACCTAGATATCTGTTACATGTCACGTAGTGACAGGTCAGCACCTTGCGTGACGTCAAGGTCGCGTACTCCCCCTCCTCCCCGCGGTCCCCTCGCCCCGGAGTAGCCCCCTCCCCGCTGTCCCCTCGCCGCGGGGTACCCCCCCGCCCCGCTCCCCCCTCGGAGCTCCCGGGGTAGAATCCCCCTATATACCCTACTAATGTTAAGTGGTTGGTGGGATTTTTCGAAAGAAAAAAGTCTGGAATTACTAGAGAAAATGAAAACAGGCTAAGGGATTATACATACAAAGAATGAGATCCATTTAGATAGGAGTAAAGTTCTTTCACTTCTGTGTCAAGAGGGATCTCGGGAAGAGGTTCGGAAATTCTTTACTCCGTTAAAACCCAAAAGGCACAGATTTAAAGATAAAAGATTTAAGGAATATTTATTTAGGTATTGGTTATTAGAAAAACTGTTTGAAAGCCAGATAAAGTTTTTAAAAGGTTGATTGCATTATGAAGTTAATGATTTATTCAATTTTTTTACTTAATTTCAATATTGTATTATCAGAGAAACATATTTCAGTGAGGCTTGTTGTTCGAATAATCGATCAATTTTGTAGCTTCTTTCTAACTAAAAATAGCTAGAAAGAAGAGCGAGTTTCCCAAACTTTAAGCTCTTTTGTAATTAGTGGATTGGTTTTGATTTTCAATTAGTCATTGTAACAATAATTAGACTTGTTAAAAATTCCATTGAAATTTGATGAAATGATGATGTAGTTTTTATATTTTTCAGTCTTTATGGTATGATGTAGATTTTATATTTTGAAAAGTCTAAAAATTTTCTGTTTGACAGTGGATATTGTCTGCAGTAATACGGTCTTTCACTTTATGGTCTTTCCGAGATGGGATACCGCATTGATGACTGTAACTGCATTTTACCGACAATTCGCGTTACTCCGCCGCCTTCCGCAACCTTCATCGATACGTTTGTACAAGCCGCGCGTCGCGTTACGACGACAAAGTTGCGTGGGACTCGCGCGAGCAGACGCGGCACGCGCGGTCGGATTTCGCGTACGGAACGTGCTGTTGACACGTTTGATAAGGACACTTTTCGCCTATTGAGAGCGAATAAAGGCCCGCGCGCTGCAGCTGGCGTCTATGCGCCGGGCCGATAAATTCGAGCGCGTCATTTCTTTTTGTTCGTATCCCGCGCGTGCACGTTTACGTCGAAATAATGATGCAGTTGCATAACGCCCGTTGCTCTGCGCGAGCGAATCGAGTCTCCGCGTGACGGGGAAAAAGGCGCCTGTGCTCGCACAGACCGTTCAATTGTCTAAATTTCACTCGTTCGAGTTACACTTTGCACGTAAAAATCACAATGGTGTTTTCGAAAACGTAAATCTAATTACTGAAGTTACAAAACGACTGATCTCTTTCGCAAGATCGTATCTCGATTTCACGCAATTTCCGGCTTTTCTGCATTTATTCTGAACCAGAATGGGCGTTTGAGCAGAAAAACCGGAAATTGCGTAAAATCCGGGATACGACCTTGCGAAAGGGATCAGTGGAAAAGTATAAATGTGGCGTCAAACAGTCTACATCAATATATAGATAATAATCTGTCGCGACTGCCGTCTGGGGATTGAAAAATTTGTAATATCTCTTTTTCTGTTTTCGCTAAACTCCGTGTCAGTTTCGTTTAACTAAACTCTCGCGCGAGAGCTTGGTAACTCTTTAGTAGAGTTAAGAATCGTGTCATGTCGAGAAGCGACGTCGATTATTAGCCTTGATGTTATATTCTCCGTAAATTCAGAGAAATTGTTATCGGAGTTACCACGGTTACACTCTCATTAGTTAATACGTTTCTTCGTGTACATGTTTTGTGCGACACTTGTGTAATTGTACACAATATAATTAAAATAAATATACGCAGAGGTTACAAATTTTATAATAATTTGTTTAAAAGGTTTCCCCCCTCTCTCTCTTTCATTTATTGTTAATTGCGTTCCGTATAATATATGGTATATGATTTAAGTATAATTAATCTTTCTTTCGCGATATAAATATATGTATACATCAATGTATACATATTGTTGTGTACTATATACACATATATATTATATATAACGTTGTGTAACACGCAGTTTAGTCGGTTGTCCAACACTTTTTACAATTACTTTACTAACGCGTTTTACAGCATTTTTCTTTTGCCGCTGATTGCGAGTACTATTTAACGTCACGTCAATAATTCGTAACTGAGTTTACCGAACTTCTATTGTCCGAGCAAGAATTGAGCGGGGTAAATTAAACTAAAAAAGAAACAGACAATCAATCATTCAAAGCAATGCTAAGTGATCAAATTGACGCTCTGTGGACGTCTGAAGTCGCTTTTTTTTTAGAACAGTCAGACATACAGATTAGACCGTGTTCGCGATGCAGTTACGATCAATATAACCGCGAGAGAGAGAGGGGGGGGGGGAGAGAACAATTTATAAACAAGTGCGGGACTAGGATGAATGCTATTAAATGCTCTTGTAATAGCAAATGCGCTATCTCACAGACAAACTTTGGGACACACCGCGAGTTATTATAGTTTCCTGAGAGAGAGAGAGAGAGAGAGAGTTTGTGTGTGTGTTCGACACACCTGCGAGAACCTGATATCTTATGCGCGGACTTTGTGGCAAACTTATGCGTACTTACAGGAAGATGCACGACTGAAAGGACCTGCGATCTTCCGGTGTGTGCGTGTGTATTTTTCGTTCTTCGCCACAAATTATGCGGATGGAAACTGTATTGTGCACCATGAAATTTACTTAATGCGTCGTTAATGCGTCGCGTGAAAAGCGCGTCAAGAACGCAGATCTCGCTTCCTAAAAAGAAATAATCTTATTATTAGCCTGTTACAACTCACGAGATTCGAGGGATTCTTTCCATTCCTAATACTCTCTTTACAATTACATGTTCCACTTTGATGATCGTACCACAACGTCTGTGTGCAATTATCTTCGTCTCGCTATTTCCGTTGCGAAAAATTATTTCATCGTTGACGAAAAAATTAAAGAGATCGTTTTCGAATGTTTAATATTTGAAAGAGAAGATTAAAACTGATGTACGCTTATACAGCTCATTACAGCTCTGAAAAAAAATTCTAGGTAAACTTGCGAGATGCATATAGGAATAAATTTTGTTAAATTTGGCCATTATTACTGAATTTAATTATGAACATTTTGAAAGAGTATATTTTGCATTTAGCCGAGGCCAACTAAATTCTGCAATGTTCTAACTTTAACCAATTTATATCGCACCTTAATAACCTGTACGTTTAGTAGAAACTACTTTACCATAGATCAACCATGATGGGTAACAGTAACCAAGCTTGGATTATTATAACCAAGTCTTTCGTTCAGTGTAGAAACTTTCCGCGATATACAATCTTGAATTTCCAAAAAGATTTCAATGGCATTTAAAAGGGATTGCATACGAGCCCTTGGAAAATCGTCGCCGCATTCAGCAAACGTAGCTGTTTTATGTATTTATTCGATAAATCTCTTTCGTAAGCTTGTATCATGCGCAGTCTGCAAACAGCGTAGATTATTGCGTTAGCGGGGACGTAATGTCGTTTCATAAGTCAAGCGTATCGTTCGCCGTTTATTTCTGCTAATGCATTATCGTTTCGGATGCATTAACGGTAAACGGGCGTCACGGTTCGTTAAATACATTAGTTCGAGTGGAAAGTGACGAGACGCGGTCGTCCCTATCGAGCCTGTTCTCGAAGCTAGCCGCCGTATCATTTCAACCAAACCGTTGAACTCCAGAAACTACGAATTTGTTTCGCAAGTTCGCCCGTTCCTACACACCTCCGGTCTGCAGTAGAACCCAAGTTTTCCTCCGCTTCCTGTTCCGATCGTGATCGACGTGTTACTTTTAGCTATACTTCGTTGTTCGTTACAACTCCGACAGTGCTGAGTATCTCTTTTCTTCCAAGAATAGTAAGATACTCTGTGGGTTGAGTATCGATCAGTAAACTCCAACAACAAATCGATTAAATCCGTTCTCTGATGCTTTTCTTAAGCACGAAGTAACCATTTTGTACGAGAAAGAGAAATTTGGTTTGAGAGATAAAACAAGAGTGTGTTAAGTCGCGTATTTGTCAAAATTGTTGTAAAGCATTAAAGTAATTAGCGCACCAAGCAGAAACGTAAAATTTCTTTGAATTTGAAGATAATGCAAACGAGAGCAGTTGGTCTTCCTCTTCAAATTTTTTCTGCTGGTATTTGAGGTTGGAATTTTTAGAAAGTCCTGAACGTCTCTTTCAGCTCTTTACTCGTTCATTTTCATTTATATTTTCGGATTAAACTAAATGCGGTGAAACTCAGACACGTTTCAAATTAAACGATGAAGTCAAAAAATAAACTCTGAATAACATAAAACATTGCCCCAAAATTTTGTCATATTCTAAATCCGGCTAATCTGACATCCAACTGTGTTCAGACTTTTACTTAAAGGTCTTTGCAAAACCTAAAGGACATGTTCTACTTTATTGCATAGTCAACCATAAGACTCAAGTTAAGAAACTTATTGCCCTTGAGCGTTTTCGACAATGGAATTATTTTTAGGAAAGATCGTCGAGCTTTTAATTGAATTTACAACTTGTCTTTTGAAAAGTGCAAGTTAAAATGGATTTTCTGTCTATGGATGTATTAGAGTCTTCAAATTGTATGGAAACATATAAATGCGAGTTTGTATGTGTGTGTGTTAGAAAAAAAATTTCATTTTACACCCACAGAGGAAAGTAGTATGAGACAGGATTCTACTGTGAGATGTAGCAGGTTTTCAACACCCACATTTAATTACAAGTCTTTTTTAACAATTAATTTTCGACTTACCAGATTTCGCTCCGAGGACAATAAATTCATGGCGGAATCAACTGATGGCGTCTATTAATTTAACAGAAACCCCGCTATCCCATATCAGGATCGTGTCTCATAATAGTGGACTGTCCTCTAATAACAGTTTTTTTTAAATATTGACATTTGTGCATACGCAATCGTATTATTATGTGTAGTACCTGTAATAACTGCGATGGCGAGATGTCGCAAAAATATTCACATTTTCCTTTTGTGTTTGATATCAGGATCGAGGTAGAAATATGATATCTCGATCTTACGTTCCACGGGGAAATCACTTGCGAAATTGCGTAACCAGCTTCTATCCTTTGATATCATGCTCGAGAGCCCGCGCATGGGACAAGCCGCATCGTGCGAGTAATTGCTCTACTAAAAAAAAAAATTACGAAAGTCGCGATTAATATTAATGTATTCGTGACGCATTTATCTGCGAAGCGGTTATAGGCAGCACATTTTCGTGGAAGGAGTCGCAGTTATGTAGAATAATGACGACCGCAGGTGAGATTTAACCGATTAGTTGCGCAACTGATATCTTGCAAATCCCCACGGCACGCATCGACCGTTTCGTGCTGCGCGACGTCGTTAATTATTCCATAATATTTATATAACAGACTGATATTTAATTAATACTGTTATTTATTAATCCATGGTGTCAGTTGTTTGCATATCTTTTAATCACCAATACAGATTTGTAACAATATGCAAAATGACAAAAGACGAGGGGTGAATCGCTGAGGGCATTCTGGTGTATAGATTTGCGGCATTACTGGGCATTTTTGGGCAATAGTCTGGGCATTAGGCCTTGCTGGGGCATTTATACAGCCTTGGCCGAAAATACTTGCCACCTATGTGAAACCTCAATAACATTACATTATTTTACATTCAGGTTAAATAAACAATACCAGTTTATGAAAATGGGAATATTTATTGTGTGCCGATACGTAACAGTATACAAAATAGTTGGTTCGAGTCAAAGAAAGTTATATTTCGAAGAATTGGGGTGGCAAATACTCTTGGCCAAAGGCTGTAAAGATAAAATGAGATATAAAATCAGACAAAACAACATGAATAAGATAATAAGATAAAGTTACGCCGACTGGGCATTAGCAGGCATTGGTGTACATGATTTTGGTCAACGGTTTACCCCTCGGCCAAAGATAGATGATAAAAATCTTCGTAATGATCTTCGCAAATCAATATAAAACTGATAAGCCCCCGGTATTCTAAACCGTCATCACTCAACTATGAATTAAGCTGATATCTTACACGGCGACGGTGGCTCGATTTTCCACCCTCAAGGAATACCGTCAGTTCTTGGAAAGCTTTTTGAAAGTTCTGAAAATCCGATGTAATTCGATGGTAGCCAAGCTTGAAGAGCTTTCACGTTATCCACCGCGTCCTCGCGTCACTATTTTCTTCTCTGTCTTTCCCTCTTCTCTCTCGCCGTAAGCGCAGATAACTACGTTCTGTTGACTTAACGTCACTGCCATTGTATTTATCTACCTACGTGTACGAGAGCCGCCAGATAAATCTCTTGTGTGGTTGTACGTGTATGTACGCGTCGCACATTCCCGAATGTTCGCATAAATACTACCGTAGGAATGCACTTAAAACTTCTATCTGTTGCATCGTTTATCGAGTGACACCCGCAAAAGGAAAATTGTATTGGCGAAAATATTTCGAGAAATATACGACACGCAAACATTCCACGAAGTCTGCCTTTCTATTTTTTTCCTTGCTCGAACGGAACGCAACAAAATGCTGAAATTAACAAGATAAGCGAAATTTAATCTAACCTTATCTCTGTGAAAATAGGTTTCCGTCGTTCGATTAACTTCATGCAATTCTACCTGTAATTATCTAACGTAATGTTTATTCAAGAATATGCAATCACCGTCTCATTAATGTTCCATCGATCGCCGCAATTTACTTGTATTATCTGTTACACGTCGAATTCACTTGTTTCAACTGATTAAATTTATGTAGGGAAATACGATAATGTTTGTCGTATAATAAGTGATTATGCCTGCGACTTTCCCATGTACAATTCAATACGCTTCTAAGGATTTACTAATTTAATATTATTTAATTACGAACGTAATAAATAATTTTTAGTAAGTACATATTACAGATTGCTTTTAATGCATATCGTATAATTATTGCGAATGTATAACAATTTTATCATAAATATTTCAAAACTATATCACTATTTACATGAAACGTTTACATACATAAATAATAAATAAAACCTGAATATTGTAAAATATTTTATTAGAAAAATAATGCTATACAGTTTTTCAATGGTTGATAATTTTTAAAAAATGTGTCAAAAACCAAATTCACTCTCAACTCATTATATCAGCAGATATTTATATGAATTTTTTGTAAAATAATTTAGTCGTATAAATTTTGTTGCTTAAAATATTTCTTCTCTATACATTTATGTTAAACGAAGGGAGAATTATTTAAACGTCACTCGCGATATTCACGATACGTTGCGAAAAATTGTTACTATAATTAAACAATTTATCCGTTTTATTCATTAGTTAACTGGATGTGGTCGAATGTTTAGTTTTAATTAACGCGTCCTGCTTTCGGGTTGTTGATCTTCTGTCAAGCTTTAGTTATGGATCGCGGTTCAGAAATACGGAGATTAAAGACAAATCGGATAATATTATCATGAAATCGCATTAAGGTGACATGCAAATATCGGATGTCATCCGCAATAACGGGAATTGAAGTCGTAAGATACTTTATAGAATTACAAGAACTGCTGCGGCCCACCTGCAACTTACCGTGACGTTCTAACGCCTGCGGAGAGATATCCCGCTATACTTCTGAATTGTCTTGACTCTTACGTTGCAGGCGCGACATGAGACTTTATTCAATAAATTTCATTACCTTAATGCACTTTAATCTATTTAATTGTATGGAAAGAACTAATCTAATCTAACAAATCTAACAAAAACTCAAAAACTTCGTTCGTTTTAATAATTTACCTCGAATACGATCTGGATTTATTGTTCTCGTGTTATATTTTATATTGCGCTATATAATATAATATATATATATCGTATTTCCTCTCGGCGTTTCAATTTATCTAGCGATCGATAATCGCAACGTTCACGTGACGCTCATAAATTTCCCCGCTATTCCTCCAATATGATCTTTTTTTTGTCAGCGACCCGCGCTCTCCCGCGCGAGTTGGCAGTGATCCTGAAACATATGTCCGACAAATCTGGACTCATATTATCTGAGTACGTGATCCCATCCGTTGCTAGGACAGAGTCCTAAATGATAAGACTCGAGATACAGAATGCCGTCCGTATTAAACCGGGAGTTTTCCCCAAAGCTCGTCGCGTATTAATCCTTCCCTCCGTGTGTCGCGTAATTTCCGCCTCTTCATTGAAAATCCTACGCGGATTTAGGCGCACTCGTAATGGAATATTTACATTCCATTCCATTGCAGCCTGAATCAAGAAATTGTCAAACTTACAAATATCAGATAAATTTGCAAATGCAGGACTTCGTTAGAATTCCATTGAAGTAAGATCCATTTAAATAAAGAATGATCATTGCGCATTATCCGCTTGCGTCAGTAGGGATTAACTCAGGAAAATTCCTATAACTGTGACGGTTTATAGTAGCGATACGTTTGCCAGGAAAAATTCAGCCCGAAGAATTTGCTGAAAAATTTGGGGATAAAAGTGTCTTGAAATAAAATGAGGATTAATTTGATCAATTTTCGCATATTTTCTTTTGTTTGTATCTCAATTAAGTTTCATACAAGAAACGCTCGCGTAAACGTAAAGACTTCTTCATCTTTATAATAAAATCGTTTATTTGATAAAAAGATTTCTTTTAATTAGCTTCTGATCTTGTTAAAGTACGACTTGACTCGAGAATACTCTACGTAACAATATAAATATATAGAAACAATTGAACTTTATTTACAAATCAATCCTCAATATCCTCCAGCATAATAAAATAACTTTGCAAATAATGCAGGGACGTAAAATTAATAACTACTTGGACAAATAGAACAGTGGTGTACGACACGGGATGAAAACGCACAGAAAGCCATGGAAATAGTGAGAATTGTACAGCGATGGGCAGAATGTCGCGACACTTTTTTTAATGAGTTTAGAAACGCGGATTAAGATTCAGGTTTACGTGTACACCAATGCCCAGTAATGCCCAGTGGGCATTACTTTATCTTATCTTATTTTATCCTATTTATCTTGTTTTATCTTCTTTTACCTTTACAATGCCCCAGCAAGATCTAATGCCCAAAAATGCCTAGTAATGCCGCAAATCTGTACACCACAATGCCCTCAGCGGTTTCCCCCTCGCATAAAGCATTGTCTTAAGGCTGACTTAAGAGTATAAGACAGTCATTCTGCTCAGGCTCTCACTGAGAAAAAGTGTCGCAACCATTCCGTTCGCCACTGTACAGTAAACGTTCAATGTAACCGCGGTGATGTCCAGATGTTTCCCAGCCAAAGCAGCCTTAAGATTTGTTCTTCGTTCCGCAAAAAAAAGAAAGTAAATGTGGAGTCTGTAGAAGGAGTGTGCTAAAATGTAATATAAATATCTTAAATCGTGTAACAGTACTGCAGAAAAGATGAAGGTTCGAGGCATTCGGGTTGTCGGAAAGCGGTACGAGTGGAAATCCCCTTCCGCCGGCGGGATTCGCCCTCTCATTTTTCTTATTTTCTTTCGCGAGGTACGCAGCCATAAATTCCGATTGGAGGACTCGCGGTGCACTTCGTGGTTCCCGTTTTAAAGAGGGCCGCAACGTGCGCGCGCTCGCGCCCCCCGCTCGTAAATCCCAATCAGAACTCGCAATTTATGGAGCGAGTTACGTACGCCGCGCGTCTCGAAATTCGCTGTCCAAATGCACGCAAATCCGATCATCCCCCGACGACGAGTAATCGCACGCGCGCGCAATTTGCCCTTCGATTTGTCGTTGGCCCCCGCGCTTTTCTGCGCCGCGCCCTTTCC
>NW_011967242.1:1401196-1406121 GCF_000949405.1 Vollenhovia emeryi | reverse complement strand
TTCCCTTCCCCCTCCCCCCCCCCGAATGGTCGCCAGCGACGATAGCTCGAAACGAAACGTTACTTTTATGGGCCGCACATTACGTCGCGAATCATCGCGATTTCCCCGCACGGAATCCCGCAGAATGGAACTAACGGCGCCCGCCAACGGTGCGCGAAATCCGATCTTTGAAAATTATGTTTTCGAAGATTCCCTTCTCCGTATGCGCGTGTACGTTGCTCCAGCGAAATTATAAAGAAAAGTATCCCGTTTGGCGAAATTTCTGGAATATATATATATATAAATCAAACGAAAACGGAAAATAGTGGCTTTCCGGAATTCACGCTCGGCTGATCTGAAAACGTTACATGCGCCGGGCTTCGCCGTGCCGCGGCCGATCGATTTTCAAAATCCTCGATTCCCAGTCCTGTCTTGGCGTTTTACGCACTGTAAAAAGGTATGTAAAGTTACATAATTAGTGTAGCGACTACGCTATTAATAACGGCAATATATAAATTAACAGGAGGAAGTCATCTAAGTCCCCAGAGGTGATTAAAAACTTCAAAAGATTTGCTTGGCCATGTCTGGCAAATTTTTATGTTTAAACTCACAACGTTTCGGCCATGGGTTGCGGTCCTTTTCGAGTGATAATTGTGTCGAAACTTCAGTGTGGCAAATCGGCGGAACAGGTCTTAATTTCGCGAAAGGCAGAACGTGCGACCATGGTCGAAACGTTGCGAGTTTAAATATTGAAATTTGCCAGACATTGTCAAGGAAATATATAAATTTATCTACTTTTACAAAAAAAACATACACGACGAAAAATTACAAAAAATTGTAAAATTTACAGAATTAAAAGCAAGCAGTTTACTTATTATACGAGGTAATAATTTTACCTGCGAGGTGTAAATTTACTCGCTACAGTAATTGTAATTTTACACGTAAGTGTTTTACAGTGCAGCGAAGCCCGGGCAGGAAAAATCGTTGTTAAACCTCAGCAAACGTACACTGAAGAAAAATCTGGTTGCATCAATTAGAAATCTGGTAAACTCAACCAGTCTGCTGGAAAATGGACGAATCGGAATTCCTTTAGGATTTGTGTAGTGAAGCCTATCAAGCTTCTGGTTATGAAATATCGAGCCCTGTTGCGACAACCAGAAATTCTGTTTGGTTTAACCAAAATACGTTCTATCATACACGTCTTGTTGACACAATCCATTTTTCTCGGCGTAGTCGTCGCCGGTGTATCCGCGCGGGAAAAATCCCCGCTACGCCGCTGAGAAAACCAAGTTTCCATTCAGCCCGGCTGAACTGAAGTACAGATTACACGTCAACGCGTATCCGGTAGTTACAAAAGAGAGAGCGGCGGCTCTTAATAGAATCGGAAAACGATTTGTAATGAGGTTAAATCGCCGGCAAGTAAAATCGTCGTTTGAGGCGTGTCCAGCATCCAAGCGTCGGCGAATTTGACTCGGGGGGGGGGAAAAAATTGTCGGCCGTAGACGCGCCCGCTCGAACGGCGGGCAACGCCGAAGATTGATGAATCTCAAGATGCAATTGGAGATCGAGGCTCCCGGCAATCGTGCGGCTGCCTCCGTAGTGTCCCCGATTGAAAGAAAATCCGGTGATCCCGGGACATTCTCCACGTTCACCGCGGGTTTGTTCTTCTCAGAAAACTCTGATGCCTATTCGTCCCACCCTCCCACCGGGAGCGCCGAGCGATCCGATGGAAATTAAAACATGGAGAACAAACATTCGAAATATTCGCCCCGTCGATTAATTTTGGCCGATATTAAATTTCCCGGCATGCATATTGTTGCTTTTGCGGCTAACTATTCATGACCGTGCGCCGCCGAACTTTCTTCGATAGTCGATATTTTAATGCGCCCTGTTCGAGCTGCCGCTCTGCTAGGCGCGATACTATTGGAAAAAATGCGAGAAATGGTAAGGTTATTCATTGGATTTTGTCCCCGGCTATTTATGGCGTCCGACGGAGCTGCTGCCATTTGTAATAAAAAAAGAAGAAACAGTTGTATACGTGGAGAGATTAAGATCGTTAAATGTAATCGTGCGGCATCCTCGTGAAAGAAATTCTGAAGGAATCGCTAATAAGTTACACCAAAGTGTTCGAAACCTGAGAAGCCAAAGGCCGACAATTTTAACGACGTCTTAAAATTGCGACGTCCTGTAATGTCTCGAAACTCCTGCTTTTCTCGATTTTTAATTAGAAATTCCGAACAGGTTATTTGTAAGTTACACTGAAGTATCTAAGACATAAGAAGCTAAAGGATTTTAATAATGTCTTAAAATTGCGATAGACGTCTTGCTCTTTTCCCGTAACTGTCGCTTTCCCCGACTCTCAGTGTAAAAAAATTTTTTTTAACGAAAATATCAAACAAATATGAAAGATGCTAATCCCGCGCCTTAGCGTTGCTCGAACAATGGAAAACGTTGAAAATATTTTGCTCGGGAAAGGAAACAATCATTCCTCCGGAGAAACATGAATTTACGACGTTTTACATGCGCGATAAGGGACGGCGAAGTTTCCGAGAAGCGAGAGGGAAGAAGATTTTTAAAGGCGCGCAACCGGCGGCCAGACGGTGGAGGGCAAAAGAGCATTTTTCTCCTCTCCGCTATATACCTGCCTTCTCCTCTCGTGTCAGAGTGAGATAAAAGAGAGGAGACGAGTCGAAGAGCAGCGCAAGCAGTGTATGTCCGTGGTGAATTCCTCTTCTCGGCCGATTCTTGCGGAAAGAATGATTAAAAGCGAGCCCTTACTCTTTCAAGTCTTGTAGTACACTGCAAGCAAGACGCGCTTTATTAAGCTGCTCGTTGCTGTGAACATTATTGTGGAAATTTTAATTCATATTTTGCAAACTTGCCGCTTTTGCTACGCGCGTCGACAAGAATCCTGTGACTAGACGGGGGAAAAAATGCGGTTGAATTAAAAGAAATGAAGTTGCTTGAATTAAACGTCAACGTCACGGGCTGCCACGAACGTAAATAATTCACTCAATTGCACTTGTTATGGATTTTTATCTTGAGCATTGAACTTGAGAATTGAATAAATGTCCAGATCATTAAGGCAACTGTCTGATGTTTTTCGTTCATTAACATTGATGTGGTTTCAATTTAATTTCAATTTCGGATTTCTTACTAGCCCTTTAGTTTTATTGAAAGCTTTCCAAAAAAAATTGTTACTTTATTCTGAAAAGTTTTTTGTCCGTGTCTCCACAGTAATAAAGCAATTTTTGTTCTCGTCGCGCGAAAAGTATAGTTGCGAAACGAAAAGAGCCCAGCAGGCCTAAGTGAACCTTCGGTGAATTCACCGTCTTGTTTTCTTGGGCGATTACAGGATGCAGGAGCGACAAGATTCCAGGTGCACAGGATAGAATGAATCATCGGGAGGACTCGCAGTTGCAGCATAGCCACCGTTTGCTGCAATTGGCGTCGAACATCAAACCTGGCCGTGGCAGCGGGAAGAGACGTGGACAGAGGCATGGTTTCGGGTCCAGGTCAGTTTAAAAATTAACGAACTCGTGTCAAGAATTCATTACGAATGAATAGATGCAGGGTTAACGTCTGTTTAGTTTACTAATTCGTATGTCTTGAAACACTGGAATGTCCTCTGAATAAACTCTTGCATACTTTTTTAATACAAACATTTCATCACCATCTTCGGCAACTGCAATCCAGTTTTGAAGGTTGGAATTACGCGTGAATTGTTGCAGCAACGGTGGACCGAGCCGCGTGACGCTCCAGGATATCGTCAGGAACGATCCCGGATATACGCCGAACATCGAGCACTTGGTGTTCCCGGAGCGCAAGAGCAGCAATCCGAATTTGACGGGCGTCGATGGCTCGCCGCCAAATAAATCCAAGTCAAATGCGACGCGATCCAGGCTCGCCGAGGTCTTCGCTCGGCATTACGCGAGAGGATCCTCGCAGGACTCGTCGGTTACGTCCCGAAAGAATCACGTGAATGTACGTAATTTCGTTTTTGAATGGACATTTTTTCCTTGGACCATCGGGGGTCTTTTTTTTCTACGTGCGTTGACTCTCGACATCGACTTGCGTCTCACTACGGAATCGTAGACGACAATTTTTCTGCTCCGGCCCGTTTGCGGATCGATCTCTGCCATCAGCTGTACGATCGCACGAATTGTAAAATTTCATCTAGCGCATCGTCGCGTCCTTGTCGTTATTTAATCGCGTTGTGAGACCAGAATAAACGAATGGTTTTTTTTGTTAATTTCCATATATTTCGCGAAATCATTTGCCACGTGCTCCCGAACGTGTTCCAATCGACTGCGATGTTGTAAATAAATTTGAAACAGACGGATGCCCTAAAATCGGGCGGCGGCACGGCACGTCAATGCGATATTCGGTCGTGTGGAGTAATAAAAGTCAATAAAACGACACGCACGTTCGAGGCTCGAGTCATCGCGACAGATCGCTCGTACGGGACGAGTTCTCTCCTCCCCGGGGCAGGACGAGAATAAAAATACTTTCTTCGACACACGACGGCGGAGTTGCGCCAGCCTGCCGTTCGTTCGTACGTGCTTCAACCGTATTTGGAAGTAGAGACAGCCGCACCAGCGCCTCGCGCTCTTATGGCCACGCGAGTATTAGCCCGTGATCGACGTAATGGCGCCCTACAGCACGGGCCCCTTTGGCGATTGACACAATTTCATAACGATCATGGCTGGGCGATAATGGTGCCCGTTAACGAGTCACGGTTAATAAGGGAAACCAAAAACGGTCGGAGAAAAGGAAGCTTCGTTACTGCTACGACGTGATACGTGCGCTTCAGAGACTTCTGACATAGAAATCGTTTCTCTTCCGGAGATTGGGAATGACGTGTTGTAAAATCACGGAAATATTAATCGTCATTTGATAACGATCTCTGCTCTCTGAAAATCAATCGGTGGATTATCACTGGAAAC